>NW_027071903.1:8260242-8300242 GCF_038088225.1 Cyrtonyx montezumae
GGCCACCACGAGGCCCTGCCCTGCCTTAATGCTCTGCTGTAGGTTCCCATGCTGCAGTGTGTGGGCAGGAGCTGACCACTGATGTAACCTGAAAAGCCACTGCTGAGCCAGGAAGGCTCGGGACCCTGCCCACTGCGACAGCCCGCTGTCAGCTCCCATTAGCCACCTGTTATAACTTTTTCCTTTTTTCCTCCAGAATTCCAGGAGTTTCATTGAAGCTCTAAACCATGCAGCTGCGGCAGATGAGGGCTCTTAGCCTCCTCAGACTTTCATCACAAAACACTTAGGTATGAAAATGCCGTGCCCTGCTCGCCCTCAATGCCAGGCATGCCCGCAGTGCCTGGTGCTGAGCTGTGCCTTTGCTCTGCTCGGATGCCCCTGGGGAATGAAAAGGAGTGCAGAGGCACTCTAAGCAGCACACTGCTATCTTTTCCCAGCTCACATTATTCTTGCTTGCTGTACCGTCTTTCTTTAGTGCCCACATCATAGCTATTCACTGCCAGAAGTTCTTCAGCTGGAAGTCTATTTGCTGCCCTCTCCTTTGTCTTCTTGTCTTTCACTTGACGTCCCTAGCTCTTGCCATTAGTCAAGTATGAAACCTGTTAAATAATAACTTCCTTCTTGCCAAAGCCTGTGGTGAAAGCTTCCCAGGAAAGTCCCAGGAAGTGCACACCCAATGCTGCCTGGATGCCTTTCCCAGGTCCAGGAGGCACGTCCTCTGGATCTTCCAGTGACTTTAAATGGCATCTCCTTGCCACCTAAAACAGACAGCTAGTGGTGTAGACACCAAACCGTGTCACAGAAGGAACCCCAGACGTGCCCCAAACACTTGCAGGTTGCACACAGCTAATGCAGGGCTGCTGCAGGCCGGCTGCCACCTGTAAGAGCAGAGCAACGCAAATCCCGCACGGCTGATTTGGGAACGGAACCGGTTTGTCTGAAGTCCCTCGCTTTTTGACGATAACCTACTCCTCGCCGGGTTTTTCCACAGAAAACATCCCCAACCCTTTTGTACTGCATCCTCTAGGTGGTGCTAACACTGCACAGCTCCGGCTGCTCGGCACAATGAAAACATTAATTTGCTATGAGATAATTTTTGACGTAAATGTAAAATGGTGCCCATTCGAACTCAGTAATGAAGCATGGTGCATTTCTACAGCTCCTAATTTGACTAGTTAAATGACTCCATTACGTGTCTAACAGACAGAAGCAAATAATTTCTGGTCAGTTGACGCTCACTTATCCGTATCATTTTACCCTGAAAATAAAGTCTCTAATCTACAGTTTCTTTGTCTTAGTTTTTTTAAATATTATTAAAGCAAACATACTTAAATAAGAGAGATTAAACCAACACAAACTAACAATTAAGGTTACAATACAGAAATCAAGTTTATGTAATGTGGGAGGATGGATAAAAATTAGAATTAAATAATAAATTAAGTGACTGCTTATCTCAGTTACTTCCACTGTGAGATTCGACAACATTACTATTTAGGAAAAGGACAATGTCCTTCACAAATTCATTGATTCTGAAAACCACTTTAAATACTGTCTGCAAATCTGCCTATAAAACTTCCCCACACAACTTTGGGAACGTACAGAGCAATAAAATAAAAATGTTGCCTTAATAAATATCAGGTGATGAATAATTTTGCCAGGAGGAAAAAAAAAATGGTTAATGCTGAATCTTTATGTTCCTCATCTAAATGCTTTTCTCTTCCTGCTAAAAACAAGTTTAGAATTAAAGCATATCACTTTACACATATTGCATGCATATTAGTGAGACACAGCTGCTTATGCCCTACTCTTAAGAGCCATATGATTAAGTTATGGGATATCAGATAATCCGAAGTCCCTTTCTATTGGTCACCTTTCACAGACAAAGGCTTTTTAGTTTTAAGTCCATTTAATGACAGAATGTCCAATTCTATAAATGTGTGAGTAATTCCAGCGGAACACCTGTGGCTCTCTCTGCTAGAATATAGAAGAAAAGACACAAAATGTCATTACAGTAACATTCACTGTCTCACTTTAGCAAAAAATATTCACAATCAAGGCTGCCACTCTATCCCTGATGTATTCCATCACACTCGGGTTTCCATGGTCTCAGAGAAGTAAGTGTGAGCTTACATACCATATGTGGTACCAGCCTCGGTCACAGCGGGGTGAGCTGAGGACAGAGCAACTATTTTCTGGTTGAAGTCACGAGTCCAGTGGGTTCATTTCCACGATGGTTTGTGGGGACAGAGGCATGTGACCAGCAGCTTTATTAGCAAGGGAAATGCAAAAGAAAAGTTCCACGCTACTCCTAAAAAAAAATTTACTTTAATTTTGTAGCTTTTTTTCCTCTGACCATTTAACTGCATCTGTTCATTGGAGATTTAAACTCTAGTCAAGCAGGCTTTGTAGGAGCACAAGTTTTGTAACGACTGAGAAGGGCAAGTAGTTTTTGATGCATAGATGCAGTGTCCAGGAAACCTGAGTTTTCTATTGATGTTGTTTTTGCAGCCACAACAGTGGAAATGTTATGACCCAAAACTAACTATGGAGAGTTACATTAAAATTAATGGGCTTCTTCATAGTAGCCATTCTTCAAACAGAAAAAGCGTTCAAGGAGTTAGAGTTGGATTTACAACTAAAATATAAAGCTCAGTATCGATGTTCAATTTCAGCAGGGCTGATTTCAGAGAGCGTGCTTAAAGCGTCAGTGCACCACAGTTGCTGCTGCTCTCGAGGAAGGCAATGGCAAAACTCCCAGCTGACTTCAATGAGAGGAGGAGCAGACCCTGAATGGAATAAAGGAATGGAAGAAACAACTCTATACGGAAATGGCAAACGTTCAAAGATGAGTTCATATCAGCAGAAAATACACATGCGGCCTGACAAAAATATCCAGAGGGTCAAAGGAGCGATCTCTGCCCCGAGGAATCCAGAATAGTGAACAGAAAGGGTCAGGAGGAGGAAGAGAACCTGCAGGCTGCACACTGGGGCATGGCCTGAGCCCCCATAGGGCAGGTAGCGAGGCTGGAGCACACACGGGGGCTGGCATGAGGCCACAGCAGACGAGAGGCCGAGCGGTGCAGTGGGCATCGAGCCGTGTACCTGCAGCCCGACGGCTGCTGCTGCCACATGTGAGCGGCTGCACGCCCAATGGCTGGAAGGATTAATAAGGAAGATGAAAGCAGAGCTGTAAAAATGCACTTCTTGAGTGTCTGAAGCCCAAACCAAGTTACCAAAGATGGGATCCTGGCCAGAATTTGTAAGGAAAAAGCAGAAGGAAATGGACGCTTTAGAAAGCATCAGTGAAACGCATTGGGAAGAAGAGGAGGAGGAACACCTATATATAATAACAGCTCTAGGGAAGATTAAGGAAATTAAATACCATTCAGCCTGATTTCAGCAGTGGGAAAGATGTAGGAAACACTAATTGGGAACAAAATACAGAAATAATTAGAGATATTCAGCATGGTTTCAAAAAAAGGAAGGTCATAGGCAACAAGAGTAATACAACGTTTGGGAAAAAAACCCTAACGCTCCCAAATCCCCCAAAGAATGAAGGAAGCCACAAACATGACTCACATACGCCCTATGCAAGCTAACACCATACCATCAAGTTACAGTGTTCTAAGTTTTGATGAGAGAGAGACCCAGACAACACATAATGAGCCCAACTGGGTGTGAGGGCACAGGTTCAGTGCGTCAGCATCAGGACATGATGCCAACCGGAGCTGCTGCATCCCAAGGATCCCCAGCAAAGCTGATTTTGTTCCTCTCTATTTCAATGACATGCAAAAAGCAAATTAAATTTATTCAAAGTACAAAATGGAGGAGAAGCTGCAGACAATATGAATGAAGAGACAGCATATACTTAAAAAAAAATCCAGCTCGTCTCTTGGTGATCAGGGAAAGTGCTGTGATGCAATTCAATAAAGAACAAACATCACGTAACAATGTGGTAAGAACAAAAGGAACGCAATGCAATGCTCACCACTCTGCCTCTTAGAGACAGAAGGGGCAGAAGTGCAGTGAATAATTAGAAATCAAACTCTAGCATCTTAAACTTAGGACTTCATGTCAGCATAAAAGAAGCAGACACATTTCTGGAATTTCCAAATGTAGGCACAGAGTGCAAAATCTCTGCAGTGTGTAACAGGATAGTGAGGAAGTATTTATAAGACTGTTCCCTAACTTGGGCTATCTTTGTCATTAGACATGTAGGGAACAGACCTGCTGAAGTAGCCTCAAGTTATGGCTGTATCTAACAAGGATGTGAGCCAGAGCTAAGGAAAAGCAGGCACTACTGGAATTAAAGTGGAATTTCTTTACACAGAGATAGTCCTTGTCACGTGCAACCCAGGGCCACTTTAGCAGCCTGCTCAGAAATTCTGCACTCTGAGACATTCAGAAGAAAAGACAAACAGTGAAGCAAGCATGCCCCTGGCTTTGCATCCTTCAGCACTTTAGAACAATGTGAGCCACTGACAAGCTGAGTTTCCAAAACACAGAGTGCTACTTCTGTCTGTTGGGGCAGGAAAGCAGTGTGGGGCAGCACCACTCTGCATGCACGCATGCATGTAACATGAAGGCAAGCTGCTGGGATGCACAGATGAACAAGAGCATGCACAATGCTGGTTTATTCAGTTATTATTGTTGCTATCCTCCAAGCCTAAATACACCACAAATATAGACTTTAGGGAACATTCTTGAAGACAGTATTTCCATCATGGCAGGTCTTACCAAGCTGAAGTTAACAGAACTATGAGGCTGGAAATCCTATTTCTCAAACTGTTGCATAAACAAATGGGATTTAACTGCAGCAGTAGCGCATCAGTCCGCAGTAGATAGCACAGCCCTCGTTGCGCTATCCATACTGTGATGAATTTTTATTCTTTGATGCTTTCAGCCAAACAGTGCCAACCCAGTAGCACATGGGTCGGTGCTGTTTAGCTCTTCCCCTCCTCATCTCCGTGCTTTCCAGGGCTTGAGAGTTTCTCAGAGAGGCATGGACCTTGCAGAGGTGTGACTCTGCAGGCATGCTCTAGAAGGTACATTCAGATGAGCAGGGCTTGCCTTCTGGATAGGGCCAGGGCCAGAACATCAGGGTGGAAAATAAGCCAGGAGAAGATATAACTACATGGTGGGGGAGATATTATAAAAGCCATCCTCAGTGCTACAGGTGCTCATATTTGCTTACAGTCAAAGCCTTCCTCAAGTGCATGGAGAGTTTCTCCCCAGTTTCCAACAAGCATTGGGCCCGTTCTTACTCTTTCAGTTATACTAAAAAAAGAAAAACAAAACAAAACAAAACAAAAAAAAAAGAAACCCCCAAACCCTAAAACTGACATAGCACACAGAGTTTGCTAGTTGTCATTTTCAGCTCAGTGTCCTGAACCTCCACAGAGCAAACACGGAAGTCCAGCAAGCAGTGGAACTATCTTCAAGTAACCACAGCGTGTGCTTTCCCCTGGCTCCACGGCGCATCCTTAAAAGTGATGCTGCTAGACTGAGAGCCCAAGGAGATGTTTAACTACGATGTCACCCTCAGTAAGCACAGCGTAATGAATACTAGAACTATATAGATTGCACAAATAAGGCATGGATCAATAGGGAGAAAAGAGGGCAGAGGAGAGGCAGAGATGAGCCCAGGGTGCTCCAACAGCATGGCAGGTCCCCTCTTCCTATGCCATGGGATATGGTGGGTCATCTTTGAAGAGGCAATAGGGCACTCAGGGGATTATGCACTGAGGAAAATGGTCACCAGTGTCCAACACTTGGTAACTGGTTACCCACAACGCGAAGGAAAGAGCGCAGCACAGGTATGCTCTGTTCACAGCTAGGCAGGCATCTCCTCAGTCTACGCACCCACCTTCCTTCCCAGAACAGCCTGTCATGGAGATACTGTTAGGGGAATGTGTTTGTTCACATAAACAATGCTACACATCAGTGTACAACACAGCTGAGTGTGGTGCACCTTAATTACAACCAGACCCATGAATGCAAGGTGTCTAGAATGAATGCAAAGGGTAAAAATACACGTCTGGGTTTTTTCTTGAAAATCAATCATTGAGAATCGTCTATCAGTAAGACAAAATTAACTACTACATGTAAAGTTGGGGGGGTGAATTAACATAAATTTAAATATTACATAATATTACAAAAATATTCATATCGTTAATGACACACATTCACCTTTCTAGTACTCAAACTAGCTAAGATTATTAAACCCAATTTGCCATAATCAAAAAGGAGAGGAAAAAAAATCCTTTATTATTTTATTTGACTTTCACAGCTTTGAAAGAGGCCTTCCACAAATTACAGTAACTTGCAAAATTCAGTCGTGTTGTTGAGCACTGTCAGAGGGCTGGTGCTGCAGAAACTGACAGAGTTTGACTGTAAGACTTCAGTGCTTAACAAAGCTAGTAAATAGAAGCCTTAACCACCTCATTCACTCAAATCAGGGCAATTATGGTACTGTTCGCTTGCAAGTATTTAACTAATTTATACATAGTTAGTTTTACATATATATTAAATCAATTACTGGTAATACATTAAGTATGTTTTTAAGTGTAATGTGTGAATACAGTTCTGTACTGGAGCCTTAAGGCCTGTTCTAGAGGAGGTTGTATGTTTTTCCATTAAAAGGAGTCCCAAACTTTGGCAGCAGATATCCCACGAGCTGCCTGGAGCAGAGGCCCAAACCTCCCATGCTGCTGGGCCAGCGAGCCGATGCCCAGGGCTATGCCCGACTGACAGGGAATCAAAGGCAAGAGCGTGGGGAACCACCTCCCACCTCCAAAAAGAGATTAAAAAGGAAAAATCCTGGCCAGCGTACAACGTGGAGTGCTGCCTCCAGCTGGAATGATTCTTAAATTAATTATTTACCAGAAAAAAAAAAGGAAAAAAGCGTCTGGCTGTATTAGAGGCATGGCATTTGCATCATCTCCTCAGCTGCTGCTCAGTTTAGCCATTTTCAACCCATCGCTCCATGAGAACAATGGTGTGACTACAAAGGATAAGATATGAGCCTGTGCATGTTTCTTTCCTTGCACTGAGTAACTGCCCTGTTCATTTTGTCTTTTAATGCAAGACATTTTACAACCAATTCCATTTCCCTCCTCCCCAGGCCATCAGTGTCAAGGTGCTGAACCCAGTGAGCCTAAGCCACGGCACTCCTTTGCAGAGGAATGGTACGGACCTTACTGCATCCCACAGAGCTTGCCAAAAGCAGCAGTGCGGTGATCGGGCCTGTAATAGCCTTGTGTGGCCCTGGTTGGGCATGCAGTGCTGACAGCCTGGTCCCTAAGAGGTCCAGCCTGAACACCAAAAGCTAACAGGATTTTAAGGAGCAAGTTCAGCAGGAACTGGATACGCTCATCCCTGTGGGAATCTGCTGGGTGTCTCATTTAGAGGCTGAACTGCTTCTCTATTTTGGTTTGATCCAAAGAGGGCTCCTTAACAGTAATGCAGTGCAGGTGCCTAGGATTTCTGCCTCAGGAACAACTCCGTTCAAACCCTGGATATGAAGAACTCATTGTTAAATAGGTATAAAAAGAAAACAAAAGATCCAAGAGTTACTGACATTAGCAAGAAGTGCTTTGTTAATATTATTAATCCTTAAAGCTATAGAAAATGCTAAATACTGCCCCTCCACCCTGCCGACACCACCCAGCAGGCTGGGGCTGATGGCTGCCTTGGTCAAAAACAGTCATTTATGTCTAGAAGAAAAATGCTAGACAAAGTCTTTCTGCCACGACAAACATACACAGCTTGAAGATGTTTTCTGAGGGCACAATACCTTCATACCTCCTTCCATGCTTTACTTTTGATGCTTCGCCTACTCTCCAGACTCACAAGCTTGCTGACTACAAATCTCCTGCCACCAGATGATCTACCAGTTATGTTAGAGATGACCACAACTACCAGCCTGATACAACTCCACTTCCCTCACTGCTTATTGCAGGTCTTTGTCAGTGCCATTATGTACTGGAAAAGTTGACTTTCAACAGAACCTGAGCCTTCCTATCTAACTCGGTTCCATACGGTACAAGAATGGACTCACTAAGGGAAGTAACCAAATAAAGACCCCCAAACCATTTTATTATTACTATTTTTAAAGGAAAAAATTGTGTGATTTGCAGAACAGCTGCTGAGATTAGGAGTCAGAAGTAGTTAAGAGGCACATCAGAAAACAGCTCTCACAGCAGGGCCATTCTGAGGAGGCTTCCCCTCTCAGCTAGGCTGGACCCACATGGCTGCAGGCCTCAGCCTGCGGGCACGCTGCCCCACAACCAGGCCAGCACATCGCTCATTCTTCTGGGCACAGTATCCTCAACCAAAAAAAGCTGAAACTGCAAATTGCTATTTATAACTGGAAGGAAAAGTGTCTTTTGTTGAAGACATGAAGGGAGGGGTTAGGGGAAATAAAGAAGCAGAAAATGGGAACTGGTTGCCAAACTGGAAAATCAATTATTCTACTGAACAACAGTAGTGACAAATATAGCTGCCTCTACTCCCTCCTCCTCCTCCTCCATTGAACAAATTGTTAAAAGAACCAACAATCTGTTGAACGACAACCCCCAGCATGGTGTCATCATTTAAAAAGTTAGCACAGAGAAAGGTCTTGTTAGAAAGGGGACACAGAGCTCCAGACACGATATGGGATTCGCCCTCAGTAAGTCCCCATGTTCGTTTTGTTGAGTTTAAAGAAGCCATTCTGAACTGGGTGTTTGATCATATCAATGCAAATAAACGCTTGAAAAGCACCCAAAACAGTCAAGATCATGACTATAGCATTTGGATGCGCTCCATCTAAAAAACAAATTCCCACATTCACTTAGACCCCCACTTAGGATCGTCTTCACTTGTCTTTTCTTAATTTTTTTTTTAAGCATATACCAGCATTGTCTTTCATCCAATTATTGTACTTTTAAATGCAAAATGAGGTTTTAAAACCAGCAGATAAATGCTTCTCTTCAAGCAGAATGAATAAAAACCTGGTGGTGACATAACACATTGGCAGCTTTACGAAGTAGGGTCCTACGGGTTTCTTTTGAAGAACTGCTCTCATATTAGCAGCAGACAAAGAAAATGGTGGGATATATTTTCTGTGCCATTTTGGTGAATTAGAGGAGCATTTAGTGCAACATGAGGTCTTCATAAGGCAAGGCTACAGCAGGCTGTAGCTGTCTGTGCTTGTGCAGGGCAGCTGCTGGGACTGTGTTACTTGAAGAGCAGTGGTGGGGCGGTGGAACATGGATGCCTGCACATCATACGGTACAGCAGTCGGGGCTTTTACATTTCTTTAATAAGAATTTACATCCTGAATGTTAAAGTGATGGTATGTTAAAAGTAAGGAATGTAACATCAAAAGGCAGAGAATACTTCCATGAGAAAGCAGGACAGTGATATGACATAACAGGAAAAGACCCCAGCCAAAGTACCATCTCAATGGTTGCTGTTCTGGCCAACTCAGGCCAGATTTATTTATTTATTTTAAATATTTCCAGCCTGTGGCAGGTGGGTTCATGCATCTTGGCTAATAAAACACGATCACATGGCAAGCTTCAAAGCTGTCTTAACACTTCTACACTCAGGCACACTCTACAAGGGATGCACCAATGCCAATATGCCTTTGGTTGCCAAACTGATAAAAACGAATAATGCTGGACACCATTTTTGCTTTCTTTTCCTTGTCAGCTGAATGCATTAAAAAAAAATATTAAAAACTAAGAATCTTAATAGCTCTTGAGCATTCAGCAGATGGTACCATCTAGACCCATGCAATTCCAGGCCAAGCAATCTAAATCCCTGTCGCAGTAAAGAAATAAAATGTAATAGTGATGAACAGGGGGCAATTGAAACACTTTGAGAAGACTGAGGGGATCATCCACACCTTAGACTTCGAAAATAAGGTGCAGTTGTTATACTTTGTGGCAGGAGATCGAAACAATAAGCCAACAAAAATGAACTCAACCCAATTTCAGGAGCCTCATGTGAGGGGTAAAGGCAGTCCAAGTCAGGTCTGATTCTACATTTGCTGCATATGAAAAGTCTTTAAAACACTAAACTTTGGAAATGAAACCAGTTTCCAAAATGTTTATACAAAGAAAGACTGTTTTTAAAGCCATTTTTAAATGATTTCTAACGAGGAGAACTACTTTAGTGGGAGAAAAGCACAGAACAAAAAAAAACCAAACCAAAAACAACAGAAAAAGAGAATGATTCCCAAGTACAAAGTGCAATGAAAGGCTGTATACGCTTTTCATGTAAGCATACATTATGCCTTCCATATTGTTTAAATGCGTTCATCACTGAACTGCTCTACATGCAACTAAATTACAAATGGCTCAATGCTAACAAAACATAGCAAATTAAGACAGAATCAGGTCAGACTTCTGTTTGAATTATCTAACTGAGTCTCTAACCTGGTGCAGTATTTGGCCACAGTCAAAAATACATACACACGAGTATATATATACATACACATGTGAATCTATGTGCGTGTGAACAAACACATAAAAAAGGCAAAAAATATAGGAGCTGAAATGTATGTGTCACGGAGTATATTGCCAGGGGATAGGTGAGCAGCCAATTGTGGAAATGGGACATTTTTGGACCAATACTCCTCTACTATGGGTACAGTTAGCCCCCCCCCCCCAAAAAAAAAAAAAAAAAAAAAAAGTTAGGTTGCAAGATGATGAAGCATTTACAACTTCAGATATCTGATTTTGCCAACAGGCAGATAGGACACCTGCTCAAATACACAGAGAATGTGTGAAATAGTAGACAGAAATCTATAGGTTCAAAATAAAGAATGCTAGAGACACTGATCAGCCCAATGATTCTTTGCTAGCAGAAGACATTAATACCGTACATTAATGAAAGTCTGGACCTATCACCTGCTGCAATAATTATCATGCTAATATGGGGGGATGCCTCAGTTTGTGGTTTTTTTTGCATTCTATTATTACCAGAAGCTGCAAATTCAAACACTATATGTGCAACATAATTTATTTCTACTGCACAGTATTAAGGTGAGAATCTTTTCATTTATGTTTGTAATTTTTTTTGCATTTTCACTTTTAAATTTCCTTTGAGTAGGTGAACCTCAGGCTATAGAAATGCACACAGGCATTGTAGCTACACAGATACGAGCATACAAATCTCTTCTTCTTTACAGGAAATACATAAACACTAATCCATTTTTTACACAAAATGTAAAACTTCACATGTTCTGTTCAAGCTCATTACTGACTAGTATCTTAAGCCTGTCAAGTGTTTTAAAGGAGCTTTCCAAGAGAAGTTTGTAGTTAAGCATATGGTAAGCTCGTCCAGTCCATATGACTGGTTGAGCATCGACCACTACTGTTGATACAGTTTCCCTCAATATTATGACAGTATTTGTCAATGAAAATTAAATTGCTGTCAAACTTTTCCCACTAAACTTACGGCACAACACTCAGAGATAAGCCAGCTTCATGACTCAAGCCAATAAGTCCTCTTCTAAATGCTGCTCTATTTTATCAATTTGTGGGAAGGTCCCTAAGGATTTATTTCTGACTTTTGCAATAGCTAATAAAGGCTTTCCAGTTTTTCCTAAGTCAACCGGGTTAATTTTATACATTATTTTCTAGACAATCCTGAGATGTCATGTTTAATGCTTTACTGTTTTTTTTTTTCACTTGCATTTTGTAAAAAAGAAAAAGAAAAAAAGAAAAAAGAGCACACAAAAACCCACAGCATTATTTACTCAATGTGCAACTGCAAGTGCATTTACCTACAGCAGAAATGGATGACAATGCAATGTTGAACACGAGGAATCAGACATGGATGGAGCAAGTTCTGTTCATATATACAAATACCTGCAGGAGTACACATTTCAGGCAGCCAGGAGGAAACAAAGTGAAAGAAACCAAAAAAAAAAAAAAAAAAAACCAACCCTAGAACAAATGGTTCTAATGTGCCAATTACGTAAGTAAAGCTTTATCATCTTCAAAATAACTCAAAGAAGCTAATTGGTGAAATGCTGCATATTTCAAAAAACAATTTCAAAGATGAAAAAATCTGCAATTTTTTTTTTTAATATATACTGAAGAAACATCAGGTCAGTGCTGTGTGGTGTTCACTGAAAACCAGAGCACCAAATTTTAGAGATCAACCCCTACCACTGGTGTGCCAGTGCTTGGCAGCAAGCTTGAGCTGACCCCACCAAGGACATCACAGGATCCCAACCCCATCACGAATGGCTTTTTCAGGCCAAAAACACTATCCTGGGTGGGGTCAAATGTGCCTTATGCCTGTGAAGCGAGTTCTCAGCACCACTCAGGGTGCTGGCCCACAGGTGGCAGCTGTAGAATGGATGAACTTCCCAGCTTGGCACCACATGAGGTGGCTTCAAAATGTGGGCCCACCTTGCCCCAGGACTTTTATATGATACTTCTATTGAGTTATTAAACCAACCCTATCCAAACAGATGGTCACTCTTTCCATCCAAGTGCAGGACTTAGTAAATATTTTTACACTTCTCTATCCTTTGGCAATGAGGGAACTCACTTTGATGTTTCCTCTGTAACAGATCAATACACTCGAAGACTGTGCTATGGTGAAAAAACAGAAGTCAAGACATTTTTCACTTTTTTAATCTAGGCCTGCAGAAAGACAAATCAGAAGCAATACAGTTTTCCTCCTTTTGGGATCCCTTTGCAAGAGATGCGAGGAGAGTGCTCAAGGTCATTGGTTTTGGTGTTTTTGACAAAATTATTTGTCTGCTCTTAAATTCAATGGGCAATTTCAGTCTCAGTCACTTCCCAAAGCCTAAATTTGGCAGTTTGTAATACTTAGTCAGTCTGTTGGGAAGGCAGCAGCATCCCTAAAATACAGATATTGAATTAAAATATGGAGCAGAACAATGAGTCTATTTGTCTCTTATATGGAGACACATACACAGAGATTACTCAGATGGAAAAAGGGATATAAGAAGAATCCCAGAAATGACAAGAACACATTAAGCATCATCATGTTTTAAAACGAGATATTTCTTTGAGAAATTATTTGCAACTCTAAGCCATACCTTGGCTTGGGCATGATGAGCAATTGGAACAGAGATTAGCTGGAGACTCTAGCAGAGAAAAATGGGAGAAGGCTGATACATATCGATGTTCAAAGGTGATAATGTCACCCTGGCCCATCACCATTTCAGTACGTTGATGGTGGAATTTAAGTCACACTCTCATATCGAGTACACAAAGAGGTACATCTTGGCAGTATAACAAAAGCCAATGTGGGTGGCAAGGTAGCTGCAAATTTAAGCATGAATGCTCTGGATGTGGGGGCTTGCACCTGATTACCAGATGCTTCAAGCAGATGGCCAGGGAGAGGAGAGAACAAGGCTCATGGTTGCTTTGATAGGGTTACAAAAAGCACCAAAACCAGAGAACAGGAAAAAAAAAAAAAAAAAAGCTTCCCTGACTGCACAAGGTTTCATATCAACAGGGCCACTGAAACACTGCACACTCTGCACTTGATTTGGGAGCTGAGTCCCAGAATCAAGCTTTTGATAAAATATCAGCAGCAAAGCTAGCAGAAATGGGGTTCAGGAAAAAAAAGAAAGAAAGAAAGAAAAAGAAAAAAAACATTTCCACTATGCAGAAAAGAGAGCTGCCGTTATTGGGATTTTTGGGGTTTTCCCATTTGGAGAGTTCTCTTTACAGGAGGCTCTGCCTGGATGTGCTGTTCATGGTATGTGGGAGTCAATATATGCCTTTCTTTGGGATTTCAAACAAGCTCTTCTGCAAGCATCCAGGAGTGCCTGGGCTTGTAACAGAGAACCATTATACAGGAAAATTGATGCTTACTTTGTTCATTTATTCTGGAAGACAGTGGCAAGGTTCTCGGAAACGGCATTTCAACTTCATACGACATAGGGCAAGAATCAAAAAAATGAAGAATTTGATTCTGTTTTGCCCCATCAAACAAACAGATCGAATTAAGGTGGGCAATCCATGGGTCAAAGATGCATATCTGGCCTCCAGTGACCTGACCAGTGTGGTGGGCAGAGCCTGACCATGCTGCCTGGACCCTTGGCTGCCTGCTGGCCTGAATTCCTCATGGCTTCTCAGGCCAGGTTTCTCAAAGCAGGCTCTGACCAGTTATCCTGGACAGCCGTCCACTCTAATCCCTGCTTTGCTGTTGTCACAGCTCCATGTTTCACTCTCCACAACTCCATCCCAGTATTTTGGAGTGGCACATAGGCAGAAGCCCATGTGCTCACGCACACCACGAGTGACTGCGCCGGTTCTATCGTACCCATGCACTACAGAAACATCTGGCAAAGATATAGCCATGCCTGCAACTATGTCTAGCACTTAAGCACAGCACCCAGTTCACCCTCTTCCCTGTGACCGAACAAAGCAGCAGGACCAGGATCACATTCAGAAATATAACCTTAGACTCATACTGCCAGCCTCTGCAAAAAAAGATCATGTCTACAATAGGTTAATGGATGTTCGATTCGACTTGTTTGATGCAGACAGAATGTATTTAACTGCATTTGTGCTGTATATAGGGTGCAGTGCCCTCCATCTCCCTGAGAAGCAGAGGGAAGGATCCCACTGACTGCAGCCGCTTCTCGCCCACGTGCTAATCACCGCGGCACATCCGCTCAGCATCACTTTTTCCTTCTGCACAAATAATTAAGAAACACCTGTGCTCTTTCCATTCAATAATGTGCGTTGCAAAGGGAGCCGCTCTTTTAAGCTTAGACTGTTTTCTACGACTGTGGTTCAGCTGACAAAATAACAGTCTCATTTTTGCCAAGGATGTAGAAAGAGGGGAGAGGAGAGGCTATCAACCCTCTCATTAAAGGAAAATAATAATCAAATAAATGTTACTAGGGAAGAGAAAAAAGAAAAACAGAAAAAGCAACCTTAGCATTTATCTTCTTCAAAATGGCCGGTGCCCCCATGCAACTTTGAAATCTGAATAAACTCCTGGAGGTGACTCCTTGCCAACATCCACTCCTATGCCAGCTTTCTCACAAACGAACAGCTTGTATCTCCATGAAAACCAATGGATGGAACAAATTGTATTAAATTATGTAAAATGATACTAAAGAGCACAATCTACCAGTAAAAAAAAAAAAATTAAAATTGGAAAATCTTGTTTTTATAAATTTGAGAGAATTGTAAGAGATAATTAGGAGGGGGAAATGTTAAATTTTTATTGCACTTAAAGGGATGTCTCACAGCTTTGAGCAGGAAATGAGATTTATTCCCTCATAGGTCAGACACACATAATTCTTTGGTGCCTTTGACACCTGTGAGTTATTTAGCCTTCCTCATACTTTAGCATGTAGAGAAATCCCATCTCTATGAGGCTGAGCGTAGCCCTGTGACAGTCTCAAATTGTCCCTCCCCATCACACTGTAGGAACTGTCAGTGTGCATTATGTATCCAAATTTCCTTTCAATTCTCAGAGGCCCTTTTTGGAGGGGGAAGGGGATGCAAAAACGAGCACCAAATATTCTATATCCTCAGAAAATTATTAAGGATGTTTTAAGCACCTTTTGGGGACTTTTGTAATTTAAACACACAGCCACATCTACGCGAAGAACGTTCCAGTAACTTTGCCCAGAATGCATTTAAAATGACGATGCCTAAGCGTGAGTCAGTTAATCACACATAAAAAGATCTGACTGTTTCTGCAGCCAGGGTGGCTCAGGGGTGATGCTGTGAGCACGTTTGGCTAGCTCGAGACTTCCAGTGACAGCGCATTGGCATGTGGCAGATCTGTAACCCCATGCTTTGTTCAGCAGTGTGGCCCTGTGCTGCACACTGAGTCCCAGCCCACAGCCATCCCCTGCTGTGGGACAGGAACCCATGGCACACTATGGGCAACCCAGGTCCCCACCTGCCCAGCATGTTGCTGCAAAATGGAGAAGGACAAGCTGCATGCATGATCTTCAATCAAAGAGACAGAGCCATTAATCCCATTTTAAAAGTAGTTTTAAAAGTAGTTTTAAAATAAAGGCTTTGCTTGAATGTGCATTGTTATTATTTCTTTCTTTTCTCCCCCCCTCTCTCCCCGACCCTGAAATGCAATCTTGTGATTCTTGGCTGCAACAGATAGTTAATCTACCCTGCAACTGTATTAACTCGGTGTACATCCAAACCTTCCTAACTTGTCTTGCGGAGAGTATTTTTGTGCCACAGCTGAGAGTTAAGTAACCCTCACTTCTACCACATAGCTCTCCACTGGAGATCTTTGCAATCTTAAAGAAAAAAATTTTTAAAAAGTAACTTCTGCAACCCGTAAAGCACATACAAGATCTGCTCAGCAGGACAAATGAGCATTGTAGCTTCCATAGTCACATACACCACGGGGAGCCCCAACTAATTTCCACTCTCAATAGAGCTTATACAGACCTGGAAGCTTAAAATTGTTCCTGTCTTTCCATTGAATAACATTGGGCTCCTGTAAAAAAAAAAAAGGCACTCCTTCCCTGAAGGGCGGCAGGAATTTGGAGGCCTCAGGGCTGCAGATGGAGAACTCGCTCTGCCCCTTCCCGGCATGGCAGCTACTGAAGCCAGATATGTCCAGAAACACCCAACACCTGGCACAGGAGGAGGTGCTCACCTGCGAGCACCCAGGCACAGCTCTGAGGGCAGGCAAATGCCCTATGGGAAGTGCCCACGTGGCTGTTCCTGCAGGCAGGTAGTGGTGGAAGCTGATCCGAAAGGGTTAACACCCCGAATTCACAAATATCTTCACCCCGTCTGTGTGAACCAGTTGCTACCCACAGCCCACCCTCCTGACTCACAGCAGCTGGAGTTGCTAAACTGGCAGCGTCGCAGCATGGCATCGGGAAACTTAAGATAAAAACATATACAATGTAAAAATAATCCTAATAAATTCCGGAAAATGTAGAAATGCAAAGCTCCACACGCTAAAAAAGCATCCTGCCAGAGAGACTATTTTTATAAAGGCTATTAGGAGGTGTGAAAGCAAAGCTGTCTATTATGTTTCTAAAGAAAGGCACCAAATGCTTATTTTTCGTCGCGATGAATTGTGAGTGACCATTTCTGACAGACAGTTAGCACAAGGTCACTGCCAGTCCGCGGGCTGTGGGCCAGCAGAGCCTCCCGGGCGAGCATGGAACTCTGTACGTTCCAGTGCCCAAACAATTGAGAAGAAAATTGAACTTGCCTAAACAATGTTGGTGCACATCGTTTGAACGAAACCCGACCCAAGCTGCTGTTTTCTCGGTTCCTCTTTCATCCCTCGTATGCGGCGGGATAATTTGATATGTTTTTTTGTCATTAAAATCTGGCAGCTATTCTACTTGCCTATTTTTCTACGTGGCGAATTGAGGGAATAATAAAATATAATAAAAAAAAAAAAAGACAAAAATATTGCCCTTCCCTCTGCGCAACTCCTACTGCAGACAATGCAAATCCCACAGCACGTGCTTGCAGGGAGATCACAGGTCCAGCTCAGGACTGGAAAGCACAAATTCATTGAGCCTGAACGATTCAGAGACAGTATGGACAAGAAGTTTTTTATCCCCCTGATTTGGGAACAGGTTGTGCTGTGACCAAAGTGCCCCGCAGGCAGCGCCCAGACAAGCCAGGGGCTCTGCAACCAGAGAGCCCAGCACACGGGATGGCACAGGGTGCCGGCACGCTGTCATGCACACCATTGCCTTTCTGTCTCACTATGAGTTGTCAGCTCATGTTATAGCCAATCCACACCAACAGGCACTTTCCCCTCTGCAAAGGCCCCCATGCGAACAGACCCTCACCAACAGCCTGAGCCTCAGCTCCCACAGCACCCGGCAGGGTTCCCTGCTCCCCATCAAAAGCTGCTGGCTGCATTCAGGAGCCTTGCAGTCAGGCCCACAGTTCACAAGACGATTGCAAGGACATCCTTAATTTGCTTTCATGCTGGCTCCTTTTTTTATTTATTTTTTCTTTTTTTTTTTTTTAAATATGAGAAACATTTTTCATCATTACCATCTCCATTTTCATTCACACACATCTTTTTATTATTTTTTATCAGTTAGTCTAAAATGATACGCCAAGTGCTACTTTAAAAGCCAGTTTAATATTATTTCCTAGAAGGAGAAGATCTGACTGATTTCACTCCCACCGGTGCTGATCAGAATTCACCTCCATGAAGCCACTGGAGCTACACTGGTATAAAGGTGATATAAATGAGATCAGGATCAGCTTACAGGTGTTAGGCAGCAGAATACAAGAAATGCACACAGACATTGTAGCACACCATACACGTGTCACAAGTGCTTTTTAGGCACGCAGCAGTTGAACGAATAAAACAATGCCTTTTGAAAAAGCAATGGTTTAAATGTCATTGCAAAACACCACGGGAGTGACTGCTTTATCCCCCAAACGTTGCCTGAAAAATCCAGAGAACACGGATTAATAAAGGCCCTCCCATTATGTAGTGTTTCTAAAAAATGAGGACTATCATAAAAATACTTATACAGGTGATACACATTTTTTTCCCATCAGACTTTCATGCAAGAAATTGGGCTTGCATATTACACATGATTCAAAAAGAATAATTAAAGTCCTACATGGACACATATCTGCCTAAGGGCAGACCTTTTATGTTGTTTTGCATTCCATGTGTCACTCAAAAGAATTGCAACTGGGAAATGATGTTGAACTAAAATAAGACAAGAACACATTGACTAAAATTATACCCTGTCCAATTTGCTGACACCCCTTTAGACATCTTGCCACGATTGCTCTGGTGCAACCACTGTTCTACATGTGGATGACATTTAAACTAAACATAGTTGTACACTGAAATCAAATAAAGGATTTGAAGAATTATTTTCTTCCTTTTTTGATACTGAAAAGTACACTGGGTTTGAATGCTGAAGATAAAGGGTGTACTTGGAGTGGTGATACGCTTTTGTTACCCTGTCTATGAAAAGCATCGTTGATTTTGTAGAATTAATATATTTGGGTGAGAGCAATCAGATTAGGAGCCTGGATCTTTAGCCTGCGTGCCCAGAACTCCCCTACAGAAGTTAATGGAGGATTTTGTCCCGCAAGGATAAGAAGGCTGAGCTTGTATTCCACAAAACCAGATTTCCTGAAGCCTGACACATGAACACATTTAAGACATATGTGCTTTGCTGTGGCACATGGCTTGGCTGGTTGTGGAATTTGGGGCCGCGGTGGTGATCCAGGGGTGCCAACATGCCCCAGCCCCCAATCCTCCTCCCAGCAGCCACGCTGGAAGCAAGAAGCACAGGATGAAAACCCACGGATTTTTATGATATCTTATATCCCTTTTTAAACCACTTAGAGCTAAATTTAACACATCCTCCATATGCTACCCATCCCACCTTTCCTTCCCACCTCCAGTTTTCTCTTTGGCTGTTTTGTTTTCTCTTTCGTTTCACTCACTTCCTTAATTAAGTTGATAATGTAATTATGTCACAGCTGTAGCATCCTCCCCTTGCAGAGGTGGCTGGATTTCTATAACTTCAGCCTGTTTGATGATTGATTGATATGTACAGAGATAATTGTAATTTATGTACTTTTCAGAAATGTTATTTTTAAGTGGTGGAAGAGGAGTGCTGGCTGGAGCACCAAGGCTCGGAGGGCTTTGTGTTTGGCACTGGGCAGGTCTCGCTCCCTTCTCCTTGAGAAGCCACCACTATGGAGGGCTTTTGCTTTAGTTCTTAAACACTGGGAGAGGGAGAGCCTCACAGAGGGACCATTACCTCACTGAGGCAAATGAAAGAAAGCAGCCACGATATCATCTCCGCTAAAAGCCACACAAAAGGAGTAATGTTCAGCTACTGCAAATTTTCAAAAGGAAAAAAAAACCAAAAACATATTCTTAACAAAGGGTTCAAGCTAGTTTGACTGATAACCTGTAATCAATATATTTACTTTCCTATTTTGTTAAAGAGTAGAATTTCCTGCGAGGTACTTGATACATGGCTCTTGGTAATGAAAGAATAATATCCCTGACCTTTTATTACATATGGAAATATTTAAGTGTTTTACATCAACACATCACGGCATATTAATAGGAGAATCTAGGAGAACAGTTAACTGAGAAGAGGAAAAGGCTTCATCAATTACTCAAATTTCCAGAAGAGGATCAGAAGAAGTACTTGCCCCTCTGAACAAACAAAACGTATCTACTGGGAAACGTAAACAGAGTCAGTGTGGATCATGAGACCCATCATGTTTTAGCACAAATCTGCAAGCACATGCATATTCCAGAAATAAAATCTATTAGCAGGAGATCAAGGTTGCACACTGAGGTAAGCAAAGAGCTAAAACTCAGCCCTTCTTCCTATGGGCTTAGCCTGCTTGCTCCTGCTCCGCTCTCCTGTACAGCCCAGCATCTTTCAGCGGGCACTTAGGAGACACGTACAGGAAAACAAAGTCCTTCTTGCTGCCCCCACATGTGCAGCACAGCCTGTCTTCTCTCCTGAGTGCTGGGGGATCGTTGCTAAAAATACAGCTCTCGAGATGTTACCATTCACACTCCAAACTTTGATCTTCCAAGCTCCATATATCAATCAAATGAAACCAGTTTTACCATCACACGCAAAAGCGCTCCTGCTCCAGAGCTGTCTGTTGGCCTCTGGGCAGCTCAATAGGAAACCACTCCAGACCCCGGGGCTTTGATCAGTGCTACTTCCACGGGCAGATTAACAGGACTCACACTTTTGGCCCAAGAGGAGAAGCTTTTTTGATACCTGCTTCAAGTCTGGGCAGGTTTAGGTTTGGTTGTGTTCAATTCAGTGAAAGGAGAGGAGTGGGGATACCTTCCACTGATTTTTTGATGTTCTGCCCAGACTGCATTAAGCTTTTGAAGCTGTCCTCAAACAGCACATTCCCTGAAGTTATTCAGCACCTATCGAGGCAGGCCTTTAAAATACAGCGGGTATTGTACAGGTACATATACAGGTTTGCTGAGCAGAAAGGATACCTCTGCCTGGGCCAGGCCTCCCTAGGATCACACACATCTCCCCTCCACGTGCCCCAGTCTCTCATCTGGCTCTAGTTTTCCCACCAGGAGAAAGCCTCTAGGTTTGCACAGCTGCAGACCACGTATGACCATAACTTTTAGCAAGATCTTTGACCATTTTCTGTCTCACATGTGGTCAAGTCACGAACCAACTCTAATGTACACACAGTTACCAGAACTGCACCTCTCTTTAGTGTCTGAGAAATGCACTTTTAAAAGCAAATCAGGTATTCCTAATTCTCCCACGCAGAAAAGAGAACCTCTGATACTTCCTGAGAATTATGTTAAGAACAGTATACTGCTTTATACGGCTTTAGGCAAAGACCATGGGAACAGAAGCACACATTACATACTGCTATTCTGGTTTTGTGACATTTGGAAAACATCACTCCCAGGAGGCATCTGCATCCAGCTGGAAGAGCAGGACTGCTGATGGATATGGGAAGTTCTGAAGCATCCATCTTTGCTCATGTACCTATTGAGAGCCCAAGAAGACGGGAGCAGCGTTTTCCACACAGTACTGTGATGTACAGAGCAGGTACTTTTTCTGATACTGCAATAACTACAACAAAGCCAGGTGAATAAACAGTCTCCTGGCTCAAGAACTTTAAGCTCCACTGGGATACTACTGCTGAGCAAGGTTCACAGGACCAGAGAGTATGAGCACTTCATTACCATTTCCACAGTGCTACAGCTTTCAGCTTGTATTTATCATGCATCACTTAGATCAATCTCTTGCTTAAAAAGTAGAAATAGAGAGGGAAAGGGAAAACACCAAAAATGTCAAAGTTGCAACAACCTAACGCGGTTATGGATAATGGTGAAACAGTGATCAGCTGTCATACAGTGGCACTTCCAAAGAAGGACAACAAACTCATTCTTCACATTTCACAGAGCACATAAGTGTGGACCTGGGAGGGAGTCAGCTGTGCAGCTCTTTAGGGAGGAAGGGAAGCACTGCCTTCTAACATGCAGCCAACCTAAGGAGTAAGTGATGTATCCTCATGAGAAGACTCCATTACAACTGCCAAAAGAGTGTCCTTGCTATTACGAGATGGAAATTATTTGTAACGCAAAGTTAAAGGTCACACACAGGCATTCACTGGGAATTATTGACATAGGTATGACATAGATGATAGCCAATCAAAAAGCAATTTTATAAACATTGTTATTAAATACTAGGGTAATTGCTTTAAGTACTGGAGGAATGTCAGGGTCATAAGAGAGTTTTGTTGGTGTCATAGTTTTTTATTTGACACTTAGTGGATCAATGACACTTAGTATATTTATTCTGAAATGCGAGCTGTGTCACCAGCCTAGAAGCTAATCCGCATACCACATACTACCCCATATTTATATAGAAATAATTTCTGATTTTATTTCATTCACTAAGTATCCAGCAATGCGAGCGTCAAAGCTCTCTACACATGAAAGTATGGAAGTAATTAGGGATTATGTGGTAAGTGTACAAACATAGTTTATATTACTGTGTATTAGAAAGGACCCCTTTTATAGCTGCCTTTGTCAATTTGACAGAGCAAAGGGTTTTAATGTACTGTAATAAGAAATGTAAGAGGGGGCAAAGGACAGCATGGCTGTGATGCCTGTTTGTAAACCGCCTGGCCCCAAGGTCCTCTCCCTCTTCTACTCATCCCCACTTCATGCTCACTGCATGGTCCTACACTTTTTAACCGAGCTAATGGTAGCCTGAGAGGGGGAGGGGGGTCCTGCAAGCACACACTGTCAGCATTGCTTCCATGGGGCTTAGCCAGGCTTCAATAAGGGCAATGCCTGTAGGAGACAGCATGATGCAGACACTGGAGGAGAGGCTTGCATGGTAAGAGGTGCTACAGAAATATTTCACTTCTTTATTTTTACTCAAAGCCTCAGATGCACCTCAAATCACGTGAAAAATTAAAATAAATGAACGTAAAAAGAGAAGTGGACAGATGGGCAGGGTGGTGTCCAGGTAAGCCTCCCAGCTGAAGCTTACCGAGTCTTAGATTAGCAACTGAGTTACACACTTTGCAGTGGGTCTGCTCTGCCCATGTTCTTGCCAAGAACACAGAGCTCTAGGAGGGCACACAGCCACAATGAGAGCATACTGCCCAGACAGTGCCTGCCCTCTGCACTGCCACCAGCGGAAGGGAGGGCACTAACCTGCCTGCAAATCTTCTTGTGGCCCCCCTCAGGGCAAGCAGATGGATGGAGGATATGAATCTGTCTATCACAGAATGGCTTAGGTTGAAGAGAATCTTAAAGATCATCACATTCCAACCCCACTGCCATGGGCAGGGTTGCCAGCAGCCAGATCAGGTTGCCCAAGGCCTCATCCAACCATCCTTTAAAGGATGGGGCAGCCACAATCTCTTTGGGCAGCCTGGGCCAAGGCCTCATCCCCCTGAGTAAAAACATTATTCCCAATATCTAACCTAGATTTCCTTTAAGTTTAAAGCCATTCCTTCTTGTCCTATAACTATCAGACCACATATCAGCTACAGAGAAGGTTGACCACAGCCTTAGCATCCCATGTAGCATAACAGATGACAATGTTGCTTCATCTCAAAGAGTTCAGGATTTAGATGACAACATGAAATACATACTGCCTGGTAACATTTCTGTCAAAATCTGTGAACTTCAGCTCAATTAAAAAAAAATTATCTGACATTGATAAAATGCTATTTTCAATATAACTGAAAGGAAAATTGTACCAACAATTTACTGCAATTTAAGGGAAAAAATAAAAATTAATAAAAAATCCAAAACCTATAAAAACTGCAACAGGAAGAGAGGAGGAAAAACGAAGGGCCACAGCTTGCTTCAGAGATGCAGAAGTTTCCACTTTTGGGACACAGGATTGCCAAAAAGCCAAAAGCTCTCTGTGCCACAGGCAAGTAAAGGACATCTCCCATCTGCACGGTGAGGCACCAGCCCCCACTCTGGCCTTGGGCTGACATTGCACTACACAGGCTGTGCCAAAGGCAGGTAGAAGGTACCACTGGAAGAAGCTCAGCAGAAAATCCAGCACTGGACCCTTTCCCTAGGGGACTGCCCGTGATGCAGGCAGGCTGGAGAAGAGGCACTGCGATGCCTATGGCTGCCCCCCACCTGAGGGACACTTCAGAGCCCTCCAGCATTTGCTCTTGGCCATTTGCCTATTGTGCTTAGTTCACCCCTAATACTTATAGTACACAGTCTAAAGCCTGAAATAATTCCTCACTGAAAATGTGAAAATCACATCGGCCTGTGACTTATCCAGTAGGTAATATGCCCCAGCTGCAGATTAATGGGATTGGTGGTCCCACATTACATCTCCACTCTGCAGCACACAGAGGCTCCTTAGCAGAAGCTTGCACTGTGGCATAAGTGCTTCAGCAACTACTTCCAGAAACTGTTAAACAAATCAGCACTTTCTGATGCCCTGTGACTGTCACAATCTAATGTGGTCACAGTAGTTTGACACTTCTGAAAAAATCAGGTGAACAAATCAGATAGCTCCGTAAGAGAGGTTACCAATTCCCTAAAAGTTCTCTCTAATTTTTGTACAGGGATAATAAATTTAAGCTGCAACAGGGAGCTCACACTTAAAAATAAAGTCACTGATCCCTATTTGGCATGCAGCAGAGATGCAGCAAGCATGATGAGAACAGGAGAAAAGATCAGTCACCAGAAAAAAAATGTAGTACAGGAAACAGGTGATAGCTTTAGTATAATGAATTCCTCATCTTAACTTTTAGGTTTATTACTCACAGATATATGAGGGACCAGTATGATTTAAACACTCTATTTCAATCAGCTTTAACAGTTTGGGGATATTCAGCTTTTCTCAGAGCTTTGAGAACCTCTTCCACAACAACACCAGACTGTGTCACCTCCATCCAGAGCCTGTCCTCTGCTGGTCACACTCCCATCCAGACTACCCTGTTCTCCTTCCTCCTTGCCTTCTATTTTCAAGATATAAATGCTCACTCGCAGTGTTGAACTAATTTGGTGCAGAACACATCCATGCAGTGCTTGCACTGACCTGTGATGGAAAGATACTATATTTGTTGAAATGGGAGTGAACAAAGACCACAATTTAACTCATACACAGACTTATGAGCGTGCATTTAAATAACTAGACCATGGATACAAGTTTCTGTTCTGCAACACATAGCTACCAGACACCAGATCTCTTTCTGTATCTAGAAACTGTACTACATGCAGTTTGCATATAAAAAAAAAAAGCATTCAAATATTTATTTGAAAGCTTTGTTTTTATCTGTAGCACGTAGAAACACAAGGCTCATAAAGACAAAGTTCTCCGCTTTGTTTCAACACATTCAGCATGTAAAGAAGCATATTTGGGAGGTTTCTATATTTTATGATCTTTTCCATTCAAAGCTTCTAATTAGTACTATGCCCTATTCTGTGAGTTTTATTTTCAGCATAAGAGTCAGCATGCAAGACCAGAATGCTTCTCCTTCAACAGGATAAAAATATGCAAGTTCACATTCACTCTGTGGCCACAGATCTCTTTTTAACTTCTTGTTTAGCACTCTGAGTTGGGTTGACCAGACACCAAAAATCTCACAATGTGGTCTCATCTGTGTCTATCAATTTCCATTTTATAACTGACATTTTTACTAGTGACTGTCGCTGAACAAAGACACGGCATAGCAGGTCTGTCTATCTGGCACAAGTCTAGCAGCATGGGTACTCTGAGTCCCAGAAGAGGTGAGAGTTTGTGTCAGAAACACCTTGGTGTGAGTTCTGCTTCCAGGGCTACCTCTATCTGTGCCCACCTGCACTCCATGGATGAGGAGCTTGCATTCAGCACAGGGTTCACAGCAGCCTCCCACAGCTCTCTTGACTATCTGACTGTCTCCTTCCCCTGTTGCAGGACAGCCTAGTTGGACACAGGTATGTAACCGTGGGCTCTTCGATTACACAGCACGCAGTGCGTGCATGCACACCTTCTCTACAATTTGCCAGAACACCACCCACCAGCCTGAAGATGAGGAACAGTGCAATGCAATTCAGCTCTGAAGGCTGAATTCCAGCACAGCAGAAAACCCCTAGAATCTTAAAGTCACCTCCATAGGGAGAACCACCCAAGCCCTCACCCAAACAAATGAATTTGGGAAGAGCAGCACCAAATTCTTCCCATTCTTTTCTAAAGCTTGCAGCAAAGACTGCAGCTTGTTCTCCCACCCTCCACAGCCACAGCTGGGTAGCACAGGCAATGGGCAGAGCTTGCTGCAGGCACACCCTGCCAAACTCACTCCACACCTCTCACCTGAAGAGCGCACCCTGTCATGCCTTTTTCTGCCTATATTTCCCCATGATTATTCCCAGTAAAGTTAAAACTGATGCCCAGGCAAATAACACAGCTTGCTGGGATTCATGCAGCCCACGCAGCCAACTAAGATGGGTTCCAATTGCTGCAACTCACATCCCATCACTCGGCTTTGTGATCCTGACTATTTAGGATTTCAAACATTTTCCCAACTCCCAAAAATCTGTCAACAGGCTTACATTTGCATTCAACGTTAACAAAGAAAGAGCTGAAAGTACAAAAATCTTAGGGGTGGGATAAGCTAGAGGGAGGTGTAATAAAAAGAAGCCAAATGAAAATAAAACAAAAGAGGAACATGGCACATAGCAGGAAAATCAAAAGACAAAATAAAAGATTAAGGAGTGCAGGTAAAGATAAAATTCAAAAATGCTTTAAATGTTGGTTCCCTGAAACACCCTACTGTTTTTGTTTCATGCAGTATTTTGATGCTAGCATCTAATTATTCTTTGCAGTGTTTTATCTCCCCCATTATAGTATCACCAGATTTTTTTTATTGGCACTTTCCTTATTAATGATTACAACACCTACGTTTAAGAAGCTAAATTAGTTCTCCCTTTTCCTGAGCCGAAGAGAGGGGGGTCAGCAGAAAAACAAGAATTATTCTGTTGTATGCAGATGTGATGTACTCAAAATTATTTTTGGCCATTGAAGTAGCTCCCACAGCTTCCTGAAGCACAGGCAAGGCCCCTCCCCATTCCTAGCTGCAATCCAGCACTCAGGCAAGGTAGGCAGTGCTCCTTCTGCTCCCCAGTCAATCACAAGAGGAATTTAACAAATCTTTCAGCTTCAGCCTAAAAGCATTAACAGTTTCCTTTTAAATACCTGTCCTTAATTAAACTCAGTTTTCTTATCAGAATCATACAGCACAAGACACGTCCACTAACAAAATGTATTTACTTTTCTCTCCGCACCACAGTCGGACCCTGATAGTTGCTGTCGTAAAGCGCCTTATAGAACTGCCCCAAACACACCCCAGCAGATGGCCCAGGAGCGCGACTGTACTCACAGGATGAGGGAGGTCCACGTGTGTCCATTGCCTGCAACCCCACATGGAGACCGCGCTCCTCGAGAGCAACTGGGTGCTGCCATGCACGGATGAGCTCCGTCTGGTGACATTCCCAGCAGGCTTGTGCTGCCAGATGGGGGAAATTAAGCTGTGCTGAAGATGAAGAGGTGGCATTCCCCTCTAATGCCACCAGTCATTCCATGCAGGGAGAACTGCCCTCCCTCAGAAGCCCACGGGGCAGAGCTCAGCTGAAAGTGGACACTTACCTCTGCCCTAAAGGCAGGTGCTTTGTGTTTGGGAGTAATTGCATAAGGTCAGAAACCTGGCCTGGCAATAAAGCATAGAGAGCACAGACAGGAGAAGAAAACTAACTAAATAGATAAATAAACACTGCTTACACACTAGGCAAGAAAAGCAATCCAGGGTGCAAATAACTGCAAATAAACTTTTGTCAAAAGCCAAAAATTTTCACAGCTCTGCAAAGCTGACAGTGTGCCTCCAGCTGACCACTTGATTTTTTGCTTTGGGTTCCAAAATACTTCTGCTGCGTTCCCCGCAAGAACAAGTTGTGTTAATGTATGGAGTTTGATTGTGGGTTTGATAAATTCTGATTTCTCAGATATTATGGGGCTTTTAGTAAGTAACTAGAACAAATTCATAAGGATCTGTTTTAGTTTTAAACAAATGCTTAGCAAATCACTATATATTATATTAATCAACAATCGCAGTCAAAGTTTGGATGGCAATGCAGTAGAACTACTACGTTAGGCAGATAGTCAGACAACCTTTTGGGGAGACAAAAGCCAAAGCTTTCTTAACATAGAAAACGTTCCATGAATAGGGTTAAATACTTAATGGTTGCTAGCAGAAGATAAGACAAATATTCTTTGTTAATATTTATAGAATCCCATCAGGATCTCTTTTGTCCTCGCATTGTTTCCAAAATTCAATCCCCTAGTTATATCCATCATTTTTCATGTGATTAAAGGAATCTAAATTTGCTGCCTTGTCTTATGGAAGAGTAAAAAGTTAGATCTGTATTATTAAAGCCTCTTGGTTGGAGCAGCAAATGTAATATTGATAGTCTATGGTATATAATTCTAAAAAACCTACAGATCACACACGTATGACATACAGAATGCATTCATAGGATTCATGACATTATTCCTAAGAAGCTGAAAAAACTGAAAAAGGAAAGAAAAGGGAAGGAATGTACAGGGAGGAAATAAAATACTTCAAACTTTTAAGAGGCACGAAATAAAAAACGCAGAGGCTTTGATGACAGGGAAGTGACACGCAGTGCTTTGGTGACTGTCACTGCTCTGGGCTGGGAGCACCTTCTGCTGCAGGAGGGAGCCCTTAAGTCCTGCCCTGCACCAAAACAGGCAGCTGTGTGTGCTTTTTCTTTCACCCTTAGCAAAACCAAGACTTGCTGTTGGATTTTTCTGAGCCTACCGAAAACTTTTTTATAAAACAGGAAAAAGCCAACTCCTCTCTGATCCAATTTTTTTTTAATCTAGAACTTCTTAACAGCTTTAGAAAAATAGATAATTATTGCAGTTAATTTCAGCAAAACAGTTCAAACTCATCAGGGCTGCACAAGTATAATTTACTATTCCTTCTGACTTATTGTTTTGACTAGATGTAGATTGATGATTAAAGTGATAAACAGTAACATTTTTATAAAATGGCTGACTCTGCCAATGGCAACTGAATAAGAAACATGCTGAAATAGCTGTGCTGTTATTGTGATTGTACTCAAGGCTGTCAACAAAGAATATAAGTATTTGACAAGGTGTTATCTAATTGTGTTTTTAAAAGCCACGATACATACATCTTTTAATGTGTCACTTTAAGCTGCGAGAGAATTTCTTTTATTAAAAAGTACAAAGGAAAAATGAATGCCTTGCATTTTCTTGTTTCTTTTTCCCAAGCTCTGCCCTTTTGCCGTCATTCGACAGAATATATTTGCTCTTTAGTCAAATTGGCTTTTATTTAAATGGTTGCCCAAAATAGCACAGCAACATTAGGTGTATAAGAAGAAAGAACAGTGTGTCCCACAGACAATTTTTACCTCAGCCCTGGTGGGAATTAACTGATCGAAACAGAAGACTAAGAATAAAATCCTTTTGATGCTTGGAGTTAGTGAAACAGCATTTTGGATCAAGGAAAAGGGATTTTTTAAGAGGGATCACCAGGAGAAGTATCTTAACATGACTCCCTGGGAGCTATCTGTAGACCTTTGCGGGCATCTTCAAATCCACAGCAGTCATCCTCAGCAAGTCCCTTTGGTGCAGGACAGCGGTATGAGCCATGGCACAATGGTTAGTGATGCACTCAGAGTGCAAGACACTGACCTTAGAACCAGATTTGGGAGCTGCGAGTTCAAGCTTGGCCTGTGGGCCAGTCTTCTCCTCCAGCCCACTGCCCCTTGCTCTGCTTGCAAGAGAGAGCCTGGACAACATGAAAGAAGATGGAGTTCTGGACATTAATTAGAAGAAAGCTTTGATTTCTGGGGTGGTGAAAGGAGTCTTGGCAGGCAGGAGGGATGGGACTACAGCCATTCTCCTCAGAGGACAGCTGACCAGAAAGGAAGGAGTTATAATGGACTACAGAAGGAATTAAATATAGATGCTAGAAAGAAAGGAAACTCCTACTTCTGTGCTCTTGTCTTCTGGGATGACAATAGTGTTGTTAAATGCTGCAAGGCATGAAGAAATCAGGGAATTAACTGTTTGGAAACTCTCTTACCAGTGGTTTGGAACACGGGGAGGAGCCGAGAGGCACCACTGAGCAGTGAGGTCTGTGAGACCTCTTCTGGCCTCCACAGGGCTTATTTCAGTGAGGCTTTAGGGTACACACACTGTCCTTCTCAGCTCACAACCACCAGAAAAATAAAACACCATTGCTGCTGCCTTTCTACCAGCCTACACACCAGCATGGTGCACTCTCAGAAGTGTGGGAGTTTGTCGGCTGCCCAGCCAAGGAGAGCCCCTGGTGAACCAGGGTGTCTTGGTGGGCTGTAGCACCAACCCTCCAAACACGTCCCTTCAGATGTCCCTCCAAGAGCCCCTCACTCCACCTTCCATCAGCACTTGCAGAATATTTACACACAAAGGAGCGTGTGTCACCAAATCTCTGAGAATTAGGATGGTGTATTGCCTGTGTAAAAACACAGCACGTTTTAAGTAGTCGGGTGTCAGGTGCAGTGGCTCACTAATGCAAAACACGAGCTGCTGAATTGTGCCGAGACCTGAGCAATGTCATTGCCACACCAACCTCAGCAGTGCCGCAGAAATATAGAGGTCAGTTTGGTCTATAATGGGACAGAGCTTCTAATTTTTAATCCCAGTGGTATTTTAAGCATGGGATGGAAAGTGAAGGAAAAAAATCTCGCTGTAATATAGCAAAGCAGACAGCCACCAGCTGACCTGATTCTGCGAGGTAAGACACAGGCCTCCCTCCCAGCCTGCACTGATGTGCTTGTTTGTGTTTGAAGGTGTATTTGCCAAAAGTCATGAAGAAAGATCAGAGCCTCAGCTGCTGAGGTTATGAATATCTTTGATAATGTTTGATGGCCCAGGTTCACAGCTCTGCTACAGATCCTTCCTCAGTGTTTGTTTTAAAATCACCTCAGTATCAAACTGCTAATTTTTTCAGGACGAATTGAATAAACATTCTTAAGATAACAACTGAGCCACCTCTATGTTTTATATTTTAGGATATATAGATTAGGAAAGAGTACTGCTGGAAAATCCTCCACATTTTTGTTGTCCGGCCAGGAAGGAGCAGGTCAGGGACCTACCTCAGCTGCAGGAAAATGCACACAGCAAATCCCTGAACGCAGAAAATAACCAAAACCCAGCTCATCATTAACATAGGATCTCCTTCCTAACTGAGGATCAACCCAGTGCTGAGGGACCAAGTAGTGCTGCCACCGGCAGGATGTGAACAGAGCTGAAGTCAAGTGCTCCAAAACGGCCTGTGACAGGGCTTTCCTTTCTCTACCCACACAGAAATAGAAAAGAGAGGCAACAAATTCAGTCTTCTCTATATAACAGAAGATATATAACGTACATCCTTGCAGAAAAGGCAAATTGCATTCCTGAATCCACGTAGCCATGATCCCTATACACATACTAACAGTAAAAAAATAAGGGGGGGAAGAACAACATTTAAAAAAGATGTCTGAAGACTAGCCTGTATTTTTACTTTCCCAGCTGCATGTGTTTGAAACATTGTGGTACTCACTACTATTTGGGCCTATGTCCATCCTTCCCACCTGGATTCTCAAGCATGCTCATCAAGAGGAAAAAACAGTAGCCCGTGAGATTTTAATCTTTAGAAACATTCTGGCTTTAGTTCTCTTTCAGGTGCCATTATGCCCTTTAGTAGCAGGTTCCAAATAAATTATACTACTATAAAATGTTTTACCACTCTCTACATGAGTGTACTATGAGAAGTTACCTGAAGGCAAAGATAAAAAGGTAATATAATTAGTTAACTTCATCTGAAGCAGACTATCTGACTCATCTGGGGAGCAGTCCCAAGGAAAGATCCTGAAATGTTAATGTAGGAAAGGAGTTTTGTATTCAAATGGACAAAATCTACATATTTGGAGTCAGAGGCTAAATTATTATTTTCATCCTTTCTTTTTAATTTTCTTTTATTTTTTTCAGTGATCAGCCATCATTCAGAGGTACTTCAATTGTTCATGATTTAGAAGATACAGCCAACTTTTTGTGAACCTAGAGGGAATTTCAAAACTTCCCTGACTTCTTCTGTATTTCAGAGTGAGTCCTGTGAATATAGAGCTCTTTTGGAAGAGAAGGAAAAGACAGTTGCAGACTCCTGAATTAATTATGATATTTTTAGTTATTTAGAAAGATTTAGGAAAAATAAAGTCAACATCCTCTAAATACATTCTCAAATCCCCAGCTTTGTGGTTTTTCAAGCTGAGTCTCAATGGAAGAGCTTCAAAAGCCACATAATTTTGTTACAAAAACAGTAAAACAAAGATTCAGTCTTTTTTTTCTTTGGAAATTTGCAGTAGCATCGCTGTATGGCAGCACTAAGGAGACTACAAAAGTAGTAACTTATTTACAAGTGTTTTAGTAGCAACAGGCTTATTTTTCAAGTACCATGTAGGAAGCACAGGCCAGTGTCACAGCAGCGTAGCATCTCCCAAACCTTCCTTGATCTCCTGCAGAGGTAAGGCCAGGAGTAATGGCTAAGAGATTGCAGCCTCGTCTTTCGGTCAAACAATTCCAGTGTCATGCAGACGATTAATAAGCAGTCAGCAGTCTAGAACTGGCGATTATATTAACAAAGGGTTTTCCTTTTGCATCATTTCTCAGGGCCTGGTACAATATGTTAGAATTTTTAGCCAATTGCTCATTATCGTACTCATTTCCTGAGATCATGCTTTAACTAAAACACTGTCAAAGCATTTACTTTGTTATACTCACTGTACATTTCTGTATGGTGGTTTTTCTTTTTTTACTGAAGTCAGGGGAATTGCATACAAAATACGATCTGGTATCCCACAGTGAGAATATTTGAGGATCCTTTCCAGTATTCTGGGAGATAATGTAGTTATTAATACCTGAGCAGCTAGTTACAGTGAGATAGAGGTATTCCTCCCCAGCATCTACTGTTCTGAGGGCTTTGACACAATAAATCTATGTTTTGGGGTTCTGTCATCTCACCCAGAAAATGTCAGAAGGAGGGAGGTGAATTGCACGGGGCTTTTGACACTTGACATGTCCAGCACGTAGTAGTGGTACAGGGGGAGAAAGCTGAGTGCCATTCCACTGAATCACTCGTATTTATGCTAAAGAAAAGCAGGGCTCAAGGCAGTCTGCCTGATCCCAGTGAGGACCTTGGTCAGCAGAACGTAGGCTCCCCCCCTGTCCCCTAGGTTTTGGTGAGGTACAACCATCACAACGTGGTCAGCCCATGAGCTGGACTACTGATTTCCAGTCTGAATTTCCCCAGGCAGAAACGTTTATTTTTGTGGCCAGGGAGACTGCTAAGGTGATCAAACACCCCAGAAGAGCTAGCGCAGACCCATCACACAAACAGAGTGAAAGCAAAGTTCTCATGCAGGAATCTAGCCTGGATGTGCACTCCCAGGAGCAACAGTACTCATGAATAAATAATAATAATATTAATACTATTAATGAAGTGTCATTCATCCTAGGGTATAATGCAGACCTGTCATATCTTAGGAAAACAACATCACAGTGCTTTGCTTCTGTCTTCCAAAGATGTATGAAAAGGGATGAGGACCATATTGTAGAAAAACCACCATATGCCATTCACCCTTTGTTCTGGCTTTTTATTTTTTCCCTTTTGTTAGGCGTGTTACAACTTTCTCTTGGAAGAGTGCCAATGTCAGAAGAATATACGTTATCTCTTCTTTTGGCTTCAAGAGATCTGAGATAATCTCTCCACGTACAGTAAGGGAAGAAGTGTCCACTTATGTAATACACAGTTGCACTTGTGCTGCTCAGCCTTGGGAGTATCTAATAACCTTTCATCCAGAACGGATTTCTTTTTTCCTCAAAAAGCCAAAGGCATTAGAACTGGTCATAGACAATTCCCCAGTTCTCGTCTTCATTTCCAGGTGGGAATAGGCTTCTTATTTTGTGCATATTACTGGGGGTGTTTGATTAATTCTTTATTTTTTTATCTGGTACAGCTTTTTTTTTTTTTTTTTTTTCCTGCCTGTTTGGTAGAGCCAACATTTTCCCTTTATTACCAGTATATTTCTGATTTATTGCAATGTGAGGCCAGCAAATAAGATTGTCAAAATGAGCATGTGCTTGTTATAATCCACTCAACTAAAAAATAAAAAGAAAACAAATTTGAGTCAGTTTTAATTTTGACACTGATTGATGTTGATATTTCTGACCAGTTTTATGTTGCATAGATTTTAAACAATATTCTCCTCTGATCTTCAGTGCTGTAGTTATAAATACTTGATAGCATTTTCATAAAAGAGTCTTTCTACAATATGTTTAATGAGAGCTTCTGCTTCAGATATACAAGTAAAAAGAAACCTAGCCTAATCTGGTGATAGCGAGATGCTCAATAAGTGCTATATATCCTCTAGAAAGAGAAAAAATGATCCAGCTATTATACCTGTGTCTTTCACTGTCACTTTACTGTATCAATTATTTATGTAAAATCTAACTGAAAAATGTGACTTTTAGCAATCATTTAAAAATTTCTCTAAACAGTAGCACGACAGCTGATCTGACCACTAAGCGCTCATTCATCACCTGCATGTAGTGATGAGCCTGTGACAAACTGAGAAGAAAAAAGTTGTTGCTTTTTTCTCTTAGAAAAAAAAATGTTATTTGTGATTATGCGACATTTGCTTTCCATTTCCACAGCCAGTTAGGGTTCACAAACATGAAAATCCATTATGGAATGGTACGTAAAGTGTGACCGATTCCTGTTCAGTCAATTAGTGAGCGAAGTCTGAATATGATGTTTATCTGATAATCTGCATCTTTGGTGCAGGCACAAATAAAGAGGCTATTAACAAAGGATTGGGTTTAACTTCTTGGGAGCAACTGGTTCAACAAATTGCACTTTTACTGATAATGTGTTCACACAAAGAACGCAGCAGCCTCTTTCCTATTTGTAATAAAATACAAGGACTATATATGGAAGAATATAAGCATGCAGCAGAAAATAAATGTTAACACTAAAAGTCACATTTTTAGAGCTTTGTTTCTATTCATGAAGCTTCTTATTAACGTAGGGCTTTTCAAAAAACCACTGTGTGGTCCCTTTGTTTATACTAGGACGCACTTCTTAAATATGGACATATTATTCCTCTGAATACAATGCTATTTTTATTTTACAAGAATTACTCCAGTGCATTCTGTACAGAAATGCTCACACATCTGTACTCTGATTATGATATTTAGTGCAAGGGTCATGAATAATAAAATTGCTAAATATGCTTATTGCTCTCTATAAATAAAGGTTATCATATTCAGGGTTTTGAAGTGTTAGAACAAGTAGGGTTAGCTGCAAGACAATAGGGTCTTAATTTTACTGTGAAAATAAATACTTAAATTTATAAGTATTCAAATTATTTCTAAGGTGCAGTTAGCCTAAATTAATACTTGCAAAATGTAATTAATGCAACAGCAAAATTGCAGTTCACACTACCCTAGAAGGTTCTCCGATCTACCAGCAATACCTCTCCTTCTGAGCAGGAGATTGGCACTCGCAGCCCAGTTCTGCCATACTCGGTGGTAAAACCCCAACTGATTTCAGTGTGGGACAGAAAAGTAACAGGGCTTGTACTAGAATTTAAGAGTGAACCGTCTGCATCATTTGCGGACTTTGAAGAGGTGGTTTCAGTAGTGTAACAGTTTAAATTTGCCGTTCAGTTCTGTTAGCTCTAGTGATGCTTTCTATAGACTGATTCATACGACAGATGATCAGGTTTAGAGAGTAATTTCCCTCCTACTTTAAAACAAACCTCTTCTTGAAAATATATCAAAAAACAAACCAGCCTTCTCACTCTATCCACTCCACTTATACTGAACCTTACAAATTTAAAATTGAGTGGATTTGGGCCACTGTAGAAATGGCTGAATTAGTAGGAAGCCTCTACAATCAGCACCAGCTAGGAAATACCCCAGGTCTGCCTGCATTTCCATGCATTAAGGCAGGGCTCAGGCTGGATGAAGGGCACCCTGCCTGCCCTGAGAAATTCAGCCAGGAGGAGCAGGCAGCATCGGCAGCACCACACACCGCTGGTGTGGCTCACCAAGAAGTGATTTGCTCCTGCTGGAGGAGTATCAGTCATGGAGAGCATCCGTGTCCTCTCATAACTCACTGTGCAGGCGCTAGCTCTGCTAATGACAAAGTTGCAGTGCAATAATGAGAGGAACAATGTTTGTTTTGATCCGTTTGATAATTCATTTAAAAGTATTGTACCAGAGCCATCAAGACAGAGAGCTGCGCCATTGTTAAAAACTGGCACTATCTCATTATGTGAAGTAATTGAAACCTGTGGGAACAATATATGATTTAAAGCAGACAGTGAGGTTCTTTTCTTAAAAAACAATAGCATTGTTTTCCTATGATCCCGATCTTGGTCATGGGAGTAAACTTGCTAAGCAAGGAGTTTGTGAATTTTTCGGTTGCTGACTCAGAATGACCAAATAACTGAAAGACTTTCCAAGGTGGTAGAATTGGGCACTACTTCAATAACAGCTTCTTCAGTGTGGTGTTAGGAATTGCATCCCTGTGCACACGTGGGTGAATTGCCAAGTACACCGTACATATTTAAGATTAACAGATCAGCCAGAAGTGCAAGATGTGCACCAATTAGGCTGTGGGACCGTCATCCATGGACCTTGACTTTTACTGGACTACAGAGATACTGAAAACGTTGTTCTCTGCTTCTCTTTAGGTTTATGTCCTAAAAGTAAAACTTCAAACAAAAGGGAAAAAAAAACCCTCTAAGTACATTTTAGCATTACATACACCAGAGGTGCTCGATAGGTTTGAAGGAATTTCTTTGCCTTAATTAAGAGGTTTGGAGACCAGATGAACAAATGACAAACGATTTTTATTTACTTGGAAAAATGAGTCATATCACTTATTATTAACTATTAAAGCAATTTAAACCCTTTTGAGAATAGATCTAACACTGCAATGCTTTGAAGGTTTGATATGTCTTGTAATCCATAGATTATTAAAGTTAATTTCTCTGCTGAGATCCTACTTTCAGTAAAAAATGCATGTACACTAAAATGATGTTGGTTTTTTTGTTTGTCTCTCCCTTTCTTGTAACAAAGATGTACTTTAATTGGCTTTCTATTTATACTGTACTCAATAAAGGTATGGAGGCTGCAAGTGGGAGAAACCTTCCACAATTCTGACTTGCGAAGCTTACAGAAAAGCCCACCATTCATCCACAAGTACACCCAAACCTTTCATTTGGGCTTGGTTGTGCTTGTGGGTGCATGGCATTCTTTTCTCTCTATTTGTTCTCCATGTATAATTTAGACTGCATTTTGCTTTAGAGACCCTTAACGGATAAGGAAAAGAAGGCAATAACAATACATTGATTTATATCACCGTGAAACATTTCCCCCCCATACTTCAAAGTAATTTTAATTGAATTTAATCCTCTTGACTTTCATTTACTTATAAATGAGTTTTAGTTGTAATGTTAAAATGAAACAGACTTTAGCAGTTAACAGGTTTTTAGTGTTTTTGATTATAGATTATTATATAATGTTTCTTGGGCTAGAAAATACTAATGCTAAATAAATGCTAAATACTGTCCCATATTAGATTAATTTAAAACCTTCCACTCTTCTACGAGTTGGAGAGAGGCATAGCTACTTGGGTGAAAATACAGTTCATTTAAATAGGTAAAGATGTTTGAGAAAATGATTAAAAGTACTGCAATTCATTTACCAGTTTATGTTCATAATTGAGAACATATCTAACCAGAAAGCTGAAAAAAACAAACAAGGATATCTTCCAAAGGAACCATGCCATGTACAATCCAGTCAGTTGTGTGTGCACATTTATAATTTTTTAGCTCTTCATCCATAGATCATAGGACACTAAGAGCCCAATTCATTAAAAATTGAATACTCTATTTAAGCTGGATGCTCTTATACTCAGAAAAAGCGTGGAACCTTTTTTTTTTTTTCTCTAAAAAGTCACATTTTTGCTGTTCAATAAACCCTTGTTTCTCTCAGCTTCCAAGTGGACAGCACTGCTCAGTTAATTGCTACACAACTTTAGAACTTCCAAATTAAATGGAGAAAAAAAAGAAAAAGATTTGACTGGAAAAAAAATGTCTGCTATGTTCTCCGAAAATCGTAGAATTCCCACCTCCCTTACGGCAGACACACACATACCCCTCCTGCTCTGTTCTATCACAGCTGCCCTTGGTTTAAAACTCAGTTCAGCAGTTGTTCTGTATTCAATCTCTCCTTAACACCTCTGAATCAGCCCCTAATCAGCTCCATTACATGAACGTCAGTGAGGTCCACATTTGCAATTCCTATCGGATTTTTCAGTTCCAGTTTACGCAAGGCTTCCCTGCATATCCACATCTCTTGATAGAAAATACATTGTCTCTGAGAGCAAGCACCAAGGTCCCAGCAGCCACGGCCATCTCACCAGCATGGACTTTAAAGTTTGAAGCCCCGCTGATTTACTCTGTGAAAAAAATAAGCAGGGTATATGATTTGGGCAGGAGGAGTTGAGTATTGTCTGTGTTCCTGAACAGACAGGGAAGACTTTGAAGCATTTATCAGTTGACTTTTTTCCTCTCTGGCAGAAAGATGGTCAGCTATATGGCGCACAAACAGCACCATTCTTGTCGTTTCAAAATCCTGCATACCTGAAGGATCTCAGTTACCAGTGTATGCCTTACACAGTTACAAATCTAATTTTGGTACTGGAATTCAAGTTAGCAAGTCTGTATTTTCAATGCTTACTGAGCTCTTCTTCCATCCATTCCACTATGTTCAATCCTAAGTTCAAAATGCATACGCTGATTTGTCTTCTCTGTTAGAGCAGAACAGTTCCTTCCCTCTACAACATAAAGTGCAAACACTTCCTTAAATGAATCAACTAGTAAAGAGCAAACCAGCCCTCTCCCAAAATGTGCTTTTGCTTGCATACCAGCTCTTTGTTTTCAAGACACATAAATCATACAGTAAGTTCTTTCTGAAGTGTATTTATGCTCATCAAGATAAATCTCCATTCATAACACCTGAAAGTTTTCTGCCTATTAGAGAATTTTAGAACTTTATTCTTATGCACTCTGTAGACATAGCACCTTTACTGACCCTGTTAATGCACCTACTGCAAGCTAAGCTTACACAATGTAAGAACTTCTGTTTTCCTGGGAAAAGCCCATTAAAGCCAAAAGAAATTGCCTGTCCGCATTTGCATCCACTGTTATGAAAGTGTACAAAATAGAAAATACAGACTAAAGGCAGATGCAGAACTACCATTATTAAAAGTATACATAGAGGAGTACCATGCCATGCTCTTAGTCTTGTAACCACTGTATCCTGCTATACAATAGCATGCTATTTCCTATTCAAAGTAATTACCGATGAGGGCAAATGCTGAATTTTTAATGGTTCCCATTGTAGGCAGTAGAATGTTCTAAATGAGAAATAATAAAGACCTGGTCCTAAGAGATATATCTGTCTATAGACTTTGCTTAAGAAAATTAAATGGGGGCAAATAAAGTATGTAAATATAAAGTTCTCAGAAAACGAAGATTAAATGCCTCATCCTAAAATAGACAACTGTGGATTGACTGAACCAAAGTTTTGGCTCAAATAATGCAAACCTCCTGTATTTCCTCGCTGCAAAAAGTCTACAAAACAATCAGCAATGTAAAGAAAGCAGAGTTGGGCAGAATAAAGACAAACCAGAATCCAGTGTCCCATGAGTCTGGACTGCCCAGAGGGCAAGATAAATGTCTAAGGAAAGTTCTCTCTGCAAGAGACTTTCCAGAATTTTGCTGTCAGTTTTTTCCACTTATTCTCCTGGTTGATGTATAGTAGCTATTCAGCCTGCTCACTAACTGTTATGCCACAGCATGCCTCATAACATAC
>NW_027071903.1:8305242-8345242 GCF_038088225.1 Cyrtonyx montezumae
AGGTTTTTAACTCAATTTCTAAGACTTCCGCAACAAAGTGCAGAGAAAGACAGATGAAATTATGTTCTGACTACATATACTGAATCAGCCCAATGGGAAGCCCTGTATATAGTTATCAGTGGCACTGAAATCTGCTTAGGAAAGCAACAAGTCTTTTGTTCTGTTGACAACAGTTATTACAATTAATTCATTTTGTGATTGGTATTTGCACTGAATGACAAGGTGTTATTTTACCTCAGTAAAAGTTAAAATGGTAATACCTACATGCGAAATAACACTGAGTTTGCTATCACTCACTCAATAAAAGAAAAGCCTTTCTTCAGCAGTGCCTGCTCAGCTGCCGGGAGTCTGAAGGATGAGCATCAGGCTCTTCCCTTTCCTCCTTCCTCACGACACTTCGGTACTCTTTTAAGGGTTTATTTGGGGGCTATCCCCCACGGGCAGGCAAAGAAGTAGTGCCAGATGATGTAAATTTCACCTTCTGCAGCAGGAGCCGGCAAGCCAGGGGAAGTTTGCAGCGCTAGCAAATGGCAAATAACCCATTAGTTATGGATAGTTCAGCACGTCTCTACTTTTATTATAAGTTAGCCTCGCTAAACCATTGACTTAACAGAGAATCATTATAAATCCCCATTTTGAGTTTTTTTATTAGCAGTATTTATCACCTTCTCAAAATCAATCCTATATTTTTAAATTAAAACAAATGACTACTCATGCTGCAATCAATATTAGTACATTTCCCTTTTAAAAAGGGGGAAAAAAATGGAATACAAAGAAATGTCCTTCTTTGGCTGCATCAATCCAATTTCAATATAATTCAATATTTAATAAATATAATCCTCCATGTCTGTGCAGGGAAACATCATAAAAAATGCAAAAGGTTTCCTGGTCTCCAATAACTTGCATGAAACAAAGTGTTTCCTTATTCCTTCCATAAATACTGCAGTCTTATGCTACTGCTTTTTTCTTCCTGTGTATTAGAGTTTGCTCTGATTATGTATAAGAAAAGAGGTTTACATATTTCATGATTAAAATCCAAAGCGCTACCCACCACCTCCAGAAAAATCCCCATCTTTCTCTCTTTGTACTTCTCTAGCTTGCTTTTAAAAGGGCAAAAAGAAAAAAAAAAAAAGAAAGAAAAAAAGAAAAAAAAAAAAAAGAAAAACCTTATATAATACCTAATTTGTACATCTGTGGTTTCCCTCTGACTTGTGTAGGCACCATATGTTTTTAATTATCATAATAGCCTTAAAGAACCTGTTCAGTGGGAAACACATATGATCCTTTTATTACTGGTTTGTAATTTAAACAGTTTTAACAGAAAAGGTCTGGCTATAAGGGACCGAGAGGCACAAAGGTCTAAAAACCCTGTTATTGACCTCTGAAAGCACAAGTTCAAATCCCACCCACCGAGGTGGGACCCGGCTTTCCCTCCTCTGACAGAGGTAATCGGTCACATGTGAGACGGCTCTTCGAGCCCTCAAAAGACATAATCTCCAATCTCCAATGACTCAACGTTGCAGTCAGATGCTGACACAATGAGGCGGGGGTCCATAAATATTATCGTGCACTCGATCTGGGCTTTCTTCTCCCTGGTGAAAGCTTGGCGAGCAACACAGTAGGAGAAGCCCTACACAAGCCAGAAGCTTGGAATTTCAGCAACCCTCATTAGTTGTTGCCCTTTTAAATTCACAATTTTGTCCTTTATGCAAATGTGAGACTTGTGAACACGCCAGTCTCCCAGCCCCGGAAAACAGTCAGATATTCGGAGGTAGGAATTAAATTTAACAAGTTCAATTCACTCCTGATTCTGGACATCTAAACACATAATCAGTCTGATAATGTTATTAATTATCATTCAAGCGACAACCTTTGACACTGGCATGCTCCCACAACCTCCCTACTCCAATAACTCAAACAGAAAATCATTGGCATGAAAACCCACGGTCTTATGAACAGAAATTGCAAGTAAGCAGGCACTGAACACACAACTGGGAGCGAGCGAAAACCCCTTTTCAGAGAGAAAGCAGAGGCTCACACAATAGCTCAGTCACTTGACCCAAAATGAAATTCTGTACAACTTCATCCCAAAACAGATAATTTTCACCCCAAACAAAGAGTTGTGGGGAGAAGAGGGTGGGGAAGGAGCACAGCTAAAATTACACTGAGGCTGGAAGTCGTTATGGCTCTATCTAGGGAGATGGATGGTGTCCTCATTAGGACAAAGCTTTATTTAGACAGACAGACAGAATCCTTATTAGAATATTAGGCTGAAAAGTTTAAACGTCACGAAATACAGAATTAAGATTTTGCAAATAAATGTTGACCTGGAGAAAAAATCCTGGAATTCCCCACACAGATCCCCACTGGAACCACGTAGAAAAAAACGAAATAACTCAGAATTACATCTCACGGGCCAGTCTAGCTCTATCAAGGGGATTCTTGGAGAACTATGTTTCACAAAAAATGGGTGCAGTGCCACGAAGAGTGCAACTGAGCCATTCCCCTCCCATCACTGCCTCGCTCACCATCCCTACTCCCTCTGCTTTCTCCAGGGAAACTCAAATATTTTGCAATGATGAAAAGACAGCTTAATTATCTAGCACACAAAAAAAGACGGTCATTGTTTTCCGTTTTACCTGAAAGCTAATGGATCTTGGAATACCAGACGTGGATGTTCAAAATCCCCTCTGGAGCCTTTCTGGTGATTTGTCGTCTCTTGGTTGCCTTTGGCGCACACCGGTCTCTGCCGAGGTAATATGTGAGCTATTTCACACTAAAAGCAGATTTTTTTGAGAGAGGCAGTGCACACACACACACACACACACACACATGCATACACACAGCCCTCCACCCCCTGGTCCTGCACCGTGCCAGCAGGTCCTGTCCCAAAACATAGCGACTGAAGGAGGAACTTCTTGTCCCACCGGTTTTGGTGATTTTAGAGAGGAAAAGGGTGGGACACGGGCACGGCCCTGCGGAGCACACGTCCTGCAGAACCTGCATTGTGCTGTCTGTCCCCTCATCTCAGGCTCGGGGCAGATCTGTGTGTGCTGCTGGCCCTCAGTGCTGAGGCAGAGCTGGCAGGACAGACACACGGATGCTTCTCCCTGTGATCCTGACATGTCATGGGCCACCCACCCAGGAGTCCCTTTGCCAGCCTCAGGGCCTCCATATTGAACTGGCTGCTTGGGCCAGAGAGGAATGTTTATGGGAGATGGCATTTCTCTGCCATTAAACAAATTGTAAATTATATTATCTCATTTTGATCTAAAGAAATAAAGATTTTTCTCTAGGATTTTTTTAAGTCTGTTTGCAACACAGGCATGCAGAACCTCTTCCCTTTGGGCAGGCACACAGGCTCCATCACTGGGCTGAGATCATGTCCACTACCATCAAGATGAGCTAGCCTGGGGACCCCTGAGCACAGTGTTTCTACCTCTTCTTCTTCCTCCTCTGCCATACACGTAGGAACACATTTCTACCTTAAGAGAAATCCCACTTCTGAGCCCAAGAAAACTCTTTTCCTATTTAAGGATCTTTCTTTCACGGTAAGGATCTTCCAAATTTCCCAAAAGTGGATAACAACAATACCACTGTGATCCCATCTGTACACAGCAATGGCACTGTAATGCACAGAGCATAAAACACCAAATTCCCACAGACAGCATCTGTCTTACTACAAACAATGGACCATTATCTTGTAAATAATTCTGATTAAGCTGCAGCATTTTCCCCAAACAAACAGTAGGGGAGCAGAGGGTGAGGATTTTTTCTGGTGGGAGTGCCTGTTTTCTCCTTCCCCAGCACTGACACTCCATTTTTTATTCAACTGATTGAGCCCCTCCCCTGCTCGCTCTGTCCCCCCATGGCTGAGTTTTCATGTTCTGACCTTATCCAGCTGTCAGTCATCTTGGCAACTAAAGGGGGAGCCGTCATGTTAATGGGATTGCCACCTCTATCCTTTGGGAAAGCATTTTGGTTTGTTTTTTCTCTCTTTTTCACCTCCACATAGTTGCACTTCACCGGCAGCCATGGGCTTCCCCCAGCCAGATCTGCCCCTGGCAGCATGTGGCAGTGAGCAGAGCAGAGGGAAGTGAGGCTGACCCTCGTGCTGCTGAACCAGGGATGTAAAACAAAGCCAACGCACTGGCTGGAGTAGGGCTAGCTGTACATAGGGATGAGTAGAATGAGACACGATTGGGGCTGATGTGTCTCATAACGAACCTTTCTCATAAGGTTCACAAACTCATCTATGGGGCCCTAGAGAAAGCTTGGATCTGGTCTTTAACTTGTTCATTTTAATGCATAAAGCTTTTCTTATATGTCTCTCTTGATAAATGTCACATCCCTACATGGCTGAGGTGTTGGTCTTCCTTCCCTGAATCCCTTTAATGCTCCTCATTATACATGGGAAATGGTCTGGACCAAATGCACTTCCTGACTTAAAAAAAAAATAAACAACAGAAAAACAACCGAAGAAACAGCATGGCCTCATCTAGGATGGTAATGTTGGAAAACAAGCAATAAAAATTTGAACTGGGAAGTAGTGATTTGGTGTCGCTGCCATTCAGATAAAACTTTACAACAGGCACCTCCAGTCCCCAGATCTGTGAGCGTGGCTATGTGCCCCAGCACCCACCGAGATCACAGCAGAGCCAAGTACTGAGGATAACACCGGCAAGGACACGGAAGGGACAGGTAGCAGCAAACAGCACGACAGGTCCCCAGCCCCGAGCAGGACCTGCAGAGGGCAGGAAGACAGTGATATCCACATCCAATGCATATTTTCTATATGTGTTCATTTTCTTCTTTTTTTTTTTTTATAACTTACTGTATCAGAGAAGGAAGCATTTACACACTGAGGACTTGCATAAATGTTCTTCATCTTCAAAGTGCTTTGGAAACATTAGTTAATTAATCTATCCTCACAGCACTCCTATCAGGGAGATAAGTACTATGATTTTCCATTTCACAATGGAGAATCCAAAGAGGAAAACTTTTTTCTTCCCATTGTTAGACCTGCAGGAGAAGTGAGGACTGTCAGATTCTGCGTGAGCTCCCTAACTCGAACCTTTCTTAAAAGACTTGTGTCCCGCCACTTATGGCACATATTGGAATATGCCTTGGGTTTTTCCTTCAGTAAGAGATAATTAAGGCACAGTTCCCTCTCTGAACTGCTGAACAACGGCCATTCTGTGCAGGGAGCAGCCCTGCAGAAACTCAGAGATTGGCTGGAAGAAATGCACTTGCACCGCACAGACGTTGTGTCGGAGTCAGTGCAGGAGCAGCTCCATTTCCTCTAGTCTGTAAGAGGAAGTGCTCCAGGAAGATGCACCTGCTATCTTAGATCACTCTCATTCAGAATACATATCTAGGAATTTCATGTATTCAGAAAACTGCTGTGGTTTCTGATATTTGTTCTCAAACCTAAGAGTGTTCCTATGACATTTGTGCTGAAGGGATGCTCCTCGTCCACCTCTGTGCTGCTGCAGTAAACAAACCTCTTTTCTCTTTGCTCTTTGCTAGCAAATGTGTGGCTGCTTCAAATGGCAACACAAGCTCCTGTTGGCCTGAAAGGGTCCATTTTAAGGCCTGTCTGTATAAAAAAAAAAAAAAAAGTGATAGGAGGCTTGTAGGAAATTGTTCAGATCAGAGAACTAAATCAGCATTGGGGTTGACAGACTGGAAATAAATCCTAACTCTACATTTTTCAGGAAGAACTATCACCTATTCTAATCCTCATCAGTGAAAACCTAGCCTGTCCCGGACTTCTCTGCTCTTTTGTTTGTGTTTTGACAATAATAAAAATGCCCAGAAACCAAAACATTTAAGGCATCTTCTTGGCTTGGAAGAGATATGTTCATTAGCAAAATAAACTGCCACGCTAAACCATGGCATATTGCAGAGTGCACGACTACATCCTACAGGGGGGAGGCCGGTACCTACGTGCTGCTTTGGAACAACCAGAACAATTGTTTAGTGAGAAATGTTTTTCGCATATGACTCATCAACCCTTGAAAACAGGATTTCTTACATAATACAAGTGCTGACACAGCCTTCACTTGAGTGGTGTGACTGCAGCTGTATAATTACAACTTTAGATTAGATGTTATGGACCTTAGGTTATGCCGTTCAGACAAATGCTCCATTGTATCGCAGAGATATTTTTTCCTTAGTCATATTGCCCACAGGACAATAGGGACTATATTCACAGCTCACTGTGTAGAAGTTTGGGCACATAACAGCCAGCGGTATTACACAAGATGAGATTATACCCTATGGGGGTTAGATGGATTCATAACTGCCACTTTTTCATGTCTTTTTGCTTTGCTCCTAGTTGATCCTTTTTTGGGAGTGCTCTCCAAATAAAAGGAAGAACAATCTCACACTGAGTCTGGATAAATGTTACAGTTGTCTCACAAATGCTGTATTATTTCTAGCCCTTCCAAAATAATATAATTGTCCTACTGCTGAACTACAGATTTTTCTCAGTATGACACAGAACGCTGAAATGTCAGGTCCTGACTCATGGTGTTTCGGTGGAATAAATAAAAAGTACCAATATGCTATTCAAAACTGACAGCATTAATGAAGATGTGACACTGGGAGCCCCAGCCATGTCCCCCTTTAACTTCCATTGCCTACTAACTGGTGCAGCAAACAATAGGCCATCTCCTACGGGTCCCATCCTGGAGACACTTACCAGAGGCCTGAGCGACACTACTGGCACCGATGTGACTGGCTGCTGTTATCCTATGCTTTCTTTACCTTGGGTGCACCGTCCATGAAGGAGTGAGGCTAATCTCAGGACGTTTGCTGCACATTCCTTCCATGGGAAATAAAAAGCAGAGTTAAGCACTACGGGCAGTACTGCAACAACGAAAGACCGGGTGAGATGAACTGAGAAAGGCCGCTGGTGGGCTGCGTGCTCATGGTACTGCTCTGTGGGATGGGCAGTGTCTGTCCCGCACTGAGGCCTGGCTCCCAGCTGCAGGACAGGGCCCACACACAGCAGCCCGCCCTGACCAAGCACCCAGGCACCAGGACTTACGCACCCGCTCCATCCAGCATCACTCATTTTTAACCCACAGGCCTCCACGGAGATGTCGACTGGATTTCACCAGCGGGAGAGGGGGCACAGCTCCCACATCCCAAGGAATTTTCTATGCCGAAGGAAACAAATCTAGCCTGTCTAAGCACCGGATGGGCTCTTCTGGTGGCAAAACGCTTCTAAGACGACTCAGCATTTTTAACGAATACGCTCCAAAAAGGACAGCAAGCTGCTTTGTGAGGTCTGTCTCTCAAAGCACGAGCCAACCGTGGACTGCACGAGTGGTCTTCGGTCTACCAAAAGATAAAACAGCTTCGCAGGGAGTTTTCTTGAATGAATTAACAAAATGACTCAAAACTGCACTAATGGTTAACAGCTTTTTTTTTATTAGCAACACTGAGATAAGTTATTGAAGCATTTTAGTATTGTTTTACATTCCATTCAGAAGTGACCTAACTTGTAACTCCATATACATTTAAAGATATAGTTTGACACTTATTCAGAAAGCAACAATTATTAAAACTTACATACCTTCATTACCAGGAAACCTTAATATATTTTCTAATTACTTCCAACAATACTCTATTCCAAAGCACATGATAACCCACTAGAAGTTTACACATTTCACTTCAGTCACAGGTTTTAAATTGTGGATGTCAGAGTGCTGTTCATTGAATTTTACTGTCTTTCTTGGTTAATATTGGAAAACCTGGCACAATATATTAAGCTAGAAATATTGCTTAAAGAATATGAAAAAAGATAACTACAGTATTTTTTTTCCTGCTAAAGCATTACAAAATACAGGACCATTAAAAACTCAAATAGAAATGACAATAAATAACCTTAAAAATGTTAAGAGAATTTTCACTCATACTAAAGTCCATTCCCTAAGCTTGCCAAACACATAAATAACAGAACATATTCAGGACCTCTATTTTTGTACTATTATGATGGTTTGTTATATATTGTGGATGTTTTGTGTATACATATATTAATGCTTACACTTAAGGTATATATTTTTTTCTTTGATGAAACAATTAATAAGCCTCAGGTAATTACTCATCCCCGGCACTACAAGTATCTAGATACGAGGGACAAAACCCCAGAAATCCCAGATATGCAACACTATGCATAACAAGATCACCTCAGCATAAAGATATTCTAAGTTCTTTAGATTACAAAGATGAATTTGGTTACTTATTTCCGAAAGCCTGTAAAATAAAATTACAATTGCTGTCAAATTAATTGTTTAAAATTGGCCTCGTAATAGGTATTAATCGTACACTTAGTTTTGACTTAAAAGGATGTCTACGTTGTTCGCCTTTATGTGTAGATGTAGGAAATACTATACCTCAGACACAAGCATATGTACTCCTGAACCGAAACACAAACCAGAGCATTGTCTCACTTTGGAAAGACCTGGAAACATCTCCATGCCTCTGCCTAATCCTAAATTATCATTTAAATTTGACCTGGATATGACAAAAACAATAAGAATATATTGTTTGGGAGATGAAACCTAGAGCAAAATCATACGGCTCTAAGCTTACATCATTATTTTGTCTCTGCAAAGAAAAGAAAAGCCTTTCTGTGCTGGGGATTTGCCCTGGTGCGGCAGGCCACTGATGTCTGAAATCGAGGCGCATACCGAGGCCTTCTTTTGCAAACACAATCCCCCTTTCAGATCTGGTGCTGGGAGGGACTGAATGCCTCCACTTTCACTGGGAATAGAAGGTACTCAGAACTCAGCTGTATCAGATATTTTAGGGGTTAACTTCCAGAAGCATTAATGGAATGGGAACGTTACACCGCAATATGAAAAATCCTAAGTTTCCAACAGTGAACAAAACAATGATATCAAACTTATCGTCAGACCAATTTCTGATACAAAAAAAAACCAAAAAAAAAACAAAACAAAACCCAACCAAAACAGTGAAATTAAATTACATGAATATAGCAATTAAATTTAAAGTCAAATAAACACAGGACCTGACTCTGCAATCCTTAGTCGTGTAAGTAGTCCCACTCATCGAGAATGAGGGATGCAAGACTGGGTCCTTAGCTTCTGCTTAGGAAGTCAATGTTGATTCAGACAGTATCTTTTCTAGCCAAAAATATGCAGCAAAAGGAAAGTAACATAAACAAGGCTAAATGTCAACAGTGTTTGCAGACTTACAGACACCATCCATTTGTTTGTACTGAAATGACTAGCGAACCATTTGGCAAATACAATGCTATTCACAGACCGGCCCTTTTATCCAGCAACACAAACTTCACTGGATCACTGGCATTCCCAGTTAATTAAAAAAAGGAAGCAAGCCATATGAGTTTGGTTTGATATTGCCATGCAAATGGCACTGCGACTTCCAGAAGTGGCTGCAGCCCGGCACGAGAGCGGGCACTGATCCCTGGAGCACTGTGGCTCAAACTGAGAGCGGGCCCTGCGCTGCGACTAAAGAAACCTCCTCAAGCACCACACTGGCTACAGAAAAGTCTGCAGCAAAGCTTATGTGGCACTTCCTTCTGCCTTTAAGGAGAATGTTCTGCTTACCCCTTCAACGGCAGAAATGCTGGGCAGAATGGGTCTGAGCACGGCACTTTGCTGCAGTCCCAGTGACCTCCCATGACCACAAAGCTGTCCTACAGCTCGGATATATGGGCCTTTTTGCTCCTGTTTAATATGGATCTTATAATTTAAAAGAGCTGCAATAAGGTGAAGGCACACAAACAATTAAAAATCTTTTTCTGCATTTTATGTGTTGGTGGTAGTTCTGCAGGGGTTAGCATTACAATCCTTTTGGTTTTGACACCTGTGGCAAGAAGCAATTTACAATGACTAAATTCACTATTTCAACATTGGGGTACAGCACTATAATTATGCGACAATAAAACTGTAATAATCTGCCACAACTGATCTTCCCTTGCCCAGCCCTCTTGTCTGTGCTACAGTTCCACATTCGGAAGGTATTTCAGAAACTTACAATGCTGAACATTTTAATAATTCTGTGCAAAGCTGAACACTTCCTGCTCAAAAGGAAACTGAAAGTGCTCAGCCCTTTGCAGGAGAAGAACTTCAAAGCTGCTGCCATACACTAGAAGGGCCCTGCCCTATTTTCATACAGTGAAAGAAGTGAGGGAGGTGGAGCCTATGCGGAGAAAACAGCACTAATTGCAGAGGAAAGCAAGCATGAATGGAAGCAAATTAGATTTAGAGGGACAAGATGGAACTAATACTTTTGGTCATCATTAAGTGTGGGTTCAATAGCACTAATCCATTAAACAACCAGCTAATGCCCTGGACCATCTCTGGCCAATAGCTCTGTAGTCCACCGGCAGTTCTTTGAAAGCCTAGGTACATCTCAAGCAGAAAACGCTAGGGATATTTTACTGTCTTAGCCACAAAGCAGGAAAATTTAAAGAGAAGGAGAGAGACAAGAAAGAGTTTTGTCATAAACAGATGCTGTGCAAATCATATAAATTAGTGACTTAGACCAGGAGGTGGAACATTATTGCAATACAGTTACTTGTATAACGAAAGCCAGGCAGAGAAAGGGGAGAGCAGAAATGGAAAATATCCTCTAAATCTTACATACTAAGTAGATCTACAGCCTCTCAAATGAGCAAGAGCAGTGAAAGCTCCCAAACCTGGAGCCATGATGCTGGGCTTCCTCCCTGGTCTGGGCTGCTGGCTGCAAGCAGCAGTGAAAGGCATGTCCCTGTTCTTACAGACTGCATGGTAGCAAAGATTAACAAGATCAGCTCTTGGGTTTAGTCACTTAAGACTCTGGAAACAAATACAGTTAAGTTAGAAAAGGTCAGGAGAAACTAAAAATTAATCAATTATACCTTTTCCTCTCCTTCTGTTCTTTCCTATTCTGCTTAGACATGTAAAGGAGAAAAATTACAAAAATGTTGTGATTTTTCTCAGCAGTATTTTGACATGGAAATTTCTGTATTATAAAGTAATTCTAGCTCTTTCTATTCTAATTGTGCCTCTCATTCCTACAGTGTGAAGCATGATGGGAACATAAAAAAATTATGGATACATCTCCAGTCTCCCTCATTCTATATACTGGGAAACTGAGGACTGCTTCCCCCATTAAGTGGTGAACTTCCCAGAACAACAGTATGCATTGGTGGAATTGCCCTCTAGAAATTAAACAAGATTTGTCCTCAAAAACAGACCCATTATCTTGAAGGTAAAATCTGCCAACTAAAAATGATCTGCACAGATCACTGAAAATCCCAGCCTGCTGTAATGAAGCCAGAAACTCAGTGCAATTAACGTGGCCAAACAGAGATGCCATCTCAGCTGACTGAGAATTTTGATTCAACTGTGTTCTGACTGTGCAAAGGGCACCACGCCATCCAGATTGTGCAAGGAGTGTTATCAAGGGTATCAGTGCCCTCTCCTGAGATGCCAACACCCACCCATCACTGGCTGTAAAAAGAAAGGCAAATGCATAGAGTCTCCCAAATCACAAACTGACACAGGAACCCTGCCCTGGGACAGGGTGCTGGAAGTGGGTCTCAGGCTTCTGGATCTCTCTGAGTAGGAGAGACAAAGGAACCACGACTCGGGTCATGGGCTTTGTGCAAGAGGGAAGGAAGGCTAATAAATTAGCAAAGCGCTCCTGCTGGCTAATCTGCAAGTGCAGAAACATCAGGTGAGATTCCCCACACTAGCATGCACAGATGGAGTGTGATTTCACAGTACAAAATGTCACTGAGAAAATGAAAACTCCCTAAAAACACTACTTTCAATAGGTTGGTGTGCAAATCAATGGAATAAAATAAGAACTACTGACACGGGGATTGTTCACATTCATCCATTTTTGCTGTGAGATATCAAGAAAAATGAAATGATATACTTAAATACTCAACCTTAATACTTATGTTCTGCAAATACTCAACAGAATGTCAGTAAGAATTTTAAAAAGCTATTTTTGGAGGGGGGAGAAAGGAGGACTCGCACTGCATTTTCCATTTTAAAATGGCTTAAAAAGTAGAACAGACAAGCTTCTGTTGTGTTTTTTTTTTTTTTCTCCTTCATACTTCAAGTCAAACACATTATCACTGGGCAGAGCTTGTGAAAGGGATATGGTCTTTAAAATCACATAACCTCTAGCCATCATAAAATGTCTGTTGAATTGATTGGAAGATGAAACAAAAAACTAATGGAAGTAACATGACCTCATTTCAATAATACTGTTAGAGGGTTTTTTTTTTGTCATTTTAAAAATCTTATGTCTGAGAAGAGTATAAAGATATTTTGTACAAAGGAACTAATCTTATTTTTCCAATTTTTTGTTTAGTTCTTGTTTTCTCTGATGCATTTTTTGTACCCGATTGATTGTAATCCTCAAATACAGAGAGAAAAAAAAAACACAAGGATTTTACCAGCTGCTAACTGCAAGTTTCAACTATGGTAAAAGATTAGAAATCTAACTACTGCTTTTGAAGAATCTGGAAATATTTCTAACTCCTTTCACTGGCTCTTAGTGAACTGAGACACAGGATTTTACAGTAGACCAGGCGGATACCTGCGACTGGGGTTCAGTTTAGGTAACGATGTGAAGGCAAACGCTCTCTCAGAATAGAAGCGAGACAAACTTTGTTGGGAGAAACTGTACTTTTTTTTTCCTTTTTTTTTTTTTTTTTTTTTATCAGACCAAATAATACACTTGAAAAAACAAGCAGGGGCATGAAGGAGCAGTTAAGGGCTGTAAACACCTACACTTTCCAGTGGAGTCAAACAAAGCTCGGAATAACCTGAAGTTAACCAGGGTAACTGCTCTTAAGTGGTTGCAGGCTTAGGGTTTCATTTTAAATTGTCGAGCTTTATAACTGTCGATCACATTTTCTTTCCTCTTTTTTTTTTTAACTTGAATACATTTTCTTATGCACGTTCAGCTCTGACAATGAGTTTTCTGATTCGTTTGAAGGTTAAACAAAACAAGAGCATTACAGAAGTTTTTGTGTCCTTTGCTGACTCTGCTTTTTAAAGTGATACTGTTTTTCAAAGGATTTACATTCTAAAATCTCTTTCAAGCAAGCACTATCCTTACAAAATGGGAGATAAATTGAAAAGTCCCCAGTCTTGCTTGCTCAAAATAGATTTATCTTTCCTTTTCGTCAATTTTCTGTATCAGAGACTACAAGGGTTAAAAAAAAAAGTGGCTTTGTTTGTTTGGTGCACTGTTGTTGTTTTAATTACTTGTAGGCATATTTTTAATAAGCAAATCACAACTTGTACAGCCTCTGATAGGACAGTGAAAACTGTCAAAGGCAACTACTGCATAAGTGCCTTTGAAACAAATCAGAAAAATGCAATTATTAAAAAATAAGGGGGGGGGGAAGGAGAAGAATACCTCTTCACTAAAGGTAGATGTACTCCATGCACTTGGCCTTTGAAAAAAAATGAATATCGTGGAAACTGAATGCACCCCGAGTAAAAGCACAGAGAGAGGGAGAGACAGAGAGAGACAGAGAACACGCAAGGCTTGCCTGGCAAAGCATCCAGTGTTTGTCTTGGGTTCCTACTTATATCAAAATACTGAAAAGTCTGCAAGTTACCATGTGATTTTTTTAAAAACATTTTCCTCCTTTGAGTATGCTAAAGCAGTAAATATCCCCTTCAGATGCCACTAGCACAGATAGTCTATATTGCTGCTACTATGGTTTAAAAGCAAGTTCTTTCTAAAATTCTGTGTAAGTATACGCATGCAGCACTGCTGATTTCAATGGAGTAGACCACATGTAAGACTAGAATTTGGCCCACGGGGTTTAACATTAAAAAAAAAAAAAAAAAGTATTACTAACAAACATGACTACGTATATTTAAAGAGCAGCTTCATGATTCTGCACAGGTGTTTTCTGAAATGGTCTAAAAGAAGGTCTAAAACTTACCACACAAGTCAGGTCTCTTGATACATCCACTAGTTGCTGTGCTACTTGCAAGTCCATTAAAGGCTGCTAAGCCATCAGAGCTGTAAGCTCTTAGGACTGACAACATGTTCATCTGCTTCTCCAGGACCTGTGGACCCTGAAGTTGTTCAGGTTTCATCACTCCTTGTGCAGTTTCATGGGAGGACAGAAGATTCTGACTGTGCCACTGCTTTTCTGATGCTTGTGGCAGTGGCGATACGAGCCCTTGTGCTGGTTGTGAGCTGACCACACTTTGTAGGTTGTCGCCTCCTTCACTGCTTTCCTTGTTTAGGGCAGACAACGGCTTACTCATAATATCTGGTTCTGTTTCAATGTCCTCATCTTCAATGTTTTCCTCCTTGGAAGATTCCATATCCTCAGATGAAGCTATGTCAGAAAGGTCATCAGTAGCACTTTTATTTACAGAGTCAGAGAGCAGAATATTTGGGTCATCTTCAGATTGTTGTTTTATTTCAGACTCATTACTGGTGCAAGAATTTTGTGTTCCCGTGCCAATAACACCAGGATAAACACCAAACTGCTTATAGAAGTCTGCTGTAAAATTACAAAAAGTGGATTCCATGTGGCTGGGCCAGGCAGTACTCTTCTGCTCTCCCAAGGTCTCTTTATTTTGTCCTTGGGTCATTTTCTCAGAAGCTGAGTCCAGCTGGCTAAGCACGTTTGAAACTACGGCCTCTTTGCTGGACTGCACAGAAGCAGAAAGCAAGCTCACTTTGTTAACTGAGGCTGAAGCTTCTCTAGATTGCTCTTTGTTGTTCCCTATGATGCTGTCCTTACGTTTAGCCTTGCCCAAGTGATTGGCCTGGAGGTGCAGAGCCATTAGCTCCATAGACGAAGTTGTAAAGGAGCAAAATAAGCAGCCGTGCCAAGCAATATTGTCTTGCACAGTGACAGATGAACCTGGGAGGGAGGCTGCATCTGGCCTTACGGATAAGTCAAGAGGTTCATATTGCGACTTCTCGGTTTTACGCTGTGAGGACTTGCTATTGATCTTTTCCTCACCTCCATCTGAGCCCAGAGATTTTGCTGAAAGTGGATCTGATAGAGCTTTATCCTTCATTTCTTTTTCTTTCTTCAGAGAACTTAGGACAAAGTTGTCCATGAAAGCTTGCAGAGACCCTTGAAAGTTCACGCCGTTCCCAACCATATTCTGGTAAGCACGGCCAAGTTCAGAGAAGTGTGTTCCTTTGGAAGATATGTCAGAACCCTTCATATTTTCTGAAGATACTTCAGATGACATGCCAGCTGCTTGCCCTTGCTGATCTCCAGAAGTCAGCATTCCTGACGTCCACTGTTGCGAGACCATGCCACTTCGGAAATCGATACCAGGAAGCCCCTTGAAGGCTCCTCTCAGTATGTCTGGTCTAATAAACACAGAACTTTTACTTGATGTCTCTTCTTTGTGTTCTTGGCTTGCAGCCTGCCCAGAGAGTGGTCCCGCTCCATTCTGTCTCTCCCGATGGTGCCTCTCCAAGTGGTACTTGAGGGACGCAGACTGAGTACCAGCATAATCACAATGCGGACACTTGTAAGGCTTCTCACCTATGCGTATGCATAAAAAGACAAATATAAAGGAGGAGAGTTAACTGCACTTTGGTGCATGGATGAGTGAAGAAAAAAATCATCATTAGCTTCTTGAAAACAAAAAGATCTTACAGCTAATAATTCATTTTTAAAAAAGAAACGCCTTTCGTTGAAGACTAATTCAAAAACGGAATATTTCTGAAACGAGTCTTCAGAAAGTGGGGCTATTCTAGAATGACATGGTAACTACACACAATTAGCTATCTTTCTCTTAATCTAACATGTAGAAAGCTGTTGTAGAATTAAAAACTATGATTATGAAAATGAAGCATAACAATTTCAACCACAGTAATCATTAAAAGTACAAGTTTTTTAAAAAAGAGAGACGAAGAACGTAACAAATGGATGGTTGCAATATTTTGTGTATACAATTGCCCTAAAATTTGTTTAAATTATACACATGGAAACCATTTTTAAACCTAAAAATTTTATGGCACTGTTACGCAAGACTGAAATGAATGATTTAAGTCTTGCTCTGCAGTAAATCATGGATATAATTAGCAAATGGCATACTGCACAAGTAATTTATCATTATTTGGAGGGCACCATTCCAGAAGGATTCAAAGATCTGCAGACCTACTGCATTGTTTCTAAATAAAGAACTATAAATACGGATTCTATAAAATATTAATATCGTTACACTACATTATGATTGCAGCATGTAAGAACATATAGTTAAAATAAAAAGCAGTCAATGAAAAAGAAACATAGAAATAAAGAAGTACAAAATATATTTAGGTTCTCTATTTGAAATTAGCATTATCTACTGGTTTTTGCAGTCTTTTAAATTTGTACTAATGGTACCTCTAATGCTCAGGTAGTAAAATGTGTAATTTACCTATCATAAGCACTTTCCTAGTATTACTTTGAATAGAGGTTTAAAACATACAAGATGAATTTCATGAATTAAGTGTTTGAGTCCCATATAAACTTCTATTGTTTTTTTCCTACTTTAAAAGAGGTAGACACATGCAATAAATATTCACATATCATCATAAATATATATCCAAAAAGAATGTATGCCTGGGCAGACATACATCTAAATCTGTGCGGAGTAATTGTGAGCAATGCTGAGCTCCTTTAAAAGGAAGTTTGGAAATACTCACTGGAAGAGACAGGAATGTGAAAGACCTGCAAGCTGTCAATACTGACAATTATTTCTACCAGGAATCACAATGAGAAGCAGAAATTGTTTATTCTACATAGCTTTTTCTCCAAAAGACAGTGACCAACCTTTCCTGAATGCTGTAGTGGAAAAATGTTCTTCAAAAGCTTTCTCCAGAGTGAAAACAAACAAACAAACAAAATAATAATAATAATAATAATTAAAAAAAAAAGCTGTCCGATATTCTGGAGTTTACCAAACCAGCTGGAAAGTCACGCATTTCCAAAGAACCTCAAAATCTGCTTAGAACAAAATGGAAAGGCTTTCCAACTTTCTGATTTGTGTAAGCTGCAGGCTCAGTTGAAAGGCTGTTGGATACTTGGGAAGCTGCTCCTCTACTAATGAGATGCACCACAAAACCCTCAACCTGGCCATACAGCTTGCTGACCAGGAACGTGGCTGGTTATGTGCTGTAACTCAGACAGGGCTCAAGTGAATTATAAGGAGTAGAAATCCTAAATCCACATGTAATCCCAAAGCTAAATGGTGAAACATGAGGGCTTACATCAACCACGTCAATCGACCTGTTTCAAGCAGGAAAGTGCAGCAGCTCAAACAAGAGGTGTTCAGCTGAGGCAGAGGTAGGAATTAGCAGGGTTCACTCGTTAGGCCTGGGTCCACACAGCTTAATGGAAGAAGTCAGATTTAAACATTTCAGCACAACTCCGAGTCGTTCGCTATCACCTAATTAAGTTCTGGTGCTCCACCAGGATGCAGGGCTGCGTTCAGCAGGAGCCATGCAAAGGCAAACTCCTTCTGATGGGCAGGAATCGCTAACCTGAGATGGGTCACGTCCACCAACTTTTCTCTTTTGGGAGTGTGTAAACCTTGACAGCTGTGCTGCCAGTCAGCTGTCATGTGGACAAGTATTAATGCTGTTTTTACAGCGTGCACACACTGCAATGTTTCTGAGCTGTTTTCTGCGCTGCTTATTTGTCCCACCAGTTACTGCCAATTACACAACAGTCACTAGTGATCTCTGACACAACCTGGGTATTTCGAGCATCATCTAAAAGCAGTTAGACTGGTGAGAAACGAACAGAAGACTTTACAAGGTTAAATGCTCTCACATCTGAGTTTTCACTCCTCTTAACCGAGCAGCTCTTCCACAGCATCCCCTATGCGGAAATCTTTAACACAACTGTATTAATCACTTCCTTTTATTCTAATGATAGTTCGGTGTGTGTTGGCATTGCACATCAAGTGACACCATTAATAAGCGTGTCCCAGAATTGCAGGCGCTAAGTCAACTGCGGGATAACATGCTCCTACAGCAAAGAAGATAATTTTGTAATATAAGCTGCTCTAATCACACCATCACAGAGTCATAGGGGTTGGAAGGGACCTCTGAAGATTGTCTACCCCAACCTGCTAATGCTGCTAAAAACACGCAGAAGCTGTTCAAGGCAATAGATGTTTTTTAAAATGGGTTTCAGTGAGATAAAATAAGATAACTAGAGGAGACACTATGGATATTTTCCATATGTGAAGTACCTTCAGTCTAAAGTACCAGGCACAGCAACGTACTCTTATTTTATTTGCAGAGCCCTGAAGTTATTATGTGCTCCTTTTGAAGGCCTCTCCACTGAGCGAGCTTTCTTTTAGCAGCGGAGATCAGGGCACAGCTCACCACAAATGCCACATGCACTGGACTGAAATAAGCCACAGACTAAGGTGGAATGATAAAAAGTGGTAGCATCTCCTTGCCTTGGTTCACTACCTCTGTGGTGCTCCCACCTCTTGCATTGCTAGAAATGAGATCTAACACTGAAGGGCTGCAATTGGATTCAATGTGTAGCAACACACTGTGCCACCTTTACACTACAGCACTGGCCAAATAACATCATTCAAAGGGAAGTACTCCAAATCTTTTTTTTTTCTTTTTTTTTCTTTTAGATCTAAATGTTGGCAGTGATTAGTGTACTTCAAAGCAATCTTAACTGTTGCTATTTCAAGGGCAGGCACTTGCAGAAGGGAAAAGGACTGAGTAAATCATCTTTAGATCTTTGAATTTTACTGTTCCACTATTTCCTAAATTCAGGAATTGTGAAGAATACTTAGCGCTATTTAATCCATGCAGAGTAACAACTAACAGTGCTCATGTAAGTCACTGTATAAACGACAAAGCAGAGATATAAACTGCAATGGGAAAAAAGAACAACCTAATTTAAACCAAACAAACTAAAATCCAATCCAGTTTTGATTGAAAACCCGAAGGACTCCTAATTTCCAGGACACTATCAACAATCGTAATTGTGTATGTTCAAAGAGTACTAAAGGGGATAAAAGAGCTAGGGCACGCTTCTCTTCAGAAGACAACCTGTTTGTATCTTGCACTTAGGGGAAACATTTCAGAGAATTCATCCTATGTAATGACTACCTGTGTAATATTGCCAAAAGCAGTGTCTGGATGAGTTATTTAACACTTAATATCAGTTCACATAAATTAAGGTTGCCAGGTAAGAATGAGGGAACATGACTTCTTCAAAACAGTTTTCTGCATCTCATATCCAAGAGTCATTTTTCATTGTTCACAAAGGCAATGATCATCCTAATCTTGCTAATTTTCTGGCCACGTTTGCATCGCTGCAAACCCTTTCACAGTGGAGTAGAAAGAGTAAATGTCCCAATGTGTAGCATAAAAAAAAAAAAGAAGCATCTTGTTGGGAGTTACTTATCTAGGCAACGTAATCATGGTTCTGATCTATCTGCCACTCTGATTTTACAAGACATAAGACATCTCACAAGAACCATTTTATACCAGGATACAATAAAACAATAAAATTCAATCCTTCTTGTAAAATCCGCACAAAATCTTGGTAGATAACTGGAAACAGACATGCTACCCAGTAGCATGAGGTCTTTCAGTATAGTAGGTTGCATAAACATTGCAGAAGTATAACCTACTCAGTCTACTACCAGTCGTGCTCAAAATGCAGTCCAGTAACACCAGTCATATGAATTATCTGTGCAAGGAGACCACAGACTGATTATAAATACATTTACAGATTCTATGGCCAGGAAGGACAATTATGATCACCTACCCTGATCTGCTGTACAAAACAAGCCAAAGACCCTCACATGGTAATTCCTGCATCAAAGTCACAACTACAATTTGACACAAACCATACTTGTCTTAGCTCAAATATATTAAATATTGTTTTCACCATTGCCTCATTTCTAGTTTGTACTTATCCTAAGTCTGTTTCCTACACTGAACCACATGACCCTTTTTCCCTACTACATTATACAACACTTTTTTTTTAAATCAAAAATCTGTTCCGTGAGGAAGGCACTTACCCTTACCTCACCAACTTCTCTTGCTCCTGAGTGGAACACCCTTTCCAATTATTGAATGTCCTTTTAAATTATAGGTACTCACTAAAGCTTTGATGAAATTTCAACTTGATACCATTCTTATACGAAGACTGTTTTCATCCATAGCTACAGCAATCAGCTAACAGCATGCATTCTGTTGCTTCTCTAGCACAATCCTAGGCCCGGTTCATCAACAGCTCTACTATTTGTTCCTTTACATTTTGCTGTTTTAAAATTCCTAGCGTTGGAAAGAACCCACTTGACTAAGCAACTAATCAGTCCCTCTCCGTGATTTTTAGCATTTGACCATTTTTGTGCCATTGGTAAATTTTATCAACAGTGATTTTATACACTCATCAAAATAATGATGAAATACCAAATAGACTGAGCTGAGAGCTCTGCTGTGGGACTGATGGGTTACATGCCACTTCACCTCTGCACACTGTTGATTTTTAGGGCACTGTCACATAGAACCAGCTACTTTCAGAAGCTTCGAGAGAAACCTGATAAAACTTGCTTTCATAAAATTAATTTGTTTGGTATTAGCTATGCTACTAAATCTTAATTATTATTTACCAAATTAGTTCTGTAATTTTACCCAACTTACACAACTTACATGGGTAGTCCACTTACAATTTCAGGGTCTCACTGCTCTCTGTTTTTGGAAAAACTGGAATAGCTTTGGAACTTCTTCCATCTTCTAATACTTTTCTTTATATATACTTTTTTTTTTTTTCCTAATGAATTTCAGTGATTTGGAGGGCCCTTCAGCCAGGGTTTTTAAGACTTTATCTACAAGTTATCCAGTCTCCTTCATTCTGAAAAATATTAAAATGCAATGGGCTACAGCATTACAGCCTCACTACTTAATGGCTGAACTGCATCACTGGAAAATACTTATAAAACCCATAATGCTTCTTTCTGAGAACAGAGTAGAAGAATATTCAGTCTTCCCTACGATGTCTGATAATTTTTTATCCATTTTTATCCAGTATTAGTAAGATACCAAGTGTTAAACTGGCTGAATCTACAGAATTTACCCTGTTCTCTGAAACCCTAATATCCACACATATATTTTTACTTCTGCACTTCTTAACTGTCCATTTACATTTCCTGCTATGAGCTCCTTTATTTTTTATTTTTTAATATAGTTAACACGAACCCTTTAAAAAATCTGTAGTGCCTTCTACACATCCATTCCCCAGTTAATTCCCTCTCTCTTTTTTCAGAAACCCTATTCTTATGGAGTTTGCCTATGCACTGTGCCTCACTGCTTCTCAGTACCCTGAGGTCTGAGCATCAGCACCCCACACCTAATGCTACAGCAGCCAGCAGTGAGGTTTTGATGGACACCCGGGGACAATGGAAGTCTCAGTGGGATCCTATACATTTCTAAACAAGATAGTCTTCTTTCATGTAAAGCAACTGAAATCAAGCATCTTATAATTCCAGAGAATACTGCTTAATGAAAATATTGAAAACATTTTATGGCATTTTTTATTTTACCATTGAAACAGTTATTGATAACCTATTTTATCCATTGTGCAGTACATATTTTAGAAATGAATTGCTGTATGGTTTAATTAGTTCATTATTATGCCTATTCTTACATGGTAATTTCTTTTATCATTCTAATCATTCACTTCACACTTTTTAAACCAAATGGAATATCAAAGGTTCTGTAGGATTATTTTTGGATCCTGCACATGTTTCACCACACAATTAATCTGTTTGTCAGAAATACTAGTTAACTTCTTCTCTTTACCACTTTCCTTTACTAGCTATTTTTCTCCATTCTATACGATGAAACTGCCCTATCCCTTAAGAGGACAGATGCTTTCGACTCAGTGTCTTAAATATTTTTCAATTGTGCATGGGGTACTACAATAAAATATTTTATTTTTTATAAAGTTTTGTAATTGAATATTCTCATTTATTTATATCTCATCTACAACATTTATTTAGTCTTTTTACATGTCTTTACTTAGTTAAAATGCAGAGAGAGATAAATACAGTTGTTCCTTTGCATGGAAGATTCAGTACATTAATATAAACCGTACACTAATTCCCCCAAAGCATATATATATATGTTGTAAAACTGAAGACTTTTTACACAGCTGCTTATTGCTAAACAGTGCCTTGTCCAGAAGGGGACAATCTGTGTCTCTAATTGCTGTCACTGAAGCTGAGATTCATTATGTGACTTTCCCATTAAAATGTGAGCATTAATTTGTATAATGAAATATCACCCACTGCAGTGTTCATTAGCCATGCCCTACTGTATACTGCACATTGTTAGCTACCTAGAAACTGTAGTTAATTTCACTAATGGATATTTCCCTACTTAGTGTTTGGTAGGAAATTTATACTGTAACATTACCTCTTAAACTTTTAAGGAAATTTAAATTCAATCAATTATTTTCAACAAAAGTTTGGGATGTCATTAAGACAGGAGAAAAGGCATGCTGTACAGTGTTAAAGATGGGAAATCTGGAGAAATCTAGAGAAATGAAAAGTCCTTTTAGTTCATCTTAGAAATGTAAGAATAAAGGATGTTCAATACCAAAATTGTCTCCTCTTGGAGCACACATACCCATTTTCCTTAATTATTCATATTGCTCATCCCACTACAAGCGCCTTCAGAGAATGGCAACAGGCAGTCTTTTTTTAGGAAGAAAATGTGAATTGGATTCATTTAAAATGGCACCATTTTTACCGTATTTCATCAATTTTTCTAAGTACGTTTTAAAATTGGCCAATCACATTTCCAAGGAAAAATGCATATAACACTGAAAATGTATTTAATACGTGTAAGATACATATGACACATATCAAAACAGCCTCTCCATTAACTGATGCAGCCTTGCTAAGCTGCTTCTTCCTATTCTGTCTTTCTTAGGGTTCTTAGGTTTTGCACAATCCAAACCTTCGTCAGGTCTATATTTCACTCATGCAAAGTGTTTTCATTATGTGAGGGATTTAATTGTGTCAGTAACACTGGGAATATACCTGAGCACCTAATGATCACACAGACTCAAAGGGGTCTACATCTGAAGCGGATCCTCAATGCTAATGCAAGGCAGAAAGAGGTGCTAGTGCTAATCTGAAGTCCCTACATCATATGTTGCTTGCCAAAAGCAGAACATACAACATTTTAACTTTTTACATTAACTGTTGCTGTGCTGTCTAAGTTCTAGGTACGTAAAGAACACACAGTCTTGTTGGTTTAGGTGGGAACTGAAAGCGGTCAAGAACATAAAGAAGATGATCAGCTCCTTGAATGATGGAACCTTAAACCCGCAGAAACTGGGGATTTCTGCATTTAGCACATTATTGGTCTGAGATACTGTATAATTGTAGGCTGGGACTCCAATGAGTTTCTGGGGGCTGCTTTGGTTTGGTTTGGTTTTGAGAAGGTTATGTGACAACGAACTACACAGACACTGAGATCCAGTGTCGGGAAGGTTGCATACACATAATATGCAACGGAAAAAAGGAGCAACCTAAGTCACTAGTCAATGCTTTTAAAATAGAGCATAGCATCCTCTGCTCATGAAGGATTAATCAGCTCCTCCAGCTTTTTTGGGCCAATTGCCATGGTAGCACCTCCTGGCTGGATCAGACTTCGGGTCTTGTCTTGGCATGCGTACCAAACCAACCTACTCATGTGCCTCCAAACACACAGATGTTCGAAGGAACCTGACTTCTGCTGAACTGCTTGAGCTCCTCTCTAACAAACAGGTGCTGTGAGAACAAGAACAGTAATTGAGTTAATGTAGTGGAGAAACACAGTAAAGTGTTTTTTATCAGTCAGTTATATGATCCAGCCATATAATAAAGACAGAGTATGACATAAAAAGCAGGAAACTGTCCCTGTGAGTGTGAGCTAACCAATATTTGTTTAATAACAGATATCTATTACATCATTTCCATTTAGCGCAAAGCAACTTAATTTTTATTTAATAACTGTAGTAATTTGCCAATTTACATTTTTATAATATTTATTATGATTACTTTCAATATGTAAAACACTGTTCCATTTAAACATATTCTTGTCATTATTTACAAATACTTTGTTCTCAACCTAATGGAAATTGATCTTTATCTATTTTAAAATTATAATGCCTTTTAAACATATTGCGAATGTTGTTTTCACAGTCTGTATGATGTTTTCTTTTTCTTTTTTATGTGATACTTTACATGCTTTAGTTGTTCTTGTTTTAATCTTGATTAGTAAATTATGATATAAATTTTTAAGGAATATTTCCATTGTGATTAATTCACTTTCCATTAGTTCTAAGGCACAAACACCAAGCACATGATCATTGTCATCTTTAAAACAACAACAGAATGACCTCTATATAATAAGGTAAAAGAAAGAGATGGGTATCCTCAGGTTATTTTAAAGAATTTTCCTTTGCTTCTCCATTAGTAGAAATGTCAAACTGTTTAAAGCTCATAGTCACAGGATTATTTCCTTATAAAATAACTATGTTTTTATTTTTATAAAGCGGGAGAGCACACACATAGAGTTTGTACTGCATTAAATTTTTCCTACCAATCCCAAGACATAGAAAAGCATATTCCTGCCCTAAACAGACTACAATCCAAACAGGCTACATATTAAACACATCTAATAGTAATGCATCTAAATTTTAAAGTTCAGTTAAAAACGTTGTGGTCAACTCCTACTCCACAGTCTAAAGAAAGACTCAGAAAAATAAAATGAAGAAAATTTTCAATTTCCAGTAAAGTGTCTTTCTTTAAATAAATTTCAAACTTCTTGTTCAGTTTTTCAAACTCAGGCCTTACATTCACAAAACCAGTATTCAGCATTACACCCATGCAAGCACATCGGTGAAACATCATTGCTGGTTTTGAGAAGGCAGGCCAATACTCCTTCTCTTCTATTTCCGTGAAATAAAAAAATTACAGTGACATTTTTCACATAAGAAGTACGAGTGAAAAGTATTTATTCATGCAATTTATTTTACCTATTGATCAGAAAAGGAACAGTAACATCCTGAAATTTCTTTAAAATGCTATAAAAATAAATACATGTGCCTACAAAAAGAAGCATCCTAATTCTCCAGCTTAGCACGCTCCCTCAAACCCTACTCTCAGCATCTAGGAATTGGAAGAAAACAGCATCAGACTGACCATAAAAAAATGACATCAGCAAGATCTGAGGATACTAATACTCTGTGATAGATTTTAAGTACAGATATAATGGCACTTCTTAAATCTATACTGTGTCTCTACAAGCAACTATAGACTTCTAAGCAAACATAGAATTATAATTAAAACACTGTGGTTATATGTTTCTAGAATCTAGAGCAGTGATACCCTAAAATAAAGAAAGAATCTAGACCAGTAGTAAGTCTCCATAGGATAGAAAATCAGGTTTTGTTATTAAAATAAAACATAGAAAGTTTTACCACGTTGCAAATTACAGTAAGTTTTGTAACAGACAAGTAGTAAGTTGAGAGAGTTCTAGCGCAGAAAGAAAAAAAGCAGATCCATGAAGCTGATGTATTCATAGGAACAGTGAGAGGTTAAAAATGAGCATGTTAAATGGAACAAAAATAGTAACTGAGCAAAACATACAGAATCCCTAAGTAGATGCTAAGGAAGGCCTTTGAAGCAGTTAGTATAACTAAGTCTGAAACCAATAGGCTTATGCCTATTGAAGGACAAGGGTAATTGAAGGAAACAGTGATGAAGCAGGGAAGGAGACAGAAATAACCTCAACTGGGAAAAGACGGTTCTATTAAAGTGGTCTTTATCCAACAACACATTCCTTGTGCTTTTATTTAAGACTGTCATATGTCTTTCTCAAAAGACTCTCTTCAGCTAATGAATCCAAATCTACCCTGGGAATTAAGGCTCCTAGCCACATCGTATGTTAACCCCCACACACACATCGCATGTGCAGACAGCACTCCGCTCCTGTTGTTCCTCTCACCTGTATGTATTCTCAAGTGGACCTTTAAGTGATGTGATGTTCTGAATGTTTTTCCACAATATGGGCAGTCTTTCATGGCAGAACCAAGGCTCCTGTCTCTCAGTAAAGCTGGCTGCTGGACTCCTACAGATCTCCCAGCTTCTTCTCCAATGTCTGCAACACAGAAATGTTCTCACATCACTTCAGCACGTCAGAAGTTTTCTCACTAAAACTGCTAACACAACACAAAGTTAAACATGTCAATACTACACCTGTCTATTTCATTCTTTAAATCTGACAGAATGCTGACAATTCATGTATTTTCTTGTTATTCTCTTAAATTATTTCATCTTTCCTATCATCATTTTAAGCAGCATATGGTACCTTTATATTGAACTGAATTATACAAGAAAAGAAACAGCTGCGTCAGCAGCTGGTTTGATTTCTTCTTTTGCTTAGTTCCTATTAATTTTTCCCCCAAAAGTTTTAAACTGTTGTTTTGTCGAGTCTATTTAATTTGTAAGTACTGTAAAAATATGCGTGTTTTTAGAGGGAGAAAGTTTGCATCAGCATGTTAGAACCCCCCATAAAAATGGAGTCACAGGGACAGGCAGTCCAACAGAAGTGGCAATGCCTACACACAAAAAGCTAATCGACTTTCTTCTGCAATGCTTCAGCATTAGAGAAACAACATGTGACCTGGTGAGTGACCTCATATCAAGGGAAAGCCGAAGGCAAGTCTGGTCAGATGAGAGGGGACTCCTTTGACCCTTCCCCCGCAGCTACCAGGCTTCCTCCTTCCATCTTCATAGCTACACTTACTCTTTGCATTGCAATACAATGGGTGAAACTCCAGGACATCTCGTCTCTCGTGATAGGAAGAAGCCATAATTCTCAGCCATTCTGAAGAAGCTGCTATTATTCAAGTAGGCTATAGACAAAATAACTTAGAAAAAACTGGCATAAAAATTACAAAATGCAGAACGCTTTTAAAAAATCATTACTCGAACCACACAAGACTCAGCTATCATCTTGTACTTAGAGAGTCATGTTATATCACATACAGGTATCAATTTATGTTATCACCGACAAGTACCGTGGAGCACACAGAAATTCTGAAATGGATTTACAGCCGTGGGGATGCAATACACACGGACACATTACCAGCCCTGGACACAAAGGCTGAGCTACATGGTTTGTATTGAATAGGGGAGTATATAGTTAAAATCTGCACGTAGAGTCTCGATTATTTCAACCATGAACTACTGACTGAAAATGCTCAGTCTCTACCCATCTGATATGTAACCAAAGCTGTCAGGAAACACAGTGCAGTTTACGCAGCATTTCCTTTTAAATGGAAGTGATGGATGTAAGAAAGACTTAAACATTTTGGTCTAATAAAAACTGTTCACAAACTAGCAGAGATCCAACTACCACGCTGCTGGAAAAGGTAAAACTAACAGACACTTCATTGTTTATTATTAAATGGCCACTCTAAACAATTTTGCTTAAAGCTGAAATGAGGGATGATAAAGCGTGACAAAAAAAATGTATCAGTTCTTATCCCACTCATGCACATCATCAAGTTATTGCTGATTTTCAAAAGTCAAAATCTGGTTCAAGAAATTGACATTCTTGTTTAATATTTTCTGATTGCTCTTAAGCTGCCGGGTTACAGAACACTACTTAGGTTACAGGGCTAGTAACTGTCATTTTGAATTATTCACAAGTATGCAAAAAAGAACATAATTCAGAGTGTATTCTGTCTTGCAGGATCCAGGAAAATAGATATAGATGCTAGTCTATAATTCCAAGTTTCCTAAAGAGTTTAGATTTTCCACTTTATTGTTCTCCTCCAAAGTTGTATATATTCATGTCTTAAGCTGCTCTGGGAGAAAGAGAATTCCTGACTGCTAAAAACATTTCTGAAGTGCAAAATACAGAACACATGATGATAAATTGCAGGATTTTATTTTTGTTTTCAATAAATACTATATGAGCATTATAGATAAATATATAGATAAAGCTAACAAGCCACTCAGGAGGAATTTACAGAATAAGTCTACTGGTTATGTTTTGCTATATGTCACTCTAAATGATGGCCTGTTATCCATTTGCCTTTTATCTTTCTATCTAGAATATGTGTGGCCCAATAAAAAAGAATAAATTTGTAAGATAAACAGCTCGCTTTGCAGATTTAAGAGTCTAATTTTCACTTTACACAAAATTGAATTTTTTCAAGGCAGCGAGACGATGGAGTTTACTCTAGCACTAATCCCTCTGAAAAAGCAAACTGAAAACAACAATGAAGCAAAGAAAGATGTGGGTGGTCTGAAGAGTTTCCTTTTAGATTTAAGTAGACATACAGTAGATAGCTCCAAAGGCTTTACTCCAACAGGGGCCTTACCTTGAAGAATTTTTCTTCCCACAGTGAAAGCATTCCTAAGACTTTAAAGCTGGGCTGAGGGGTTTTCTTTTGAATTCCTCTGCCTACAAAGCCCACCGAAGCACTGGAGGCCATCACTACCTGAATGAGCAGCTTTACATCTAAGTCCTTTTATTTCCAACATGAAAAGATATGTTTAAGGCTGTCGCCTGTCCCCATCACACACTACCTCAGCTCCGTCTTACTAGGGCCCTGTTTTCACAGTGAACCTATTCGTCAAAGCACTTAAGTTTAAAATGTGCTTAAATTTTAAAATGCATTTACATCTCACTGCTATCAAGTTTATTTTAATCCTAACTCTCTTAAAACAATGTATGAAGGAAAAAAAAGTCACAAAACAGGAAAAGGATAAATTATTAGCACGGAAAGAGTTATGAGGCAAACTGATGAGTGCAGGCTAAGACAACAACAGGGTATGAGCAGAATGAAAACATTCCACTTTCGTTAACTCTGCACCTCAGATGTGCCCCTTTCTCCTGGTGTTGTTACCTCCCTCCAAAGTACAAGCTCTCAGTTATGTTAAAGCATGCAACACTTTGCTAATATTTTACAGACCTGCAGAACTAGGATAATCCCCACCAAGTCCATCTAATTTATGATTTACTTGGGAACTGAGCGATGGTTTTCAGGCTGCTCAATTCCGAGGATAAAAGATCAGGAAGGAAAGAGAACAGTTACTTATCTTGCAGTCATTGTGGTTCACTGAGTTATGTGGTCTACATGATGTGCACTTGATGCACGTGAAATTAGACTTCTTTTTTTACTACCTACTTCCATTACAGGCAGGTCTATGTCCTGAATGTCTTCCGACCCATTCCTATCTTTCCTGATTCAAGTGCAGGAAATAACAGAACCACGTTTGAAATATTGGATAGATGTACAAGCTAGATGTGAAGCTTCCAAAGCTTGCATCCAAACTTACTTTCACAGAGTTTTCCTTTTGCTTTGCTCACAGCACATGCAGAACAGTACGAAGAAACAGTTCTAAATGAGAAACCGGTCTTTTTGGGTGACCACAAGGCCAAGTCAGCCTCAAGGCCAGAGGCTCAATTAAAGGCAGGCAGGTCACACCAACCCAAGAACGGCCATCCATCCACCTGCACTCTGGACCTCAAACAAACAGCAAAAGGTACTAGGCCTGGCACAATGCTCTTCACACCTTAATGGTGACCAAGGACTTGGACACAACTGCCAGTGACTTTGTCTTGAAAAGCCACAGTCGCCCAGCTATGCACTTAACCATCCCATGTCCTAATGGGAAAAATGCAAGGAAGGCTTCACTTCAACATCCACCTTGGAATGCAGTAATTAGCTGTATAACCAAAGGGCCAATTTGGCCAAAATGTGAACAAACCTGTTTGTCACATAGTCTGAAGTGAAAATTAAGCAACCAAACAAAGCAATAGAAAGAAAAAAAAAAAGAAATTGAAATTTCCCTAAGTTTTCTGCAAGGATCCTCTACATATGTGGCCTCTAAATTCTGGAAGAGAAATCTGCTGCTGCATGTATGTAAAAGCACAAAGAGGCACTTTCATGTTCAAAGGAGGTAAATTGCAGTCCTCACACAGACTAAATTATCAGTGAAGTCAGTTGGAATTTGTCGACTCAAGGATTGCCAAATTAGCCAAAAAGAGGCAATCACATGGAAAAGGTAATCAGCTCACAAAATAGGTAATCACACTTACAAATATGTGTTTGCTCTTGCACATTTTTCAGGCATTATTAAAAAACCTTCTGAAAATATGTCCAGAATCCCCACATTCTTGTGTATTTCAGGATTTCAAAATGTTTTTAGCTGTTTAGAATGCAAACGTTAATGAAACATGGTGCAACATGAGGAGGCCATTTTTTAAAGATCTATAAACCACTTAGTTAAGCTGACTTTGTATACAATTACCTTAGCAGGAAAAATTTTATTCTCAATCTAATGTCAAGAAGATAGTTAGAAGATATTCAACATTTTAATCCTGTCGCTGCTGTCATCATTATGAAAGTATGCCTGGACTCTGACCACCTCATTCTCTGGAAGGCAGTAAAGGATACATAACAGTTTTCTGGGAAAACATGCTTTACCTTCATTTCCTTACAGAAAGCTTGAATAATACTGAAAACAGGGATGTTATTAATGATATTTTTTCAGCTACCTGGAGTAGCTTCAGTTCATATGCTTAGATGAAAATGGCCCAGAATCTGGCCCACTGCTTACAATTTGAAATTAGAATCCTTTTAGCAGATGTTCCTACACTTTTTCTAGTGAAGTTCATGGCTTAAAATAAAAGTCTAATATTACTAAATATTACAGTTATATTTTAGGCCTCCGGAAAGATTTACTAATGTCTTAGGTCAGGAACAACTTGCTGTCTCTATTGTTTCATCAAGGATTTAGGTTTTAGAATGACCATATATGGGAATCTTAAACTGTTGAGCATTAATATGGATTGGCAGAGAATTTGTTTAAACAGAGAGCTATTTTAGACGAGAATTGGAAAGGAGGCCTACTAGCGAGAAAACAGCATTTGTATTGTTTGTATTATTAGAAATAAAGATTATACCAAAGGTTCCACTGGTAAATAAAGAGATAGCACTTCTGACTTCAGACTTCCCACTCAGCCCTTTGACCCACGCAAGCAAACCAAAGGCACAAACTGCACTGCCTGTGCTACCAGTCAGTGCATTAGCAGATTTAAATTTAAAGTACAAACTAATTAAACTGAAGAAAAATGCACACATCAATTTACACGAGGTAAGGCTTGCCACATCTAGAAGTGGGCACATGGCGGCCATCACCAATACCTCTGGCCACAGACGAGCTCCAACAGTGTTATTTCAGGCACAACAGAAGAGCAGTCAGAATATTCTAAGCAATTTCTCATTAACTGGCGACTCGGGGGCAGTACATACATCCCTAAGCACATACTCTGGACACATGACACACAGGATGATTGGTGGTTTTTGCACAACAATACAGCATGTATGCAAATTTCAGGTATTGTAGAAAGGATTTTTACTGTGGTAAGCATTCTGAGAAACACGTAAGTGGCTATATATATAGCATAAAGAAACATCAGTAGACACAACCAAAATTAAGCTGTTTATCACAAAATGTTTCTTGCCCTCTTCATTTCATTTTAATCAATTTCCCTATGGAGTTTTTGTTTTGGAGTTCTTAGTAGTCTTACTTTGCAAATTGTTTTAAAACTTTAAACCTTTTGAGATAATCAAACTTCAAACACTGTTTCAGATCACATCTTTTTAGCTGTCTCTGTTTGAGGAATCCTGTGACCAAAAGACAAAATCAGACAGAGAACGCAAAAAATAGAATCACAGAATTAAAGGGGTTGGGGAAGACCTATGGAGATCATGTAGTCCAACCTCCCAGCTTATTTATCATTCATTAGCTTACAAAGCTCTACTTGGACATTTGGACTGAGAATTTGTATTATTAAAAAAGATTTTTTAGAGAGAACAATTTTACCAATAGACCCTTTTACCCCCTCTCTTTTTTATTATTATTTTTTTAAAGAAAGAGAACATTTTAAGTATTTTAAAACATCTTTCATTTAACAGTTGGCAGAAGGAAACTCACAGATAAACACTGGCCTGTGTCTTTCTCTTTAACCAGCTGAGTGATCCAAGCTTTTAATAATGCTGTTCCAATTATTGTAAAAGTCATCTAGTACCTTATAGCCACAAATATTGACAGTTTATTGCACAACGCATTCATGACATTTGAAGGTCACATCATACATAATACATACACTTTTATAAAAGTGTCTGGAACAAAGAGATACATGATCAGCAATTACATCTTACCATTCAGGGTAAGATTTTATACTTACTTAAAATGAAATACTATGTAAAATGCAAATTGTCAATAAAGCACAAAATAGTTCATTTTCTGTATTGCTTCATTAATGAGTGATACTATGTCAGTTGAAATCAATCAACAGAACGCAGCATGTGCCCCGAGAAGTTTACAGTTAAATAATATCACACATACTGTTAGCTCTCCAAAAGAAGAAAGTAAGCTTTAAACTTTAAACCTGCAGCTGTATATCTCTTCAACCCCACTGAATTCAGTGATGCTTCAACACTTAGATTTGAATCAGGACCTTAGCACGTTACTGAAATACTAATGTTGCTAACATTTAATCAAAATGAAAGTGGAAAGAGTTCTGAAGAAACTTTTTTAATACAGGCATCTGCAAACATATCAAACATCTTCAGCTCATTTCCAATGCTCCTGACTGATAGGCCACTCAGAAATCATATGCACACACACCATTATAATTAAAAATATGATTAAGTTGCAATTTATGCAATCAGACCAGAGCAAAGGCCTTCACTGGAATAAACAAGCATGAGGAGCACATGAAGTCTGGCCATGAGAATGCTTGCTTTTTGTTGCCTAGACTTCAGTTTCATGGCATCACCGCTCAGCCCTGGAAGCTCCAGCTCATGAGCTCTGGTTTCAAAGAAAACGGCCATGGATCACCTAACTGTTCCCTACCATGCCATCTTTGCTAGTTTCTTTCAAAATCTTATTTTCTTTTCTAAATCCTTTGTGTGCAAGACTTTTTAACTACATAACCCCTACACTGGTTTTCCAGTTCTGCTATTTCAGTGCCATGTCTTTGCCAATACAATTCCTTAATTTGGATTTATAGATCAAAGCTGTTAAGCTGTTAATCACTGATAAGGTTCATGATATTCCACTAGTTTTCATATAATCTTTCCAAAGGAAAACTGGATGCTTTAGAACAGGATGTAATTCATTTACTGAACAACGGATCTGTTTGCTGTCTTGAATGTAACATTAGTTACTCTCAGTGATGAGCTTCTGTTTGTTCTTGCTTTCCTCAGAAGCGCACATCTGAGCTGCCAGAACACCTCACTGTACTCCTCTGTAGAGCATGTTTCTTCACAAGCAAAACACTCTTTGGATCAGCTACTCTGGGCGCTTCAATGTGCACTTATGGATCTTTCCTTAGTATATTGCCAGCATTCTTTCTCATCATTTGTACTTCTGACAGTAATGTGAGCTCCCAAACCTACATAACTGACCTTTCCACGGTTTTCTCCTCCTAATTTTAAAACAGGTTTAGCATGTCCTGGACTCTTACTCAAGGTTCATGCTAATAGAAGTCTGTGGTTCATGTGTAAATCTCACTCATTTTCCTACCCAAATTCAGTTGAGTTAGCTTTGAAATGGGCACTTGAATATTGACCAGACAGGATGTGGTCTTCCCACATTTCATACGGACTGTTTACTGCTTCTGGTGAAAACTCCAGTGGGGAATCAAAGCAGAGAAGCTATCAGATGGGACCATCTTTTCTAGGCAGGTGTTCAGGTACCAGATGGCCCTAAAGCCCATAGTACTCACGTTATAGCAGCTTCTACAGGCTGTCTGCATCATATTCCCATCTCTGAGATTTGCAGAGTGTCTACATGGAGCTTGATAAACACTTTTACCTAGCATTGCTCTCCTGATGCCAAAGCTAGATCAGATATCCAATTTGGGAGAGTTGCCTTACAGTCCCTCTTTAATTAAGTACTCTTGATCTCCCACTCCTGGGATGGATTGCTACTGCTGATTAAGCTCCAGAAGTAAGGATCTGTGGAGGCAATTTCATGAGGGAGAAAATAAGTTGCTAGCTAATCAACTAAAATAATCACTAACTGGACTTCTGTGGATGAATGTACTGCCTTCTTGCTTCCATACTTATCCTGTTGCTTCCACATTTCAGCATCTCTACATATCTATAAACCAAACAGATAAGGTGTATCTCTGTATGACCTCTATAACTCATTCCCAAACCACATTTGTGGGAAAACAACTGTTTCGTACAGTATGCAGGCTATGCTAGGAAAAAATCCAAGACTGTTAGTAAATTGTAGAGAAGATGGTGAATCCAAGTGGAAGAGAGCAATATTGAATCCTTTTCTCTTAAGTTTCTCCCATGGGCCCAACGACATGGAGTCTGTGAGAGTCTAAAAAGCATGAATTAACACCCAGCTCCACACAATGTTCAAAATCCATTAAATATCTTGTAACATTTGCTGAGTAATTGTATGGAAATATTTACTAACAGCACTGGTCAAGCTTTGCCTTGACTTGCTGAGTTTAGATAGTATATACACATACATAATATTTTCAAGCCAGAATTACAGACTCAGACACATTGTAAGTAGGTTGTGGGGCACGGGGTATCACTGCAGAAGTTTTTGCAAACTACTGATTAAGAAGAACCTTTTTCATAATTATTATCTTATTAGAGAGTGGTAAAATCAGGATAGAAGGGCCAGTAGCAGGTCATCAGATTTTATATAAAATTCTTCTAATAAAGAAAACTGTGAACTACTTAAATGTCACAGGATCATCTTTCTGTAGACCCCAGAAAGAAAGAAAACGACACTGGAATCAGTCACATTAAAAAAAAAAAAAAAAAAGCAAAACACCTGTATGGGTTAGCATAGCTAAATTACAAGTTTTCCCCTCAACAAAAAGGAGAAGTAATGACTGTCATTCTGTTTACAGATTACTGATTACAGAGGTGCTGACAGAGTCTCCAAAAAGTGGATAATGTCACAGCATATGATAGAACACATGGACAGACAATGACAGCACAGACTTTTTCACTATTTGTATTTTCTTACTTTTTGCTTTCCAGGGCTATCAAACTAAATGACAGCTTTGACCACTCAGTAGTTTTTCTCCTATTTAAGTGGTACAAGCCACTTCAGTACATAACTTCTTTTTGCACTTCACAAAAAAAAAAAAAAAAAAAAGATCCGTATTTGAAGAAATGCTTATGAGTATTTCATATATATTATCAACACCTTTTTTTTCTCTAAAAATATGTTAACTGCATGAGTTCTGCTAAAATGGAGAAAATATTGATTAAATTCATTTTGTCTAATCCTGAGAAGGGATCCCTTGATTGCTCAGTATTTTTTTTTTCCTCACTGGTTTCACAGTGGATTGCAGACATATTGGGACCAAGATGTCTTTAAACACGGTGTCATTTGAATGGGCTCATTAATTTTTTTATACTAATGATGTATCTCAAAAAGTACATTAGTAGGTCAACTTGTACCCACATTTTGTAAAACAGCCTTAGAGTACACTAATATTAACATGCTACTGTTACACTATAAAAATAAGAATTACTGCATATGGAGCTGATATATCAATAATCCAATCTCCATTTTCTACCATGAAAATATAGAGTGTTTCAATGGAACTAACCTGGTAAAGAAAGAGAAAAAATACTATTTTGATTTAGCTCTGATTTAGCTGAGCTAGTGGCAATAACGTGTTTAGGCATAGGCTTCAGTATGCTGGAATGATCCTGAAACTAATTTTGCATGTGTTGGAGTTGGACCGTGGCCACGCACGTCAGTATGCTGGAACAGAGTTATCTAAATCCTGAGCCTTATTTTACATGTGCTGGTGTTGGATTGTGGCCCTGCAATCTTTTAGGTCTCCATCTGTAGATATGAAAGCCAGGGTGTGCCCAGTCACTCGCTGCTGCTCGCTGCTTTTCTGCCACAGGCCACATTGGAGCTGAATGCTCGGCAGCCACAGCCTTGCAGCTCCCTCCACACCAGTGCAACTAGGAGCTCCTCACAGCCCTCTTGGCTTCATGAGCCTTCCTCCAAAGCCTCTTTTCTGCCTCGGCTGGCATTTTGCACCTATTGAAGTTCTTGTATCACCGTTTTCCTACGTAGCTATCGTGTGCCACATCAGGGATGAGAAATACCAACCTCTCAGACAGATGGTCCCACAGATTCAGTGAGTTAATTCCTCTTTCCATACTAGGTAAACAGCCCGCTAATTTTTAAGTAAGCTCACAGACTTACGGAAGGTCTCTCGGAGCTTCCCAGCCTGACACTGAACAACGTTCTCAGGTAAAAAGCAAAGTGATTTCAGTCCAAACAAAAGGATAGAAGGTGTTTTCTTTAGGAGAAGGGGATGAGAAAAGAGCAGGTACAAGGAAGCCACATTTCCCCCAAAATATATGAAATGCTGGCAGCATTTAAATCTGGAGCACCAACACAAAGACAACATCATGTAGTGCTGAGAAAAACCAAGGTAGCAGCAGAAAGCGTTCATCACCACCCTAATGGGAACCAATGACCCAGTAGGACATGATGCCTATAACAAGGAACGAAGTTTTTGTGTGCCTCCTTCCACCTGGTTACAGTTCCCCCACATTTATATTTCTCTCTGAAATTAATAACCCTTTGTCTATATGAAGCCTGCCAGACTGAGGAAACAACAATAAGGTCAAAATTGCACATCTGACCAAAGATCTAGCATTTCTTTCTGTGACTAGTAAGACACAATTTAGTTTATTAGCTGCCTCAGAGACAGAGAAAGACATATGTGAGAAGAAGGAGAGTTATTCCATTCCTTCACTTATTAGTGATGTACTTTCTCATATTCTATTTCCTCAAACTCCAATGGTAAAAGAAATTCAAAAAACAGGTAGTCTGCATGCACAGAAGCACCTTTTGTTTAATAAATAATTCAACCATGTATTCCTTTTTAATTTAAAAACAGTCTGACTGAATAGTCAACAAAGTGAACTAAAGTTGGCAAAATACAGTGTTGAAAAATTAAAAAGTGTATTCAAGGCCATATTCATTTGCTTCACTTCTACACTGCAGAGAGACTGCTTGCTTTTTTTTTTTTTCTTTTTAGATTAGACGCATACAGTGATGTGATGCTCATTTGATTTTGAAAGCTTCCTTGCCTTGGAATTAGTCTGTCTCTCTGTTAGCAGCAGAACAGCCACTGCTCCCTTACCTCACGAACACTGCCAGATATTTAGCCAAAATGTCCTCATGAGCTCCTCTGCCATGCCTATAAGGGCCAGGCTTAGCTATTGACCATCTTGGAAAACAGAAATACAGGAAAACATTCTGGAAATACTATGAGCACCGTGTGGATGTTAATCGCATATATTAATAAGTGCATGGTAAAGTACAGGAAACACATTTGGCTGAAAAAAACTGTAGATAATGATACAATTAAATCCACGCCAGAAGAAATAACTGCAGTCAGATGAGTGTATTTGGTACTGACTGATGCTCTTGAAGGGAGTTAAACATGTATAGAACTATCTTAAATAAGTGCTCGCTTTCTGTAAACCAAAATTCCTAACAGTAAGCAGCTAGAATGAAGAAAGTGAACAGAGCCAATTCTACTTAGCCTTCAGCATCAAAACGTTCAAAAGAATTTCTTGAATCTGAAGGCAAATAGCAAGAAAAAATAGGAGGCCGTGGTGAAACCTCCTTTTTCACATTCATGGAGGTGTAACTATTCCCCCATATGACCCAAAGCAGCAACAAATACAGAATGCCTTCCTAACGAAGCACAATCTTTTAGCCTCCATTCTGCTGAGTGCTTGATTCCCTTTACCGAGAGTGGCAACCTTTCTGATCAGTGTCTTCTGAATCACTGACCAATCCTGTAACCATCATGCAGTGCTCAGCAACATGGAATTACCAGCTGGATGCTCATAGAACATCATATGCTGTCAGAACATGATCTTATGTCACAAACAGGGCAAGAAAACTGGGGAACCTAACCCTTAAAAGAGGTGCTGACTTAGAGAAAATGAATCAGCAATTTCACATCTTTCAAAATGGACATACTTTTAACTTAAAATGCATTTCTTAGTGAGAAAGAATTACAGACACGGGTCACATTTGATGATAGGTGTCTCACAAGTATATACTGGAAAAAACTGTAGCATATGGAGAAAGAGAAGGTTTTCACCATTTTTTCACTATTCTGAAGTAAAATTACCTGCAGCGTATAAGATAAAAACATCAAACAGATCCAATAAACACTCTGAACAGATAGTAAAACTAATGGTTTTAAGAGAAACTTTTGAAAGGCTGGTCTGCTGAGACAAAGCCACCTATGAATTTAGTGTACAAAATAAACCTCTGAATCAGGAAAAATATGAACAAAAGCATGAAGATAAGTACAGAAATGTACACACAAACTCCTACTGAGCAATTCAGATGGACTTAAGATTTTCATTTTGGCCAACTACTAGCTTAAATTAAGACACTATGCAATAAATACCATCTCAATCGACAGACTAATTTAAACTCTGAGAATGCAGGCTACTGCGTTTGTGGAGACACATGTTTCCATGCCTTTTCAGGATGGTACGAGTGGGAGCCACTCCAATAGGCTGGCAAGGCTGTGCAGAATTTGGTACATAACAAACTGGCTTGCAACCGTTAACATTTGAAAGCTGTCTACAGTGGGACAAGCCAACCTTAAAAAGTAATGTATGGGGTTGAGAAAAGGTGAAAGTGATCAAAACTGAAAAAACTGAAATGAGTATTTCAAGTATTGCGCTAGTACTGGCCCTTTTCTGGCTACAGGTATGTGACATCTTGCTACAGATATGTGCCTGCTCTTGGGAGTCATATGTATTTGTCTCAAAAGCAGGATCCTCTTGACTACTGGGCAGTAGAGCTTGCTGATACACAGTGAAATATTTTTAATAAAGGGTGAACAACTGAACACTGTCACTGCTTCACAGTCAATAACTCTATACTGCTATTGTAATAAGTTTTATCATAAAACTGCAACCAAATGACAATAACCAAGAGACTAGCATTATGTATTTAAAATAAACAATGATGGGAAGATACAACTTACGAAACGCAGCTCAGATACCAGACAGGACAATGGTGAGTGTTGTAGACAGGAGAAAATGGCATTCCTGGAAAGAATTGCTGAAAGAAAATTGCTGGCACACTGCTGAAACATGTACCGTTCACCAAAACACAAACTATTTCATACTCTATATTGCAGGATCCTTTACAATTAATGTTTGCTTTAGTTATGTCAAATCACTGCTCATCTGCTAAGGTACTGGATTTGTAAGAAAATACTTTCTTCTTGTATACACTTTCATCACTTTTTTTTTTTTTTTTTTTGAAGTGTGAGTATAAACACCCAGTCTCAACCATGGCAATTTCCATTCATAGCTTGACAACTAAATGTTGCAATGTTACCTGTATCTCCTCTCTCTCACTTTTTTCTTTAGGGAAAGATAGTATGAAAGTGTATTTTGTCATCTATTTGAAATGACACAGATGTAATCCACCTATGATGATAACAACTTCTGAACTTAAAACTGAGATTCAAACCAGCAACATTTTAATCACAGCCATTACAATAGCTGAAACCAAACACTGAGATTCTCCATAAATTTCTCTTTATTCTGGTGATCCTTTGCAAGTTTTCTGGATGAGAATACTTCACGCTACCAAGCATTATTGAAAATATTCCTTGAAAATTATGTCACTCAAGACCAGTCAAAGAAGAATTATATATAGGAGGTGGTATGCATTCAAAACTTTTTCACCCATATGCAGAAGTTGCTAGACATTTTTTAAATATCTGAGGGTCTTCTGATGGCAGACAACCAAGAATATAGGGGCAGCAAGTAGTAAATTCCAAAAGCAATAGCACGATTTCAATAAGAATTCTCTTACTCTACAGG
>NW_027071903.1:8350242-8370242 GCF_038088225.1 Cyrtonyx montezumae
TTTAACCATTTCAGCTAAGCAGCACTTCCCAAATATCTTTTTTATAATTCACAGCTCTAATCAAATACTGCATTACCTTCAACAGTCTTAGCAAAATAATCCAGGATATAAACTGTTCCTATTTCCTGGCATGTTCCTCACCAGTTTTCCTTTTTATCATTTAAGGACAGAATTTAGGCAAGGAATGTTTCAAAAACATGAAACCTCTCAGCACTGTATATATGCCAGATCCCAAGAACATTTACACACTCCCTCCTCACCATGTGTGCTGCTCAGTCCTCTCCAGTTCCCAGCCCTTAGTTTAATCTTCTTACTTGCTGCAGCTCTAGAGGCACAGCACCGTAACACAGATACAGTTATCCTATCTAAGTCTGCGCTATCCCATTCATTTATTTCTTGTGGGGTCAAGTTTATGGAAGCATCTCCTGACACATGCTCCCTCCATGGCTCCTTCACAGCCTGTGGCCCCAGCAAATCTAGAGGTGCTAATTTAGGGACCTTGCTTCCATTGTAGAAGACCATGACTTCAAATTCAAACTTGAATAAAGACTCTTCCATTGAGCTCTTTAATCAAATTTGTTATGAAGCTACAAACAACCTTTCAAAGCCCATTAAGAAACCTGAACAAAACTCTTCTGGAACACGTACTGTGCACCACATTGAGCCACAGAGCTAAGCTGTTCATCTCTATGATGCTCTGTAAGTGTTGGATGCAAACACAGCTTTTCATTGAGTACATCAGTTTCCTTTTCACACACCAAGATGGAAATACTAATGTTAAGAACGCCAAACCATCTAGCCCAAGATGACTATTCTACAATAAGAATCTCCTTAAATAAGGCTATGTGTTTAAATTTTTCACATGAAAACTTTTTTATGAAGTAAAATTTCTAGCTGACGCTGAAGCCCTGCAGCACTGATTTCCAGAAATAAAGAAGTCTAACACTAGTTGTCCAGTCAGCTATTTCTCTTGTGGGGCTGGTGGGATACTTCTTGTAGGTACATTTGGGAAGATTACCAGGTATATCTCATTCACAACCTGGGCCAACGGGCATGAAAAATTCTTCTTCTACTTCAAAGTTATTGTCTGCACCAGCTTTTCACTGCAAAGTTGTCTAAGCTCACAAACTCAATGGCAACCCATTTCTCAGGAAGAGAGTAATTATTTCTCTAACACTGACAACTGGATGAAGCTTTTAATGTTCAAGTCACTGCCCAGCAAAATGTTTCAGCTCTGTTTTTGCTTAGAGCTCAGCAAAATAAGGATTTGGTTTTGGGAAACTTACATGCTTCAAGAGTTGTTAAGGGGTCCCTGGGCTGAACGCAGTGGGATTTCCAGAAAGCAGAAGCTGGGAATGGAAGTAACATGAGGAAATTTTGGCCTCCTTGGGGAAACATGTACAATGCATGCCTCACTAATAACGCACTATGAAAAAAGGCAAAATGTTCCTCTGTGTCAGTAAATGCTATCTTCTCAATTTGGCCTTTTAATGCTGATGTCAATGGCAACCCCATCCAATTGTAAAAGTAGACCATGTTCCAGTAATTTTTACAGCAATTCCCTACTATATCTTACAGTAATTCTCTACTATATTTTACAGTAATAATGCTAAGGATAGAAGCACATCAGAATCTGCAAGAAGCAACAGCTTATATAAAAACATTGAAATAGCTAACGTAACCCGAAAAAGAAGGACTGCTTTTCAGGCACAAATTCATTTTCAAGGCAGAGCAAGCAGCAAACCTCGATTACTGAAACTAGACTCAAATCAATTGCTCCCAGTCTACACTTACCTAATATCTAATAGGTTTGAGCCATTTTTAGAAACAACTTTCCTTTTTTTTTGGGGGGGGGGGTGGGGGGGGAATAATGTTAAGAAAATAAATTATTTGCTTACTTTTCAAGATAGAAATTATAGCAAACACAGAACTCAATGTACCTGTGAAGTGATTCTGCCACAGACAGCACTCTTCTGGTCTGGTGAGGAACAGGCTGTAAACTGGTAAAGTCTGTACCACATCTTAAAAATGTCATGATAAAATGCAAATTTATAATAAAGGTCACCACCAGATACTAATCATTTTCTTTGTGGGAATCTTAATCGTTTTCCATTGATGACTCAATAACTCCACAGACATCTTTAAAATCTCCTGTTAAAGTACATTTCAAAAAATATATGTTTTTGTGTGATATACCTTCCAGGTCTGGGCATAACTTTCAGTATTTGAAGAAAACTGAGAATTTTGCCAATTATGGATAACATAATGTTAATTTTAGTAGTATTTCTGGAGACTTCTGGAAAGTTGGTTACAAAAACGTATTTTTGACCAAGTTCTGTAATTTATAGCTAAATAAATTCCCCTTGTTTTCGTGTGAGAATCTGTTCTAGGTCGGTAAAATAAAAAGCTAATGTTTCGTTATCCAAAGGCCAATAAGAATCCTGAAAAGTGTACAAACTTAATGTTCTGATTACCATTGGTAAGAAAAATAAGTACTATGCAGAACATACATCATTTTCAGTACGAATTTACTGTTAACTGAAGTTTGGATAACTGATGATAAAGTGTGAACTACTTCATCTGCCACAAACTAATATTATTAAATATAGTTCAAAAAAGACTATCCTACTTAAAAATTACAAAGCAGAGGAGTGAGGCTCAGCACAATTTCATCGAATTCAGCGTACCACAAACCATTGCAACATCACTATTTCTCTTTTGTGGACAGATGTTTATCCACATGCATTCAATAAGGAAAGCTCATCATTGTTTCCAAACAGGAGAATCTGGAGCATGTAAAGCCAAAATTACTTGCCTAGGCATACAGAAAAGTTTCTGGAAGAAACTCATTTCACTTACTTCCAATCTCATCCATCCCATTAGCATCAGCAACATCTTTGAAGAAGTCTACAGAAATTCCAAACATTTAAAGGCATATGTACAATTCATTATAGCACAGCAGACCCAACAGACTAAAAGACAAACATCCCAGGTAGAAGCTATCACACACATCAGTATTACTGGTGTCACTGACATTACTGTGTCACTCCACATATACCAAGTTCTAAGAAATGTATGTTGCAACACCCCTGCCAAGTTACACTGAATGAAATATTTATAATTGCAGAGTGGACTTGACTCAAATAAACATCTTAATTTAAAATAAATTCACAGTTTGCTGTGGAGGTACAAACTGAAGGAATTCTATGTGAATATAATTTCCAAGTTGCCCACTTGCTTTCCTTTATCAAGTACCTCCCAAAGTACTTCTCAAGGAATCCTTACGCGGCAATCCCCATTGCCTGAAGGAATGCCAGGAAGCTCCATCTATCGCCAATGGTCTTCCATATTGCTGAATAGCAGTCCCAACAAAAAATTGCTATTGCATCACAGAACTCAGAAAAGACATTTATGACTATTTCACTTCAACTTCTGCAAAATGGGAAACTAACCTAAGTTCAGAGAGATCCTTAAATGTAGTAAATATAAGGCAGGACAAGGACAATCTAACAAAAGAGGAACGTTTTTCAGACACTATTTGGGTTGAGAGGATAGAAGTCAGATAGATTCTGAGTTCCTCTTTAGATAAATTTCACAAAGGGCTTAATATTTGACATAGAAATTCAAACACTACAAAACGCTACTTGTTTTTGCTGGCATTCAGTTATATGAGGACTTCTCAGCAAGCCTCGTGGTGAACATGCTGCAGACATCATCTCTGCAGGGGATGGATCTGCAGCATGATGCAAGCACTTCTGCTGAAGCAGAAACTCTTCCTGCAATTATTTTTGACAGGAAACTAACAATGAACCACCTGAGCATGTTCTGCTTTAAGCACCGGGCATCAAGGAGAAGTACTTTGGAGAAGTTAAGGAAATATTCTATACAACTCCTCTCCACAAAAATCTCTCTGCCATAATTTTTGACTGAATTGGAGACAGCTCAACAGCTCTATTTCTCCCTCTCCAAAAGAAATGGCATTAGTTATCAAAAAGACCTCTCAGATATAGGGCTGGGTGTCATTAGCATGTTAATTTTTCAAATAATGTGCTGCACAAAAGAAATCTGAATTTCACTCTCTCTTATTTGTGGATACAATGCTGCTGTTCCTATGCAAGCAAAGCCCCCATCAAAATCAATCATGTTCCCTATTTTTTATGGCTTCTTTTTTTTATGATCGAAATGCATATTTATATAATTACATAAAACACAGAATATGTAAAAGCACCTAACTTCAACAGCAATAAAACATGGACAACAGAATCTCAGGGAAATTAAATTAGTGAGAGCCTCTCCAGAAGAGACATCTCACAATGAGTTTTCTTTGTCCCTAAATTGAGACAATTTTAATGTAGTACTTTGCAATTTTCTCAGATTTTGTGCAAATGATGCAACAAAGCATACAATTATTTTTCCTTGTGGATTTTAATGGAAAGCCTGAAAGAAATTTTCTTAAACTTCCTGCAAACATTTTTCCTCAAAAGGGTATATTTCTTTTTGAAGTCAAAAAGGACAAAAAGAAAGAAAGAAAGAAAAATGAAAAGTTATATTGCTGATAACAGTGGTTTTAGCATCCACTAAAATGTCAGCTAAAGTTGCCAAATGAATACTTACATGCTGTTGATGACTGTTTGTTTAGGAAAAGGAGATTTAGCTGCTCACATGTTCATTAGCACACAGAGAAATGGATGAAAAATTCTTTTGGTGCTTAAAACTGATGCCATGGATGCTGCTTACAAGTATTCCTAATACACAGTGGGCAAAAGGTGAATAAGGACCAGATTAAGATATTTAAGGAAGCAATGACCGAAGTTTAAATGAAGGAAAAAATAAAGCAACCAACAAAAATGACCCTTCCTTTTTTTCCAGTTACTCGATAAAGGCTTGAAGCAGATTGCCTGTTATTTCAGCAAAATGTGGTGATTTCTGAGTGTTCCCATGCTTTTACATTTTTGGGTTTTGCAATGATTCAGGCATTATTGCTCTGTAATAGGTGTGGCTGCCTTTGAAATGTAAGCTCACAGCTTCTGTAGTCAGTGAACCATTGCTGATAGGGCTGACTAGTCAGAAGCAAAACTGGCTAGTTATGAAACTACTATAGTATATCCTTTATCTCATACACATTTAAAGGATTTACCTATCTATCCCACTGCAGACCTACTCATTGAGTAGGAGCCAACAGCATATGATTGTGTTAATTAATCTGCTATTGTGAGTAAAGGAACAGCTGCAGTGGTCTCGTGGATACGTTGTCAAAGGAAAACAATGTAATGTTAAGCTTCTGACTGCATATTCTGTTACAAAGGAGGTTTACGAGAAGTTAAATTCATAAATCACAGATCATTTTTATAATAATAATAAATATCATCTGACCTTTAAAGGAAAGGTTTTAGCATTCTTAATTTCAGTTTGAAATATGTTCTGAAATACGATACTTAAGCTTTAACCCAATTCTTTGTTTTGAAAACAAACATTCCCCAGAAATGATAGGAAATGGTAGTAGCTATAGAAATGACCTCTGACTGTACTAGATACATGCCATTGTAGTTTTAACAAAGATCAGAGCCCAAAATATCAAGTTAAAAGAAAAAAATTTTGGCTTCCATCCAGTGCTTCTTCTAATAAAAACACAATTTCCAATATTATACAGAAATGCAGAATGAAAGGAACATTCATTACAGGAAAAACACGTATTATTTACACAGGATTTTATCTATTTTATGTGAAAAAGGTACAAAAAAAGACTTTTTCCTAAGTAAAATAACATAATCACTTTTGTGATTCAAATCTACCCCCTACCAAACCCCTTTGGACAGTATATACATTGATTCTTACAGAAATGCCCAAGTGGTGACTGACCCACAGGAGAGAATAAATAATTTTATTATTTTTTTCTTATGGCTGGTACTTAAAATATAACCATAGCAAATTATGTTAGAAATGCAAGTAGGAAAAGTTTCACAATTGAAAAATGCCTGGATTCAACAGTAACCTTTGCTATCATCGGCATGATTTTATGGAAATACACCAAAAGCTTTTTAATTCATAAGTGGATTGCTTATTCAAATATACGGAGGAATGTCAGATACAACCACTACTTTAAATAACAGAGACGAGATTCTCTGTGGGTACAAACAACGAATCCCCACAAGGATCCATATTCTTATGCCACTTTACAGCAGCAGAAGAGCTGCTCCAAGGAGTACTGCCTTTCAAGCAAGCACATCATATTACAGAATTCTTGCTCTGTTTTGTTTACTTCTTTTGACTGCTGTAGTTGGTTTCATTGGCATACACTTTTTTAGGTGAGATATACTGCTACTTTATTTCTCATATACCTTTTATGTCTATCACTCTTTTCTTATCTCTTTATTTTTAAAATCTGTTAGATTTGTGAAACCAAAGACCCAATCCAGATCTGTGGTACAATGGAATGGCTGTTGATTTCAAAGGAACTATGCCAATTTAAATCTCTACAACGTACTGGCAGCAAAAGAGATGCTTTGCTTCAACTGAAGTGGAACATATAAGAAAACGTGCTTTATTCATAATTTTAAGTGTGATTTAAAACAAAGAAAAAGAAAGAAGCATAATTTTAGATATGAATCATCAGCACATAACTTGATAACCCAGCAGGAATTGTATGGCACCAAACAACAGATTTCAATCCAACAGCAGGCTCCAAGGAGAGAAAGTAATGCCAGAAATTAGGACCCCAGTGTTTTAAACGCATGTAAGTGGCATCTTCCAATTCAAAGGGTTACGCACAATAAGGATCATTTTATGGTTCCCAAAATGCAAGGTGAACTACAGACACCCAAATAAGTAACATCAGTGGATGTTCTTTGTGTTTAGATGATAGTCTTTCAAAATAAATTCCAGAATTTGTTCACCCAATATCCCCTTGAAATAATGAACTCCTGAGAACTGTCATCTGTATTTGGGCACATACATGCTACTATCTAACACATCTGACTATGCTTTATTAAAATATCAATAGATATCTTCTTTCTGAAATACGTGCAAAGTATTCATCTCAACTATGTAGAATTGCCAATTGCTTGCATAAGGTTATTCAAAGAACACTCTGCAACTTTAATCAGGCTCTGTGAACTCATAAGCATCATTAGGACTGGGTTGGGCCTTCATTACTACTTGGTATTATGTTTCATTTTCGAAGTCAAAATTCTCAAACAGAACAATTTCTTGGACTTTTAAAAACCTGATTAAAACAGTGCTATGGGCTGAGACATAGTTTGATGCTACTGCTATTTTCATTTGATAAAATACGCCATGACTTTGGAGAAAATCAGATACAGAATTTAATAGGAAATTACAGCTTTGATTACAATGCAGTTCCTTTCAGGCTATGAAAAGAAGAAGCAAGTTCCCTAAGTTTCCAGAATGGAAATCTGAAAAGTTCGAAGATAATTGAAATTAAAAGGTAAATTGGAATAACTATTGAATTCTGTCATGCTTATGGCTGGAAGGCCACCCATGCAGCATCAGATACTATAGTCTTCCATGGAGGTTCTCTTTTCTCAGAGATTAAATGAATCTATCCCGCCAATTAACAACTGATTTTATCTCTATGATCCAGTTTCTTCTTGATCTTAGCATGAGTTGATCAAATTTATTCATGTTAATGTGCAACCGGTTAACCACCTGTCTGTGATCCTATAAAATAATATTTTGTGATTTTGTAAAAGAATATTTTGTGATACTTTGTACAGCTAGAGGAGCAAATGATCTAGAGGTGGCATTAGGGAATAGGCCTTCAACTGCATCAAAGTTATTAGAGGCCTCTCAAAAATGCAGAACATCACATATATCTATTCTTTAATTAATGGAAACTTAAGTGTTTAGCTATCTGAGAGGTAGTTTATGGTTATTCATTAGTCGACATATGAAAGTCAAATAGTTCTAAGGTATTCCATGAATTGTGTAAGGTGAACAACTAGTACTGCTTTAGTCATCATAGTTTAACAGCCATTACTTATTAAAGCTGCCTTCTTAAAAAGTCACACTAATTTCTATTTTAATTGCATCTATTTTAATGTTCTCAACTTTTGGTGCTATGTGACAGGAGAAAATGGTCTCAGCTAGTTCAAGAAGACTAATGCAAATATGGAGTTATCAACCTATCTGATGACTGATACAATACTTTTACTTTGGATCTACTCATGATGAATGCTGGCTGTAGAAAAATCTGCAAATTTCTAAAAAAAGAACCCCAGAATTCAACTACAGAAACTCAAGATGGGCTAGCAGATAAATCACTGGGCTGAAACATAAGAGATGCTCCACTAATTGTTCCACTGTAATACTGAATGACCTCAGGCAAATTCTTTTGCCTTTCCTGCCTCAGTTTTGAAATTTATCAAATGGAATTAGCAGTATTTCACCTTTTCTCAATTGTCTTGAGACTTACCAACAAAAAATAATTGCATAAAAACTGGTTGTTTATCCATTAGACAGGAAAGAAGTTGGCCAAAAGACGCTAGTTAAATATATATTAATTAAGAATAGTTGCAAATAAGTTCATATAAAGATTATCTGTCCATTCTGTAACAAAACACAAATCTCTGCAGGAGACACCAAAATAGAAGGCAAGCACAGATTTCATTAAGAACAAGTAGGTGAGCAGTACTTTGATGTGAAGTGGACATCGTCTACAAAGACTCATGTACACAGAAACATTTGACGTTTATGAATCCATGCTACCCCAAGAAAGTTAAACAAGCTTCCCTCAGCCATCATACTCTAAAAGCAGTGACAGCCAAACACTTGACCCACTCATTTTTGAGTAGAATAAAGATGTATCCATTTCTAATGGTTGATTCTATACAGGTATTCTGGCATTTGAGAAATTAACTACATTTGTTAAGACCTATTGTACTTATTCATAAAGCCTAGAATTTAATCACAGCATTAGCTAATGCTTCTCCAAGAATAACTATCTTGAAATACTTCCTGCCCAAAGGCTCTTGGCTATCAGACATGTAAGTGATTAGCTTCTCAGTAAATGTTGCTTTTGCCAGAAGAGTAAGGACAAAATATATTTAAAAGAAAATCAAAAAGTGTTATAAATCATCACATCGAGATTTCAGCTGGGAGACAAAACACAGATAGCAATACTCAACATAAGCAGCATGTGGATGTATAAAGTTAGACAGCAACAATGTACTGTAAAATGAAAGTAAGAGTAAAGATTTGCCCTTTGACCGAGTTCCAACCAAATGAGATAGCAGAAGCTGTTAATATCATAAAGAATCTTCTACTTAAACATTCGTGGTTAAAAGGTGATTTTACGTGCTAGGAAAAGACAGCTATTATCACTCAGGAGTTGGTTGGCAACTCTAATAGTGTACTAGCTTGATATGATGTGGAGACTGCATTGCACTGGCTGTGGAAATGAATAAAAAGCTACAAACACAATGGCTTCCAGTCTGAAATACTTCTTCAGTACTGAAAGAAAGAAACAACTGAAACAACAAAACAAGAGAGAAAAGTACTGATTGTTTTAAATGAGTTATTCAGTCCCATGCAAGTGAAGACAATAGCTATGGAATATCAGTAGGATCACTAGAAGACGTGATAGCATAACCAGAACCCACTGACAATACCTCCTGGCCCTAGAGCACCTTCGGATCATTAGGATATCAGAAGACACCAACAGTAAAAACTAAGTTTGTCATTGGAATTAAAGAGTTTCCAGTGAAGCTTTCATTGGATCCAATATAATTTTGGAAAGAAAGCCTAAGAAGGACTATGCACCTCAACCAAAACATCTGATCAGGATTGTATGAAGCTTTGACATCATGCAGAGTCAACTGGAAACACAGAACATATCTTCAACCCTTGCAAGGTATTGGGTGATTTCTAAGTATCACATACTACTGACTATAATATTATAAGAGCTAAGAAAATATTCTAAGGGGAAGTTAAAAACCTTCCCAGACTTGAAACTGAAAACATGAACAGCAGGAGAAACAGAAACTGTGCTTCCATCTGATACTGCAAATAATGAACGTGAGCAACACAGACCGCAGGCAGAATCCAGTCTCATTTCTGACAATGCAAAATAAAAATTTTTAACTTTTTTTTAACAATAATTCTGGCAACAACAGTCATTAATGAAACTGCATTAAATGTGGAGCGCATGATCAAAGACTGAGCATCTCAGAAATAAACAGATTAAGGAGGCTAAGGCTAGCCAGATCTTAAACTCTGTTAACTCTGGATAAGGGCTTGAAAGACAAGGCCAACATGGCAATGTATATTCACAGATCAGAGCAAAGTTTTAGCTACTCAGTATCAAAACAAACAAACAAAAAAGGATCGCAAGTTTTGTTTGAAAGTTAAAACATGTAGAGGAATCCATTTTAAATCCCATTGTCTAAACCAGTGGTTTGAGATTACCACTGGCAAAGATGTGCAGATGATCTCCATAATCTTAAAAAACAGTTGAGACATAGAAGTAATTCAATGTCATGAGGTGCTTGGGCAAGAGACACGTGAGCTGTTGGCTTATCTGCCTGACAAAGTTATGCAGAAGATCCACCCAGGGAGCAAACGGCACTCAGAAATGCCAGCAATAGTGGCAAACACTAGTGACTTTGGATAAGTTACATAATTTCATTTACCTCACTGTGGTTTTTTATTCCCATAATAATATCACTTTATTTATGGTATTCTCATCACATGCATGGTAGTCATTTGCAACAGAACATACATCCCCTAGAGCTGTTATTCCTGAGAAAATAAGGAATAGGGCAAAAACGTTTTCTGATTTTTTCCAGCTCTTTATGCTCTTGTTTACTCACTAAAGGAAAAAATAACCACACTGTAAATGACAAAGCAGGCATCTTAGGTTAGGAAGGCAGAAAAGCAGATTCTGCCACAGGAGCACGCACAGATCTAGAACCTGCTGATATATAACCATACACTTTAGAAAAGTAGTGAAAAGACGATGTAGAAATGAAGTGCAGCTTTTTGTGTTCCACTTTTATTACTACTGAACACAGGACAGATAATGTAAATTTTAGATGTTTCTTCTGTGAATGATATTCTCTTGTCCTCTGAAAAAATGCATGTGTGGAATATACTCCCAACTGCACAGTAATGTCCTCAGAAGAAGAACATATTGCTATTTCTTAATTTATTTTTTGTATATCTGTTTCTAAAACAAAATAATTCCTAATGAAGTAACTGCGGAAGAAAAAAGCCTAATATGAATTTTAGATGAACAAATTACAGCAATGTTATTTTCACATTCATACACAATATAAACTTTTGGTCAGCTAAGGAAGGAATATTCCCATTCTTAATTTCAGTTGGTACCAAGATAAAGTACAAGCACTGGAGAGTGATAATTGCACACTATCATATTCTGGATGTGACCTACAACAGTCATTACACTATATCTATTATATTTGCCAAACCCTTTCAAGTAACAGCAACAGAAATTGTGAGAACAGAAGCGTGGGCCACCAGAGGGATGGCCCTCTCACGATAGCGTGTTTATAGCGCTTCTGAAAGGACACAACAGTTGTACTAATGGTATGGGTCAAATCTTGTTTTCTAAGAGAGAAAATGTGAAATTTTCTCACAATGTGAAATTAAAAATTTGTAAGACAGTACAGAACCACTTAAGAAGCTGTTCTTAGAAAACAAGATTCTTATCTGAAACATTTCTTGGCACATTATTAAGTACAAGTCAAAGGACATTAACTATCACACAAAGAACTCTATAAAAAGAGGAGACCTATACTCATCTGGATTATACAATCCACAAGCATTACCTGAATGAAAAAAGATTTCTGTTTTTTAAATAACATTAGTGCATAGTGATTTTTTATGGCATCAATCAGAAATACCATTCTGGTTTACCAGCCACAGTACTTCCTATCCAGCTTAGTGTCCCTGCAAAGCAGTACCCCAATGCAGTGTCATCAGAAATATCCATCCTACCCATCAGAACATGACTGGTGCAAAAATTGTCTTCAGTGGCTTCTATCTTAATATCTCCAGCTTAATGGTATTTAGCATAAATAAATACACAGAACGTAAATAGAGCCATGATCAATTAGGCAGGAAATCAGGGGTAAGAGAGCTTTTTTAATTATTTTTTATTTTTATTTCTTAGATCTGTGCATTAGAGATACTTAAAAGAATGCGGTATTATTCTTTATTTCTGTTTTTAAGCACATTACAAACAAAAAAAATATATCTGTATTCTTAAATAATTTGGAAATACACGAGGTATTCCTGTAGTACTCTGATAAGCAATATAAATAGGGTTACAATCTCCCTCAGCTTAAGCCTTTTAAAGCCATGCTCCCAATCCCAAATACCCAGATGTGTGCCTAACTTCTACATTTTGTTACAATCATGAGTTTCACAAATGGGATGTTTGAAGCCTATATGTCAATAACCAAATGAGTTACACAAGAAATAGAACTTTAAAAAGAACTCTCAAAAGTCAAGCTCCCCCTAAATTCTCTGCTAACATTCCCCTGCACTTGAGAAGGTGGGGTTTTCTTGTTTTTTTTCTTTGAAAAAAAAAAATTTGTTTATACTTAACTGTACATTTTTTGTTCTATTTAAAATGAGAACAAAGTCAAACTCTCCTAACCAAAAAATTACTGTCTATATGCATTAAAAGCATTTATCGATAGTTCCTAAAGACACATACTAGATTTCATGGCCCAGTGGTCTGATCCAGAATACTAATTTGTGCAATGTACAATGTAAGCAAACTGACTCTACACTGTAGAAATCTAAACTGCTACCTCGACAGTTCTTAATTTACCTTTTAGCACTGAAAGCAGAGGCTGTCTGTGTTCCAGACTCATGTGGTCCTTCAGCTAAGGCAAACTCCAGTCAAGGAAACTCCACTGATATAGAAACAAGTGTTTATGTACATAATACTAAATAATGTGAATTAAATGTATCTGATTTTCTTTCCCACTATAGCTGATACTCCTGAAAAGCTATGTCAACATTTGCATTCAAGATGCTGACCAATAACATGCGTTTTAACTTACTATGGCAAATAAAACTTTGTGCCATATGGCTGATTAGAGATATTCTCTCTCTTTTTCTTCTCCTCTAAACAGCTGGGTGAGTAACAACAAGGAAAAGACAGTCAGCAGCTGCACACTGTTATCATTACTTTGATACTGCTTGAAGGAATCTAAGCCTTCCACAGGTATGCACCTGAGATTAGAGGGAAAGAATTTTCCTCTCTAAATATGAGAGGAAACAGCTACGGGAGTTATAATTATGTTTTACAGGTGTCATCAGAACAATGCTTCCAAATTTTACCCAGAACAAACATACTCTTTTTCTATTTTGTGATCGAATTTTTCAAAGGCCTTCAGGGAGAAGATATTATTGTACAAAGGCAACAACAGTGAGTAAATAAGTATAAAGGCAAACACTTCTACTGCAGACTTCCCAACTTTATCTATTTCACCCATGCAACTTCAGTAGTTATCCAATAGGATCTGCAAACAGAGTATTACCCGTTCGAGCTCTGATTATTGTGTACCAGGGATTCCCAAGCTGGAATTTCTCTGCACCACCATGGCTGGCAGAGCCCTTGCTGGTAATCTGAGCAGAATTAACAAGTCACGTGGCTCTGGCTTTACGTAATTCAACGACTATTTGGAAAGGGTAATGGCTGTAGGAACGCTGCCTAATATTACCTTCAATACAAGCAGTTTTTTGGTAGCCACAGGCATGGCTGATTTGGAAGTCTGTCAACTACAGCTGGTGATCAGAAGAAGAGGGAGACTGAAGCAACAGTTAAAACATGCTGAACAAAGGAGGACAACTATGAACACTGCTCTGAGTCACACAACTCTTGCTCTGCCTTCACCTCCACCAACCCTACTAGGCTTCTGAAGGGGAAGGCATTTTACTATTTCATTGTTGCTTTATTGTAAGTAAAAAAAAATAATTTAGGAAAAAAAATAAAAGAAAGAAAGAAAAAGAACCATGTCTCATAAACTCCTGTGATCATAGAGTTGTGTATGAGATAACAGCAGCCATTTTAGTTCTGCTCTAACAAAGTAAGTGACACCACTTGTGGATTGAAGCAAGGCAAACACGTTTTCAATTTTTTTTAGAGGTTTTAGGTTTGGAAAGTACGTGGAGAATTTTCTGATCCCCTTTGGAAGTCTGTGTTTCTCTTCCTTTCTTCTATGCTAAATAAATGCATGGTTGGACTATTTCACAGAGCAGTACAATTTAAGAGATTATTGTAACACATTCAAGAAAAATTATATTTTAATTGCATGGTCAAACTTTTACAAAGACTTTATAGACTGCTCTTGTCCAAGTCTCCATAGTAAAACTTATCACCAGAGCTATGCATCCTGTCAAAGGCAGGTGAATTTTGAAATTCTGAGTTGTCAAACAGCACACATCAGAGAAATAGTGGCACAAATTTCACAGCTATATTGCAAGCATATCACACAAACATAAAAAAGAATACCTGTTGAGTATAAAAAGTTTCCAGCTAGCCAGGGAACAGCAATTACAGTGCAGCACTAATTGTGGTCTTTGTGAGCACTGAAGGTTTTTTCCATGCCCACACATACATTTTCAAGACAGAAACCACCCTTCCATTCTTGAAAAGCACCTAGAAATCTCTGGACACTACTCTACCAGCGGCTGTGTTATTTTTCTTTAAGTTAAAATTATTGTACGTGGCTATCGTTGCTAGGTAGGACTTGGCTTCCAGCATTGTAACGGTGATGGCTGAAGTCTGGGCTGGACTAAGAAACAAGCAAAAATTCAGAGGTGAAAATTACCTCTGTGGGGGTAGTTTATATTTGTTAATGCCTTTTTAAAATTATCTCAGATATTTGCTTGAGCAAGGTATTGCCAGTCTCTGCTCTCCAGGCATCCTAGCACTTGTACTCTTGTTGCTTTCAAGTTCAGTGTCACCAAGACACTTTCAGACAACAGATCATCTAATGAAGAGCAATATGATGTCAGTGTGTAATGACTTCTCGAGAAAAAGAGTGATGTTATTCAGCAATACAAAAAGACAGTCTCACTTTCTTCTCAGATAAACAACTTGGTAATGAAAGATTGTTTAGAGGTAAAGAACAACTGAAGGAAATTTAAAGGGGCATGGGAACTAGGGTGTTTCTAAGAAAATAACACTCACAATTAAATGTTAGAAACAGAGACACTGATTCTGATAAAAAACACGTTACGGACACTGAGGACAGAAGTATCTGAATACACAACAGTAAAACATAGCAGTACAAGATCACAAAGGAATTACTACTACTCTGGCTCCAAGTCACTCTGCATACCTGATGTAACTGACTAAAGCAAAGTGATATACCAGAATCTGGATTTATTCATCATGCAGCATTAGAAAAGTCTGAACTATGCTTGTAATGTATTTCTTTATATACTTTAAGTCCACATCATTGCTGGTGCGGCGCAAAACATCTGTACTGTAAATGCAGATCAGGTCCAAACCTCTGAAAATGTTTGTAGTTTTTAATTCATTAATGCCACCAGCACTCTACATGCAGCAAAAAGATGGTCATTACACAAAGATGCCATGGGCCATTTTAAAATAGAATCCATTTACATTTACTACAACCTTATTGCCAGTCTTAGTTTTGTTTTTTAATAGTGCTAAATAGTCACTTGGGAAAGCCTGTTACGTACAAAGAGTGCACACACAAGCTTAATTCTTCAGCAACTTCAGGCAGAAGTGTAAAATGCAAGCTGGAGTCCAAAACAAGGAGGTAGAGCACAAGTAAATCTGATGCAAAGCCTAATCTGTCTTTTGTCTATACAATCTGAGGAATATTTGAAAGAGAAGAAAACATTGTAGTAAACACTGAAGTAAATATTGCATGTTACTTGTCTCAAGGGAAGTTCTGTATTTTGTTCCTCCATCCAGACACAGATAATTAAAAGGAAGACCTTATAAGCCAAATACTTCAGAGTAGGTCATCTATTTCTACATCTCTCTCCCCACGCGTAGGCTGCATTCAGCTTACCAGCAGAATGCTCTTTAAATGGGAAGAGCTTAAGAAAATAGTAGATGAGTGCATCTTGTGACAGCAGAAGCTATTTCTAATGTGACTTCTGTGCATACTCTTTTTGAATGCCACAGAGTCAATGGACACTTTTTGCATTTTCCTATCAGTCTGAAGGGCAGTGCCACTTTCCTGGCATACACTTTTGCATGTTTTTAAGAAAGTGACATTACCGTTGTTGGCACTGTCATAGGCAGACAAACCTGGTTAGCTCAGTGTTAAATGCCTACTGAGCTTGATCAGTGGTGTGAGACAGGGCCGCACTGACAAAATACCAACCACAAACCTGGAACACTCTTAGCTCGCCCTGCTGCCCTTCTAATTTATACTTTAAAAGATGATGTTAACTGGTATTAGAACAGCAAATGACTCCATTCTTACTTCACAACTATTTCCTTTATTCCTAACATTGCAAAAATAAAAACTGAACTATTAACTATAAAGCGAAATAAAAGGTATAAATGAAACACCTACATAACAACTATCAGATGCTCAACAGCTTACTCATCATTAAACACTGTAAATGTCAACTGATGTTCAAATTATCTATTAGAGAAAGAGCCCAACCATCCCACAATTTTTCTATGCAGTAGTCACATTAGAAGGATACTCATTTTCTTGTGGTATTTTGAAAATAAAATTTTTTGGCCTTTAATGTTTGTACAATTGCAACCTACTTCCTCAAAGTCCCTGAATTTCAGTAGGGTTTTACAGGTGCAGATGTTAAGCAGCTTTATTCATTTAGTTAAATATTTAAAACAAAACAAAACACTAAAGAAGCTGTTTTCTGTCCATAATATAAAGAAATGACATTCATGATCAGCTAAAAGTGGTTGGAGTTTTTTTTCAATTTCTATTCAAAAATTTACAGAATTATTTTAAATTCATCTGGTGAATTTCATATTGTTCCTATTATATCACCTATAATATAATTGTACCTATTATATTATCACCTGGGATTGTTTGGAAAATAACTGAATGGAACCCAGTGCCTGAAACTATCTCTGCTAAACAGTTCAAGCTTTTTTATTATTATTATTTTTAACCAATCTTTTCTATATTTATTCTTAATAACTTTCAATTTCTATTTTGGTTCATCTCCTATGGAACTTTCCTTGAACTAGGTCAGCCACAATGAAAGCACAGTTTTGAAATGCTGCCCTTGTGCTTGCCCACATTTACTCTAAAATTTCAAAAAGCCCTCTGCAACTTAATGTCTGGTGTTTTCTTTGGCCAAGGAATCTTTTGATACTCTGACTAAAGCTGTTAAAACCCAGCTGTTGACCAAGCACAACAGTGTAGCATTGAGGATTTAACTTGAAAAAAATTGCCATCATCTCTAGGCCTACTAACCTCATCAAGCTAAATTCAAGCCAGCACTGCTTTTTAAATACACATCAGGACATAAAAAAAAATACAAAATTGTTTAATCAGTCAGAATTCTCTCAACAGAAACTGTAGGAACTTCATGCCAATCAAGGCAGAAACTAAGTGCACAGTAAGACAACATCACGGGACAAGGATGCACTCACCTTCTAATTATGGTATGTCAAAGTATAGCTTGGACATCCTTTCACTGTAAGAAATTACTTTGATATATTCAGTTCTGCTCAAATTTGTCTGATGAGATGTCATTTCCCACATTTTTGGGGAGAAATAAAATAAAAACACTGCCTTACACACACAGATTCTCCACTGTCTTGCACAAACATTTCTAGTTCTGCAAAACACATATGCACTAGTCCAAAGTGCTACTACTCTAATGCCTTTATTTCCCACACACTATGCAGAGGTGTAAATGATGACACAGTGTGCATGGGAGTACTGAATCAGGCCCCATACTGTCTGAAGATATATTAGCATGGGCTGCTATAAAAGGAAAACCGAGGACACTAAAACCACTGAGGAAAAGAACAATGTTTTTCATTGATAATGCTATACATGCTCTTAGTAATGAGGCTCTCTCTCAACTCACTCTAAGTAAAGCAATTGGCATGTTCTTTAGATAGAGCAACAGTACAAATACAGCTGTGTATAACTGACACATAAGCATTTGATTTTGGACTTGCTGAATGTTCAGATAGTTGATGAGATCACTTCAGTGTTGCTGCATATAAAAGACAAGTTATCTGCAGCATGTCTAATGCTGGCATTAATCACTCCTCAATATGCTGAGAGCCTGCACCAGGGTCACTACTGGGCATCTTTTCTTGCCTTAAGATATGCCTACAAAAAAATAAAAAAATTGCTATTCACCATCAGGGAGCTGGGAGGAGAATGCCTGAGAACTTACGGGCAGCAATTGTGTCCACAGCTGTGAGTTCTTCAGCTCTGGCTGCTGCGAACGTTGTTTCGGGTCTTTTCACATTTCTCTCAGGGCAAAAGAAATGGTGACTACTCCCTGGTGTTATTTCAGCAGTCTCACTGGCTTCAATTTCTCTCCCACATTCAGGCAGCTACTGAAACTGTTAGAGTTGAGAAGACTTAAGAGTAGAGCAAGAAAAGCGATGAAAGTCTCCATTAGACATTCTCTTCAATACAGACAAACTTGCTGCGCCAAGCTTTAACTTAAAAGGTACTATTTCAACATTTTGGTAGATGAGTAACAAACACAGATTCTCTTGTACAATTGTTCAAATTTCAGGCCTTTCTTCTGGCTGCAGTTCACAGCCAACACTGCGGTATCAAGATGCCCAAGTCACATCCTCTTGTTCTTTCAGTATCACCAAATTGAGTTTGCCTTTTGCCGCCAAGTATTGGTATGTTGAACAGTATGACTTAAAAGAAAAAGCCAGAATGATGCATTATGAAATGCTCTGCACTTGCCCTCTGCTACTGCTTGTCCCTTTCAGTAACTTCCAGCTTCATTCCTTATCCCTCTTACAAAGTTGATTATAATTGTACTGTAGTGGTCATCATCACAAAGTTGCCACTTATAAAGTTACTAGATGCTAGCATCCAAGCAACCACAGTATTATTTCTACACAGAATAGGAAATAACTGTGGTGACCCTGATACCACGGTGTGGTAACTGTGGTTGCATGTTAACTTCATTTTCTTCACTGTACTAGCTCTATAATTATTTTAAGAACACGAATAAAATTATAAAATAATAGAATACTTGATAAACCAACTCCTCCCCTTCAGAACTCTGCCTACTTTGTCACTGACAGAATAACATGAAAAAGATATCACAGCAGATATCTGCTTGATCAAAGACATACACAGACAAATAAAATTAGATATCCAGGTCCACACAATTAAAATAAAGGCATTGGAATATAGGAAAGAACAGTAACAGCCAATTTCCACTTCTATCATTTTTCTTCTTTACATATACAAAATTGTCACATGCACATCAATTTCCAATTAATAATCAAAACCAAAAAATGTTCTGTTCTTTCCTTGAATTCTTTCCAAATGATGTAAAATTGCCGTTTGGTTTTCTTTAATTCATAGAAATCTTTGAATCACCTTTTGGTCTCAGTTATACCACAGACAGTATTCCACAAATCTCCCAGGAAAGTGTGAAGTACTTAACAAGGATGCTTAAGACATTCCAGGAAGTGTTTTCAGATTTGCTTTTGTCCCTCTCTGAATAGTTTTGCTAGGTCATTAAAAGAGAAAATTATGCAGTCTGATAAGCAGACTATGCCCCTACCTTGGTGTTGAGCGTTCAGTTTTCAATTACATTAGCCTATGATATATGTGGTAAGGCATCCATAAGAAATTTAATGAAGGAGAAACCTAAAATGACACGAGGAAAACATAGCTAGTACAGAAGACTGGGATGAGCAGGAATCATGGCTGACAGAAGTACAATTATATGCATCCTACTTACAGCTGTCCTTACAAGCACATTTTAAACATGACTGGTTGTAACCACCACACACTTTATAAATTTTTTTACTAGGGTGATAC
>NW_027071903.1:8375242-8417742 GCF_038088225.1 Cyrtonyx montezumae
TTTTCATCTGCTTCAATCCAAATGTATCAGGCATGAAAATAAATAGTTTAAATACATCGCAATGGAAATCAGATATAATTTTAAATTAGTGGCCAAAGAGACAACGACACTGCAGTGTTATCTTTTGCCTCCGATGACCAGAAAAGCTTCCCGTAACAATGCATTAAACGAACCAGAACACTCGGAATTAAAGTTTTCAGGGCACTCAAAACACACCAACTTTCACACGCACTGTTTTGAATCCTCTTAAATCTGTACCAGTTCACCCGCACTCAGTCTTCAGTCCCTCCTTTGAAAACTTTTCTAGATAGCTCTGGAAGGCTTTGGGCAGAACTTAACTGGTTTAAAGACACTTTGTTTCCCTCTGTGTCATTGCAAAACAAAAGTGATGCTTTCTGTACTGAAGAAAACATTACTGCCCGGCACCCCCCCACGTTTAGGATTTTTAAAAGTGAAAGTCACAAAAATAACCTTCATCCTGACATATTTTCAATCCTCTTAAAACACTCCAAACAACTAAATATAGTATGAAATTAGCTCTCGCCTGTTCCTCTTGTTCCTACACAGAATTTTGTAATGTGTCTCACCAGTAATAAATTGTAAACGACGCTATGACTCTAAGAGTAGACAGTGTGTTTCATGGGTATTTAAACAACAGCATTAAGTACTATAGGAATCCGTGGAATGTGGAGTGCAGATTTATGTGTCTTAACAATTTCTTTACTGGTTTGTAATAAGCCAGCAAACTAACGCTTTATTTTTATATTAATCTGGCCTCAGAAGTAGAGTATACTGGAGCATGACAAGAACAACAAAAATAAACTGGCACATACTTAATAACTGTAACAGTGAATTGCCTCCGATACTAAAATATTTATCGAAACTGGGGAAGAAAAACTACAAAGAATTACCCTCCACAGCCTGCTACCAGCTCTTTAACAGTGGGCAATGTAATGCCTTAAGGTACCTCAAACTGTCTTTCATTTTCTAGACTTAATGGCTGATTGCAGAAATCAATGTTGCCATTAGTAACAGAGTATTTGTTATGGCATGATTTCCTCTGTTGTTAGACTTGCAGAATGATTACAGTATTAGTGAGGTGCTTTCTTTATAAAGGGCTGAAGATATAACTTTCAATTTACTATCCATTAGTAAGTGACTTTGGAAATATAGATGAGGCCAGAAATCTTACCTGTTATTACTTGGAGATTTTATTTCAGCAGTCATAGGCTAGTAACTTTAAAAATTGTACCAGGAAGCTCAATATTTTATAGACATCTCCAAAGAAATATTATCTGCTTTGCCATTTTATACACAGCAAGTTAACAAGACATACGGTTCAATTAAAATGTTTCAGTTCAATTTCTACTTTTCCTGCTCTCCCAAACAGATGCAAATTAAGCAGAAGGTTTCATACATGTTAAAATGTGCACATAAGTTAAAAGATTGTCAAAAAGTTAGTGCTTTGTATTTCCTGAATCTCCTCTTAATCAATCCAGTGGCCAGGTGCAAGCAAATATTTCAGCTAAGCAACTGATAAGGTTGTGGGAATCAGGGAAATCAGAGAAGTTAGCCAACACACTTCTTATTAGTCATATTTCTCTGACCTAGAGCTCAAAGAAGGCATTTGTCTTCCACCTTTTATGTGGAGGGAAGAGAAAAGTCTGCAAGAGAAAAACCGTGAACAGAAGAGGAAAACAAAAAGTCCTCCAAAATGTGGAGGAAGAGGCCCTTGCCGTGACATTCCCACTGGTGCACGTACAGACCCTGCATGCTGCTGCCCGTGGCGTGGCTGAAACGGCAGCTGAAAGGCTAGGAAACCTGCCCTTGGAGGGGAGAGAGGGTGAACCGAGAATTAACCTCGAAGCCATTGAGGGAACCCAAACACAGATGTTCTGGCGTATGACACCACGTCTCTGTGGACTGTTAGAAAACGACCTAACCAGAGAATGCATAAACAACTTTGCTGCTGTGATTTCAAACAGAGCTACTACGCTTTCAGTGCAGAGAGGGAAGGAGAAGTCATCATACCTGAAGAGGAAGGTGAGGAAGGATGCGGACTGTCCTCCTGGGCACTCCCCGTCTGCGAGAGACCCCCACCTACTCCGCTTTCTTCAGTAATGTTGGAGGAGCCTGGGGTCGTCGACCTGCTGACAGACTGCGACTCCTGATCGCTGCCAGACCCACGACGTTCATCAAGACTCCCTTGGATTATTTCGTCTTCTCCTTTCCTGTCTCTTTTGTGGACTCTTGAGTGCACAACCACTTGGTGGTATGTTCTAAAAACCCTCCCGCAGTCCGGGCATTCAGTTGGCTTTTCTTTTACGTTTCCATGACTTTGTAAGTTGTAATCGAGTCCCTGGTTCATACCATGTGACAAAAAATCTCTACTGCCTTCTAAAGGGTCTAGTTTGTTTGGCAAGTCTCTCTGATTGCCCATTTTAGTGCTGTGAACCAAATCAGCAGGCATTTTCTGCTTAGAGCCATCTGCTCCTACTAACACATACTCCCGCTTCTCCTTATCAAACATAACTCCAGCATTTGCCAAAGTGTCTTCATGGCTGCGCTGTATCTGCTGCTCTTTAGACAAAAAGCCATGTTCCATGGCCATTCCCCTTGCCATAAGCTGCCAGGCCTGATAGCTGTTTACTGGATCCATCTCTGCTGCTTTGGCGGCAGCTTGTAACCTTTCTATACAGCTGGATTTCAGAGGAGGCACCAGATTGAGACAGCCCAATAAAGAGTGTTTATCCCCTTCAGCAATACTGTGGCCAATGCCAGAAATGGGTGAAAGGAGCTTTCCCAAGACTTCCTTCTCTTTCATGGGCATGTCTCCCTTGTTATAGATTTGATTTTGTTCACTTAAGCTCGCTTTGTCGGGAGGAAGAAACCCACTCTGCAAACAGGACAGGTACCTCGAGTACAAGTTTGCATGAGCCTCCTGGGACATACTGCTGATGGAGACAGGTACTTCGGGATCATTAGGAGATTTGTTCTTGACAGATAACTTATTCAGGTGAACTTTCATGTGATTTTTAAGGAACCAAGGCTCTTTGAATCGCCTCCCGCAGATCTGACAGCAGTGTTCAAAGGAATCCTTGTGCTTCCTCATGTGGCCTTTTAGGAACCAGGCTTGGCTGAACACTTGGCCACACACCTCACAGCGAAACTCATTGGTGGACTGCTCCCCGTTCCCGTTAGAGCCCTGGCCCTGTGCTGACTCTGCAGTTATGTGAGCCTTCTCCACATGGCTGATCAGCTCTTCCTCCTGCGAGGCAGCAAAGTCACATAGGGTGCACTTGTAAGGCTTGTGCAGGATCCTTATGTGCCTGTCCAGCTCTTCTCGCTTTTTAAACTTGCCTTTGCAAAATGTGCATCGGAACCCAGCTGTCTGAGCAACGACTTCTTCCTGGACACTCACCGGCTTTGGAGAGGGAACAGGGTTTGAAATATCAGGTGTGCTGTGATTAGCTGGCACAGACAAGTTGCAATTTGCAAGAGGCATTGGCTGAGTATGCTGCTGTGCTTTCACATCAGGTCGCGGCTGCAAGAGGCTGCTCTTCATCTGCTTGTCCCGAAGAATTGCTCTCTCCTCCAGCTCATGTAAAAGTCTGTTCTCTTCTCGGACTCTTCCACGACCTTTGCCGAGGTTTCCAAGTTTATGAGTACGCAGGTGTATCTTCAGGTTGCCCTTCTGAGCTGCTCTATGATCACAGTATGGACACTTAAACGGTTTCTCTCCAGTATGAGTGCGCATGTGCAGCGACAGGATGCTGTTAAACCGAAAGCGTTTTCCACAGAGGGGACATGGGTACTTCCTGTTTTTCCTGGCATCATCCTCTATGTCGCTCATCTGAGACATAATCCCTAGGTTTTGTCCATTTAAGAACTGCTGCAGATCCACACGCCCATTCAAACTGGTGTCAACCTCTCTGTTGAGCTGGTTTGCTAACAGTGCCATCTGACTGCTGATGGGCTGGTTTGCTATGGACATGTGGCTTTTGTCTTCTAGTGGTGCTGATGCCTTCTCCTCTGGATTCTGCCTGTTCTGGAGCTCTGGGAAGGCATGGCTGAGCTGGGAAGTGATCTGGTGCAGCTTCTGGCTCATTGAATACTGCCCATTGAGTATAGTGCTGTTGAGATGGGCGTCAGCTTCTGGCACAGCTGAAGAAACACCAAGGCACAAACTAGCTTCCTCCATCTCTGAAAATCAGAAGATATTTTAGATTCAGACTGTGAAGGAGTTACAAGCATTGAATCACTGACATACAATTTGCATTTTCTGTTTTACCTATTCGTAATAATGCAAAGGAATTAGTGTAAAAACCATAAAAAGTGTATTAAATGCCAAGTGTGCTATGCAACTGTGATCATATATGTGCTTTCATCATTCTGCATGTTTACTGATAAACATTAATTACTATTTAGAATTATACTACGATTTCAAAATCTAATTATTACGGAAGGGGCAAGGGCTTTTACCATCTCCCTTGTCTTTCTTCTTGTGAAATTGTACCTGTTTACATTTCTAAATCTATACTAAAAGAAATGTTATGCATTTCTCCCATTTCCATCAGAAAAGCCAACAAAAAACAAGAACAAACAAAAAATAACACCAACAAAAACAGAAATCCATTTGTAACTTTCAGTTCCATTAACCATATTCTATATATTACACATTCTACAGTGAGAAAGATAGTTTTATGATTTGACAAAAAACGATGGTATGATATTTACTGGTGTACAATAAAACAAGATAATGTTTTGGGAAAAAATAAAGTAAAGGACAAGCTTTAGAACAATAAAAGGGATTTTGCTTTAGTCAACAAAAAGTGCAGTAATATCTCATTAAGCTGATTAGTATGCTGCTTAGAAACAGTACTAGGTGCTGTAACACATGATTATAATCATAAAAATCCTTCAGTGTTTGCAAGTAAGCATTAACGAGGTATATTAAATTTTAAGGAGACTGCGACTAGCAGCTTTGTAAACCTCTGAGATTAAGATTTAACCCTTCTGTTACAAAACATTGTTATTTTGTCATTTTGAAATTGAGCCCATCAAAAGGCACATAAATTATCTGCTGCCAAGTCTCTTAATTCATCATTGAGAACCTTCAGATTTCATTTCTTAGGAAAACTTCCAGATTATAGAGGAATATCTCTATCCTTCAACGGGTAGCACATATGATTTAAGGCACTTTGATTTGTTTTAAAGAGCTCTCTTACGGAACTAGATAAAACCAATTAAAATCTGGGTAAGGTGTTGTGGAAAGCCTCAACAAGTTTAAGAATTTTAATAACTTTCCTAATACACAGTAATGACTACAAATTGTACCCAGACTATGTATACTGCAGAAAATTAGAATTCAAAGCTGTTTGTTAAACACAAGTGCTCAGTTCTGGTCTGCATAATTGTCCACAATAATCTTCTATCCTTGCCACTTCTCTATACTACAAAGAAATAAAGTATCTGTAAAATTCAGCTTAAAATAAAAAGTTCTATATTAATAACTCTCAAAAAATATGAAGCTGTAAGGTTATATTCCCAAAAGCACTGACTCACTCTGCCTTCCACACTCCAGGAGGACAGCATTTCTCATGCCGCTTCATACCGGTCATTTTCTGGACAACTGGAGGCTCAAATCTGGCATGTAGTTTAAATGCATGCAATTGTGCTTATGGAGTAGTCCACTGGACTTCAAAGGATGACTCTTGAAAGCAAAGTTCTGCACATGCTTAAGTCTTTGCGGGATCAGGGCCTTAAACAAGCTTGGGTGGTCTCCCAGAGAAGACCTATTTGGATCTTGATGGATGGATAAGGTTATGAGATACAATGCAGATCTTGCAAGAAAAAATGGGGGAAATAGATATTCATTTGTGTATTCATGACCCACAAAATTTTGATGACACGTAAGCAGATTTTTTTAAAACACTGTTCACTTTTAGGTGTTGCGTCAGGGACACATTATTTATACACTGTCAATGATACTGTGTATAAATATTAATGAATTGAGTATATCAAAGGAAAAGGCTTATACACATAAGCTATAGGACTGTGCTTAAGTCTGATGTGAAGTGCCTGATTTTCAAAGATAGGGGAACATGGTTAAGTCAGGAGTTCACTCAAGGCCACATAGTAAATGAATAAAACTGCTGGTTTTCATGCAAGTTTACTGTGTGTAGGTACATAAGAACAGATTCTTTTAACTTTCTGAAAGCTGCCTTAACTTTTGAAACAAACCAAATTGCACCTTCAAAAGGATCAGCTAAACATCCAACAGAGCTGTAGTGTGTAGGCCTAGCATTGCCTGAAGTTGACTTGAGATTTCAAACTCTCTCAACACCTTGAAAAAAACCAAACAAAAAAAACCCCACCAACACAGAAATACACTTTCTATCTGGATTGTGCATACCACAAGTGTTACTTGTCTTTGCCACAGTTAAACAAAACAGAATCACAGAATATCCTGAGTAGGAGATGACCCACAGGGACCACTGAGTTCAACTCCTGGATCCACACAGGACCACTCAGAATTCAATCCATTTTACATATACAGACACACACATATATTGAAGAAGGGTTGGTAAAGCCTTTCTGGATTGTCATTATTCTGTAACAGCTTGAAAAATTCAGTCTGAATTTCATTTATTCACTTGACCTCAATGGGAGCTGGTGCTTTTACATGCTTAGGAAGGTTTGGATAGTTAATTTTAGCATTTTATGCTCTATCAAAGTCTGGAAATGCTGACAGATCCCAGAGGAGACTATTAATTCTGATGTTTAACCCTAAGCATCAGTTCAAACCTATAGATATTTGGACTGAAGAGAGGAGTTGCAGTTGAGATTTTAGGCTATTTTGTAGCTCTTTTTCAAATACAACTTTATTAAAGTATCAGCAGTAGGTACAGTTCAAATAACTTAATTTTTTCTAGTATTTTCTTTCCACCACCTAGAAAACAACACAGATATGATGCAGGATAAGTTGAAAAAATATTTTTTTTCATTTAAAAACTACTGTTTTAAAATCAGTTCTGAGGAGTCTGACACATACACATTTATCTTTTGGCATTGGAAATTTTATGTTTTAGACTAAACACTCAGGAAGGTCAGCAAAGCTGCTGTTTAATGAGAAACAACCTCTTCTAAGTGCCACATTCTCTCTGATCAGCCATTTAGTTACCAGGATCCAGCTACTGGCAATCTCAAAATGCTACAGATCTTCACTTAAAATGTATTCACATCCTCATCTGCCTCATCTTCTTGTACTCCTGTCTCCTGCCTGTGGCTCAGACTGTTTCTTCTTTGTCATACTTCTACCTGGTTTTGTTGCACAGTATAATTATGGCATTCAAAGGATTTCCATGTGAAATCTCTCCTCCCTCATCTCCCAGTTGGTGCATTTGGGCACTATTCAGCTCTCACATAAGTCAGGCTCTCAGTATTCTTCAGCGAGTTCACAGCAAAACCTACCCAAATCCCATCTCCTATCCACACACAACACAGAAATAAAACTCCTCCTCATCTATCATTCCATTATGAATTAGATAACCCAACCTAATCCGTCTAATTTATCTAAAAAAAAAAATAGCAATTTCATTCTCTCCCTCTTTATCCATCATCCCCGCCTGTCTCTCTGACCAGATGGGTTATCCCAGGTGGGACAAAGGGCCCCTCTGAGTCTTTACTTGCTGCTCTCCTGCTTCAGGCAGCTCAAGGTCCCCACCTCTGCCATGGTGACGAGAGATGGAAAGCTGGACAACAAACTTTCATAAAAGCTGAAGCCCTGCAGAACAGCCTGTCCCAACAAATCTGTTTGGAGTCACAGCCACTCAAACCTTCAAGAAGCTACAGTACAGCAACATAATTTTCACTTAGCATCTGAAATTTTTGCCCAAAGTGATTTTATTTTTCCTAAAAAGTCACAATTACCCAAATGGAAAAATAATGTCTATTCAGTTCATACACAATATGTTTGTGCCTGTGATAAAGCGTTATTTCCACTTAAAACCTGAAAAATATCAGAATATTAATTTCCCTGTTCCTCTACTTGACAGAAACAAAAGGAGGAGACACAAAGGATCACTTATAGGTACTTCTTGAGCGCTGAAGTTTCTAGCATTCTGTTTTTAAATATATCGTCTACTACACTCTTCCTGATTCTGATGTCTCTTAAAAGGAAAACACTGAACGTTCTGCCATCTCTTGCGCCGGGAACAGAAGCACAATGTTCCCTGCAGTTAATACATGTTTACAAACTCAACTACAAATCAAATTTGAGATTGTTAAGAAATTCAAAATAAGTTGAAATTTATATGGTCTATTTTTGGCCTTTAGTTATCTCCAGTGTTTTGTCAGAACACTTTCCCCCAAGACTGCACACGCTGGTATCAGTTGATCACGGGTGGCCTTCCTAACCCAAACAAGCCCTTTGCTCCAGCAGCAGCAGGAACAAGTCTGCAACAAGAAGCTGATGAACCATCAGAGGGAGGACAGCCGTCCTCTGCGTAAGGCATACAGTTCCCTATTTCTATGACTAGGGTCCTCAGCTGAGGAAATTCACAACTGGACACATACATTATGAAAATACTCTCTCATCTCCCGCATTAAGGTAAAGTGAGACATTCAAGTCTCTTTGATGATACTAATAGTTATTTTGATTTGACTCATATTTTTGCCCTCAAGACTTTTTTCTGTGAGATCAATAACGAAAGTTCTGACTTTAGCCATTTCAATGGAACACACGGATTTTATTTAACTATTTGAAATGGATTACTGGAATTTAAAACCAATTATGACGCCAGAAATGCCTGTCATCACAACTACATTAATGTAAAATGAGAAGCTTGGCTTCGTTTTGCTGGAATCAGAGAAAAAAAAATAGATGGCAAGTAGAATAAAAAAAGAGTTGAAATATAAATACATGCCTACAAACACATGCAAACATATGCACGCACATATCTGTGCACCTATACATATATGCATCCACACACCTGTTATCTTTGTAAACAGATGGACCACATTCAGCTCTCATTTACACCTGCTCGTTCCTACCGGACACACACTAAAGCATCTCCCTTTTCGCTGCTGTAGAGAAAACAGTCATTTCAAAAACACTGTTGTGCTGTTATTATAGCTTAGATTAGGTTAGTTAAAAGATTTACAGTTCAGTAAGCAAAGTAATGCTCTACAAGCTCACGTGTTTAGACGACAAGCTCGCTCTGGCCCTGATCCTCCGAGCAGTTAGTTATACATACTGTTACTTATGCTTTCAGAATACAGACCTGGCATTTATGTTTCTAGCTAGAAAAAAGCACATATCTACACTATCTTGTGGTCCATTGAGAAATTCTAAATACTTCAGTACAGATTATTTCAGTTCTTAGCAACTCATAAAGAGGTGTCATTGAGAAACTTGAGAAATATATATTGTATTTTTATAAAATATTGTTCTTATTGTTGTAGCAGAAACTGTGTAACTAAAGCTGTTATAAGCATAATACACTCCTGTTAGGAAATAGAGAACACCAGACTACTGAACCCTTTCAGGGTCATTAAACAGCTGTAAACATTATTACAAAAATAAACCAGAGATTTCATGCTTACATTTTAGCCCAGAGCTTGGTGTGCTGAGCAAGTACATTTTTTTTGTCTCTTACAATCAACGCTGGTGACATTTGGGCATCCAAACAAATTACATCACAAATATTACTGAGGTGGGTAGGATACTGAGTGGTTTATTTGCCAGATGATTAATATATAAACAGCAGAGCAGCACAGATGACCTACTCTTCTTTGACTGATTTGCAGGCAATACTAAGAGACACAGATGTAAATAGTTAAATTCTAACAAAAACGTGTGCATGAAAGGGAAGGAGAGAGATCAGCTGCATTTAATACCACCAGGACAGCATTACCCAATCTGATAACATGGAATAAACATTAGGACAAATTCTATTCTCATTTGTACTTACGTAAAACAGAGTAACTCCAATGAACTCAATGCAGTTTTCCCTTTTTCACTTTTTTATTATTATTATTCTTTTTGGTTGGTTAAGTAGGTTATAATGTAATTACATTAGAAAAGTACATGGTTTCTGGAGTGTAACAGATCACCTTAAGAGAAAAGTTGGCTACAGGTAATACGTCCTACCCTTTTGTGTTTATTTAGCTATTATTAAGGCTATCCTGGTAATCAGTTACTGCTATTAATCCCATTACCACACTTAAGTTTTGTTGTTATTGCAAAACATATGAAGCATCTTAAGAATCAAAGTAAAACCTGAGGTGAGAGCAGGATCTTCACAAAGCCTGAAGCCAACCTGACCTGAGCAGCACCCCGCTGTCCTGGTATCCAGGCTGGAAGCGGGCAGATGAGCCAGCACCCATCTCCCAGCCACACTGACAGGGAGGTAGCAGGACAGCACCCAGCACAACTGAAGCTGCTTTGTAATGCTGATATTTAAACAAGCTGCTTATTGATTTCAAAACAAAGTACTCCTTTAGTAACAATGGAACCAACTCATTCCACAAGTTTTTATGTCTTAAAGAAGTGTTAGCACAGGGATTTCCACGTTTCAGAAGTCATTAACAGACAGCAAATTGTTTGCTAAGCCTGTACCGCTTGCAGCCCCAACTGAAGAGGACAGTTGCTTTCTAAAATACCTGTTACATCTGCAGGTTACTTTCTAGCTAGCACAGTGTTTTGGACTGATAACTGATCAGTAGAAGATGAATCACCAGAGCAGTCTCTAGCTGGTAGCACCCATGGAGTGGATGACTGTGAACTGCTTGTGATCACAATCTAGGAAGACTAGCAGAGAGGAGAGGAGAGGTCATTTATAAATCTCACTCACAGATTAGAATAGAAAGATTAGAAGAATGCAGACAAGCTGTTTGATTTATTGCTACTTTGCATGTGACTTAGCAAAATCTGTTTTCCTTCTTATTTATTCTATTTCACTTGCATATACTTAAGAAGTCAGATGCAAAGAAGAGAAAGATAAATAATTGGTACAGAAAGTTCAGTAGCTTATAAAAAATCCTTCTTTTTTCAAGAATTGGTTGCATCTGGGATCATTATTTTTTAGCTTATAAGCATTGATCCTTTTTATTTTTCCTAGTATTTTCCTTATGACAAAAGTAAAGATAAGAATAATACCTAAATTCAAATGGCAGCCTGATTTGTGGAATTCTTCATTAAACTAAAGCTTCTGTTATTTTAGAAACAGCATTTTTAAGAGTAAATTTGTTATTTTCATGTAATTTGGAATGTATACAACTGATTAAACTCTCTCCAATTTGATCAATCTCCTGTTGCTCCTATCTGATCACTCACATTAATTAATCTAGCTGGCATCTACCTCAGATTGAAAAAACTTTAAAATTAAGCTTTTAATGATCCACTCCAGTATCACATGGTACAAATAAAATAATCTAATGCCTGTAAGTCTTTGCAAAGAATATCTATTATTTTATTTTTTGTCATTTTTACAGTATGAAATAAATTCTGAATCTTCCATTCTCATCTGAGGACACTGTACCAAACTGGAAATCTGTTGTTCTCTAGCTCATTATATAATATTAAAATATCCATAATGTTGACCCTATTAATCCTGCGTTTCTCACACAGGCAAGCTCCAATAGAAGGCAGTGTTTTTCAGCTGGGGGAGGGCAGGAGCATCAGGCCCTCTGCACTGATTACTAAGAGATGAAGAAAGAAGAGTTAAGACCACAGAACTCAAATCATAGTTTGAAACAATTTAAATCCAAAACTCTAATGCGGGCTTGATGATTTTATTTTCATCTCACAAAGGCTTAGACTTAGGTTTTGCACACAACTAAATATAATGTCAAATGCACATATGTCCCAAAGATCAAAGTATGATTGATTGTGAAATATTCATACGCGATAGCCCATGAGATTTTGTTCACAAGGGCACCTGTCAGAAGCATAAGCTTGGATACAAATCATCAAATAAGTATGTAAAATCGTTACTAAAATCCGGGCATGCAATCAGATAGTCAGTTGTCTGAAACTATTGGCCTGGAGCCAGCACAGTGGCTCAACAGCCTAATGCCTTGGTCTCTGCGGATCCTCGGGGCCCCAGTTCAGTTCCTCCTACCACTGGTCGGGTCAACTGCCTGTACCTAGTGTTGACTTTTCTGGCATTTAATGCTAGGAGTAACGGAAAAAAACGCGAGTCCATAAGTTCCCCCTGACCCGAGTCACAGAAACATCTGCTGGTTGAGTCATGAGCTGCTTGTTGGCCAAGTTTAACAGCAACCGATCCTGTTGCGGATCAGCTCTCTCAGCAGTAGGTGTCACTGCAATAAATAGATGGATTTCAAGGGACAAAGACATACATTCCTAATGAAAATGCAGAAACAGGCTACTGCTGAATAGCAAGAGCTTCAACAAGAAGCATATCGTCCAATTAGACTCTAACTTTATGTAAAAGAACCGAAATCTGGTTTGGGTAGAAATGAAAATTGCACAAGTGAGACTGCCAACAACAACAACAAAGTAATTCTGCCCTTTAGTCCTATGTCACAGGGATCCTTTAACTCACATTAATCACCTCCCTGCAAATCCAGGTCTATTAGGTAAAGACTGTTGCAGTTAAACCACTAAAAAAAAAGAAAAGAAAAAAAAGAAAACACTCTTAACAAATTAAGTAATTTTCTCTGGTGGAACAAAAGACCTAGTTATATGGAGAGACACTGTACACTCAATTGTAGTTTTAGGATTTACAAGACCAAAAGATTAGCCTATTTTCTGTCAAATTACAGTCCATACCCAACACTATCTATGTGCTGAACAAGAATAACTGAATACTTACGATAGCTTTGGGGAGGAGGGTAAAGGATGTCTCAAGTATAGAATTAATTGAGAGAATGTTTTGAAAAAGCTTTAACCAATTTATATTTGAAACAGAAATATGTGGCATGCCAAATAATATCACAGAGATGTCAGCCAAGTCTATTGGTTTCATTATCACAAAATGGTTTTTAGGATAATTAAGGATGCTCCAAAGTGCATTCTATTGAGTTAGTGGACACAACAATGCATCACTGAATACACAGCCCACCTCTAGTGACGTCGACACAAAGTATGTGCCTACGAAAATGTACAGTGTTGGTCAAAAGTACAAAAGTACAAAAGGAAGAGGAAGGATGAACACACTAACTTTACATAACCTTTTACACCTGAACGAGATCATACGTGACAACATATATATTGTCGAAACTCATATATAATACCACTGTGTTTATTTTACCTCCAATGACGCCGAGCTGGCAACAAAGGTGAAGATATAATAAGAGGATAATGAAAAGATAAATAACTTAATTCTTTCAGGTCAGTATATTTAAGACAAACCAACAGGAAAAAAATCTCTACTATTCCACCCTTAACATACATAGAAAATACAAAGAGCTACACTGCACAACTGGAAAGAGTTTTGCAGAAGTAATGTGTTGTAATTCACATCTGAGCATGCTGTGAGCAGCACAGTGAGAGAAAGAGAAGGTATCTTCTGCATATTCCTTTGCTGAACGCAGAAACAATCAACAGCTTAACATAATGTAAATACAAATACTTGAAAAATCAGAAGCAATTTGTGCAATACCAGTGCACCTGGATGGCTTCCTAGGCCAGGAAGGGACTAACTTTCAGTACCACTGAAATGAGTACCCCTAACTGATCATGTCCACATCCCACTTCGGAAAAAGATCACCATGTATCTTGACTTAAATACATGGCATATTCTTTGTGGAGAAATCAGGGACAGCATACAGAACTTCTGACTGCCATTGCTTAGTCCAGTATTCCAGTTAGCTTTCTTTTAGCAAATGCAACTGACTGCTGTAAAGACTTTTTTTTTTTTTTTCAATTCATGATAGATTTTTTAGCATAATTTTTTTGTTAAAATATTATGTAGGGTTATTTTGGTGGTTAACGACTGAGATTCTTCGCTGTTAATCCCTTCTACCTCTAGTTTCTGCCTTCTACACCTTCTTCCCTCATCTCAATTGATTTATTTTCCTTCTCCCTATAACACATGGACTTTGTTTCAAAAAAAAAAAAAAGGTGCAATTTAGAGGGCAACAGTCATTCTTAGGTAAAAGTGACTTTAATTAGCCATTTTTAATACTGATTTCCAGGAAAATGAAAAATTTGAGAAAGCTTTCCTTTCAGTGGAGTGAAAGATGAAACAGAAAAAGGCAAGGATGTTGGGAGGCAGGTGGAAGAACGAAAATGAAAACAAACATTACTCAGATACTGCGTGCTCTCCAGAAAAACATAAAGAGCAAACTCCTTGCAGAATTAAGGGGAATAAAACAGATGAGGAAACTCAAAACTTAGACTAAGAATAGAAACAATATACTTAATTACCAGCCATGAAAAATAAAACACCAAAAGCACAAATGTCCTTTATCTTTTAGTTTTCTGGTCCACACACACTTTTACTGATACAAAACATTATGACTGCTGCCATTTAACTTTACTAATTGATTACTGGCCTGGGCAGAGTCACAGGCTTGGTAACTCAGGAAGCCATCTAGCACCTTGCATGATGCTTTCACACCAAGATGTGGTTTAGGCTTGAAGGGTATGGTTAGCAGTCACTGTGCACCGCAACAACACGTCAGCCTGATTCTTTAACTGCTGTAATCATATCTACACCAAGGTCAGGAAATATGCACAAAACAAGCTGTTCTTCAGACTGTAATTTCAGAGAAGGGATAAAACACTTCCAACGTCAGTCCTTCTAATCACTCTGTTGTTTTTTCTCTGATGGCTTCCTGAACAAAAAGACAGTCCCAGCCAGGACAATCTATATGAAAAGCAATTGAGTTGGGGATATATCCCTGTATTTCCCTTGCTGCTTTTTAAATTCTCTCTACCTGTCTACAACAGATTGTTCTGCAGCACAATAATGCTGCCTCTTCCTCTGAACAATGGCGCAGAACAGTCATAACTGTTCCACGATTAAGCCAAGGAAGTGAAAACGATGTCAGGTAAGTGACCATAAAAAAGGGCTGCATCTTCACAGTACCGTTCAATGCAGTGAGGTACGAGCAGGTACATGAACAGGGAATTTCCTCCCACCACTGTGCTGCAAGATCAAGTACAGGAACAGCACGGTCACGCAGTGTTCATATCAAAGGAGGCAGAGATGCAAGCACTGATTGTGGTAAGATGGAACGTATGCTTCAATGCAACAGCAGCGTGACCTTAGGATCCCAACAAGCTTAGCCCTAAGCATGCTTTGGGCACCCCTGTTTTATCTGGGCACAATCATTTTGATCATTAATAAAAAGGGCACTGGAAACTTGGCAGACACAGAGCAGAAAGATGAATACGGGGGAGGAGGAATGTTATAAAAGTACAGTAACATATTTCAAAGCTATCTGCGGGATAAAAATCCTTTAAATAATTTTGATGTTAATTGCAATGTTGTGAGCCCACGACTGGAAAGACAACCTATCACAGCCGATAGGTGAGTGGCAACCTAGCTGACAAAGGAAGTCTGATAAATGCAATCACAGCATGACAGACACTGGCAAGTTCAATTACGGTTGCAAAGTCAGCTGGGAGATGGTCTCTGCTGGCTGCGATATATCCTTAACAGGCTGTGCTGGCCTGGTGCGGCCCTGAGCAAGCTCCTTCCCATGACTGACAGCAGCCCCAGGATTTGGGACTGAGCACCAACTGCCCCAGCACTGAGAACATCCAGGAGTTCCCACACAGAAACTCGGCATTGCTTCAACTGCCTGAACAGAAATTCCTTTTCCTGTCGCGCTTACTCCCAGTGCTGAGAACCTCTACTTACAAACAGATTGATGCTACAACTCCCTAACTGAAAGGATTTTTTTTCTCCTTTGCTTTCTACTTCAGAATAGAGCAGCTATTCTTACTTGATATGAGGAATTGTGAGGGGGACATACAGCAAATGTGGCTTCTCATACTCCAAGTGCAAAATTATCTCAGAATTTAAGTCATATTTAATCAAAGTATCAGGCTTCCTTGTTTCCTTTTTATTATTGCTATTTTTAAGTAACATTATTATTATTATTTTTAATAAAGTAACAAAAATAGAGTCCTTGCTCTATTTTTTGCTGTTGACTTTATTTTTCTAGTTATATTTAAAAAAAAAAAAAAAAGAAGTCTTTCTAAAAGACTTGTTTGTTCTCTTTCTAGATTTTCCAGAAATATTCTAAAAGGACAACGGTATAAAAATTCTACTGTAAAAAATGTAAGTACTTTGAATGAGCAGAGTTATTCAGTTATATCCCTCGCTTATGAAATACCCGTATCATGTATCCTTTATCCAACAGCAGCCTCTTTTAGCTTCAATCACAAGGGCTAACAATATGTTATTGATATGATTTCAGGAAACTGTCAGCAGGCAGCTTAACTTTCAGCTCCTCAGCTGCGGTGGTGCACGCACAAAACGTACCTGTACCTCTCCTGCATGAAAGCTGGCAGCGATGGGAACATTCCTGTCAGCTGTCGTGGCACAACAAAGAGAAACGTAAACAGCTCTTCTTCGCCAAGCGCAGCCTCACGCTCGTTACACAACGAGCTCGCTGCTGGTTTCACTGGGAATTTTAACTGGAATCTGAAAAGTGTATCAGCATTCTGAGGCACAGCAGAGGGCTCCCGGCAGGCAGATGCACTGGGAGCAGCAGGCAGGTAACCAAAGCCATGGCTACAGATCTCGGCCCCGGCCCCGGTCCCACCTCCACCCAGAACTCAGCCTCCTCCTGCAGCTAGCCTTCCACGTTGCTGGGAATGGGTTCAGGCTTCCACCTATTTCCTCTCCTTAATCAACAAAAGATGACTGAGGAGGGAAGCTAGCTGGGTCACCACCCCACCAATAACCATGGGATGTGCCGAGCCAGGCCTGCAGGCACAGTCAGGGGGCCGACTCCCATCATACGGAGACCACCAGGACTTGTCATCCCCTGTAGATCCAGCCCTGCACTCCCACCAGTGAGAAAGGCTGCAATCAGAAATTGGAAAGAGATAAGACTCTTCTGCACAGATATAAAACACCATCTCCAACTACTTCTGGAAAAAATAAAGTTAGCCCATAAATAAATTAATAGAATCCAGACAGAGTTTTATTTTATCAACTATTATACCTTTGAGAGCTGAAGAATAATGACAAATGTCAGAAGGCAAGAAGCTAGAAGTGCCACTCTTCCCCACTTTACAAAGCCAGTGGTGTTTTTAAAACTATTTTTCACATCAGTTTACAAGCTTTAATAATAAAAGAGTATGTTGTACTATTAGATGTTGGTCATTTTTTTTTTGTCTGACGAAGAAAAATAACAGTCTGCTGCAGGAGCTAGCACAGTTGGTTTTTCTTTTCAGATGATCAGAGAAAGTACCATACTTTAAGGATGTGCCTTACTTGCTCTTAAAAAGGGTAAAACGAAATATTCTTCCAGCTATTCTAAGCCTGCCATATATGTATTATGCTGTTACAGATTTCAAAAGGTTAGCTTCAATGAACCTGACATCAGTATAACCCAAAATAACCCATTCAAGAGAAAAGTAAGAAATAATTGCTGTTTTCTCTTTTTTTTTCCTCAGCTATATTGCTATAATGATTTTGCATAACAGATTGAACAAAGTGCTGTTGTGACAGGTGGTAGAATTCAGCTAGTAAGCACAGAGACAGGGTTCAATTTAGTTTGTGAATCCTTTAATTGTTGTGCAGCTAATTAAAGAAGGTTCTTTACACTCGCAAGTGTTTACCGTTGCTAGTATGCATACATGAAAAATTAAATTGTGCCTTCAAGGGCTGAGAACTATAGAAAAATCATAGCTGATTCTGCAACATGCTTACCAGCTCAAAATAGCTGCTTTTCACAATTGGAATTTGTAAAACTTTTTGCTAAGCAAATATAGAGCTAATTAGAAGTGTTCGTTGGACCAATTAACATTTAAATAAATAAGCCATATTGCACATTTCACAGTCTTTATTTAATGATGCTTCTTAACTCTTTGGAAAGATTCCTTTAAGTACAAATAAGTTGTCATAAAAATGAAAGACAAAAATAACACCATAACAGTATATTCTATGCTTTTTTCTTTTTGCCTTGAAGTCTTTTCTAAAACTCTATACCTGTTATGGGGGAAGGGGGGAATACACAAATCTGGTTCCTTCTTTCATCTTGTCAAGTTACCTCTCCACCCTTTTGAATACAAATAGAAAAACATATTTGATTACTATTTAAAGTGTTGTGATAGCTCTGTTTGTTTTGCCCCATGGAACAGAATCTGTTTTAGAAAAGAGAAAAACCTCTTACTTTTATCTCATAAAATGGCCATCCCAGCCAAAAACAAGGGAGTTCTCAGAAGTGATTGCACTTTGAGTAACAAAAACAGCAGTTTGAAAGTTGGAAATGCAAACAGAAGTGAAAGGGAAAATCTGTTTTTTCAGGTCTTCTTTTAGCATTCCCACACCCAAACCAGCGCTGTTGTTCTACCTTACCCCAGGGCTGCAATTGCCCGTCTCTTTGGGGTCAAGTGATATTTTGCTTTCACAACAACTGTCTTTTAACTTAACAGTCCCTTTCAATCAATAAAACCCTTCAGTTTGCGTTGAACATGGATTTTCTCTGTCTCTTTCAACCTCCAATCCTCTACCTAGCACAAAGGTTACATTAAAACCAGAGGGAAGGCTTCTTGTTACTTTTTTTCCAAGATGCATTATTCTACCTTGTAATCATGCTAAGAGCTAACATGGAAGGACTCGTTGTTGACCTTGGCTTTCAGCACAGAAAACAAAATTAACAAGGACCAATTAACATTTAAATAAATAAGGAAGATTAACAAAGAATACTCTGCATACCAAAAGGCTAAAATAAACTAAAAGAAAGAGTCCAGAATCTCCCTCTATCAGCATGAATGAAATTGTCTGAAACGATGCAAGCCTGCTGGTGCATGTAAGTACAGGCTGCTCTTCCCAGAGTGGCAGGGCCTGCTGAACACCAAAAGGATGCAGCCACATGCGACAACAGGCAATGCTCTCACACTGGCAAGCCCTTGGGAAAACCTGCAGAGATCCCACAGGCTCACGTGACGAGGAAGAAGGATGCTGCCCAGATTTATCATCTCTACTCTGCCTCTTATGCATGAGATTCTTGCGTTCGTCTGCCGTGCTCTGGGAAGCACATGGATTTGAATTCATTGCTGATAAGCAAGAGGTCAATATTGGTCCTAATTCACATATTAATTATCAATGTATGCCAGCTCTGATTAAAGCTTTCATAGGAAAGTTCTTCTGTTTTGCTTTTTAAATCCAGGAAATTCTGGTTAAAATTAGGGGAAAAAAAGAGTGGTCAAAGGAGATCCAATAGGAAGGGTCCTTAGCAAGTGAGAGGTGTATGTGCATTAAACTAACTAAGCAGATGCTCTACTGAGACACAAACTATGCTGGTATTAACTTCTCATAACTTCTGTGTTTCAGGGAAAGCTTTAAAGTTTTTCTCTACCTTAACTGTAATTTCATATACTTAAACTTTTTTACAGAGGAATGGAAAGGACATAACCTGAGACAACACAGGGCCCCACAAGGAGATGCTCCCTTGTCACAATGCAACAGCAGTACACCAGGCAGAATGAAGATGAGGTGTCCAAGCACAGTTCATCTTCCCTGCCTCCCATGCTTCCCTTGGGTAGACCCCCAAAGTGGACTCTCAGTTGGCAAAATTTCTCTTCTATACTTGGATGTTGTTATCCCAACAGAACAATTAAGTACCCCACTTATCACCCATCTACAAAGCTTACCTTCTACAAGGAAACTCCTCCTACCTTCTCCTACATAATAGAAGGAATAATTCTCAGAAGGTTACAACACAATCTATCATTTCAAATATTTGGATCCGGAGTACTGGTTCAGGCCTCTAACTGACAGTCACCTTTATGAATAGTTAAGAGTTCACAGAGATGATTATCATGTACTATTTAAAAATGCATAAAGGACAAAGATAATAACAATACTTTGCACTTTAATAGAAGCTTCTGCCTGAAATTCTCAAAGGAGAGCCTAAGTCCTCACGACTGTACACTTACAGCTCAGCTGACCTGCACACTTGGTCACCACTATTATTCTTATTTATCAGACTGGGAAACCAGTAGAGTGCCAATGCTAGGCTTCTCAAAAGTGATCATGTGTGCTTTAATTTATAAAGCAGTTGAACCTTTCAGAAATAGGTAATTAAAGCTGAATCACCATTCTATCCATTTTGACCAGCACCGTGTGCTAAGGCAGAAGGCAACGTGGAACAATGCAAGGCATGCCCACAGATGCCCAGCTCTGTCTCATGCTCTGAGAATTGCCCCCAGCCCACGACACAGACTGACTGATCAGCTCCCTTTCTACCCCTAAGGAAGGGCCCTCTGGCTGCTGTTCAGAAATAAGCTTTCTGTAGCCTCAAATGCCATTTTATACTTTTTCCCCCACTATTAAAAGTAAAAACTAAAAATGAAAAGCATTCTCACTTGGGAATCATACTTCGTTGCGTGAAAAGTGGTTTTTTTTCTCCTATTCTCTGGAATTACAGCACTTTTGTATAAAAATCCCCCCCTCCCATAACACTCACCAAATGTCCTACTTTGATAAAATCAAATTTTCTGGTCTTCTGAACAAAGATGATGAAATAAAATGTTTCTATTAGCCAATAAAATATGAAATATTAGTCACATAAATACTTGCATGCACTCAAGATCTAACAATTTCAAACAAAAAGGTAAAAAAATAAACATCCCAAATGTAAGCACCTATTCAATTCAATTTAGAAGTTTGAAATGCTTCTCAAAACTTGATTGGGTTTGAAAACTGGGCCCGGACAATCTGAAACTATGTAAATGAAACCAAAGGTCCTCCTGCCCTTTAGGTCATATTCACAGAAGGTTCAGCCAGTCCTGTAAACACATTAGGAAAACATGGTTTACTTCCAGTGTTACAAATATGAGTCTCCTCTTACACCACTCGGCTTCATAAAGAAATAAATTTCTTAATCAAGAGTAAAAATGCAAAGAAAAAATCATCTATCTCCCAAAGCAAGTTTCCTCTTACAATACTGACTTTGCTTCAACATGTTTAAATACTCTCGTGGTGTCAGAGCAACAAAGACGACTCTATTGCAAAACTTGAAACAAATATACCAGTTACAATATATTACTTTTGAAAGAAATAGTGAAAATCTGCTTTAATATGATTATTTTCAAAAACTTGAACTAACTGGGAATGAGCTAGGACCATGAAACCCCTCCTACTCAGCAGCAACTATTTTTTCCCCTCCGCTTTTAAATCAGAACGATGAAGTTACCGAAATAACATCCCAAGCCCCTGGCTGAACTACTGCTAACACAAGGGAGCTCAGATCTCATTTGAGCTCTTATAGCTAATAACAAACAGCAAGAGACTGAATTCCCTCATCTCAAATATAACCACATAAAGTTAAGTAAAACTCAGCATAACATTCATAGATACGGAAGATCAGAAAATTGGTTCACAACAACTTATCAGAGTAACATGTTAGCACAAGTTAACTGATTCACAGTAATTTTTAGTGTACACGCTCTTGGCAAATGTGATGTAAACTTACTACAGCTTTCAGTGGAAGATATATTTCACTGGTTTCATTAGGGCTAAACTAATACATCGCTTCCCACACACTGTGAGGCAGGAGCTACTACAGAGACAGATACAGCAGCTGACAATTGGTAGCCTGGGTGTAGGATCAGTATTTATTGCTAGGTTCTGCAGTCTTTTGCCAGGGTTCAGAAAATCAGATATTTCAAAGTGCAGTTTCTTTTGGCAGATTTTCATTAAAACACCTGAGTTAAATTTTTCATTACAAGCTATAGGACATCTCCCTAGGGCCTCTTTGCTATATAAGTCCTATTGAACATACAATAGAATATAGGCCGGTGAAAATGCTAAAAAATAATCGTGAGTCCATGATATGCAATGATAAGCTTTAGGACAGCAAGAGATGAAAGTTTTAAAAACATGCATGATGGACCCAAAGCAAAACCAACTTGGTGAAAGTCCAATACTCTTAATGAATTTGGGTTCAAGCCCATGTTGAGTTACTTACAACCATTCATACCCACATGTGACCTCCAGGCAGAACCTGAATTCATAGATCTGTGGAGCTTAGTAATGCAAACAACAACCACATATCATACATGTGCAAAGACTTCATTTAACCCTTCCATACCCTTTATCTTTCATTGCACTCTTCGAAACTAAATACAAAAATCGATTCTGGATAAACTATTTTCCCCCTGGAAAATTACTTCTCAGTAACCAAAAACAACCTAAACTAAAACAAACAACATTGGATTCTAAATTATGATTCACAAAACATCTGGAAAAAAAATAAAATAAAATTCACCTATGTGTAATTTCACTATAAGCCACACACCATTTATCAACACACTATTCCAGATTTTTCCTTGCTTACTCCAACAAAACTTCTGCCCTTCTTTCTCCTGCTCAAAATAAATGTCTGATTAGAAATGAAGCATGAAGATGGAAGATAGGGAGAACAAGGAGCCCTTCTTTACACTTCACTCACCAGCTCTGTAAGGTTTTATGAATGAATACAAAAATAAAAAATCCAAATGGCAAAAAAATTTCCCCAGGACTTCCTAGTTCTTCATACATTATTTTACCAACAGTGTTCTTCCTTCAGTGGTACAGACACCATCAACTTAATGCATTTTGGGATACATCTATGCAACAAAAAGGAACTGATCAGAGGACTCTGATGCAAGACAGATAAAAAAAATCAGTAATAAAACAACAATGCACTGGAATTATTCCTAATGGCAATTATTTTTCTAATTTCTTTAGAGACTAAAACTAGTCGCTGAAAATCGTTGCTTTCTTTTGGATTTGCTATATACAACAAGCTAAGATTGGATTCCAATTCTGCCTCATATTGTAGCTAAGCACGCGTCATCTCAAGAAGGATGAAGGAGCAGATGCAGCTCACTATGTCCACAGGAGGGTACAAACTCTCTCAACAGAAACATCTCTGCAGAAAAAAAGGAACTGGTTACAAAACGTGCATGCAACACATGCCAATAGAAAAACTAGGATGGCTAATTCTATGTCTTCCAGCCTTGACATACAAAACATGCTAATATTTCTATTCAGCTGTAGCCACATCTACTCAAATCACAAATTATATCATAACAAGGAGTAACATACCTGCAAAACAAACATAAACACATTTATTTTACAACCCAGCCTGCAGTCAGTTCTGCATCTTCCCTAAATGAAGGAAAAATATACAGGAAGCTTAGATAGACCCAGAAGTTTATAATACAAACACTCAGTAAAAGTGCTCATAAACAACATATGCATTTTTCTATACTGTTAGTTGCTCATTATATGAAGCAACTCTCATTATATGAAGCAACTAACACTGATTGCCATCAAAAATATGTATATACTTTTTTTCAAAATGTTCCCATAACAATTTCTATTTATCAATCACTTTCGACATTATCCCTGGGTTTTCTTGTTATCATATAGGATGTCCCATGCCAAGAAATTGATAGTTCCTGAATAATATTTTCCCTCCTGGAACCATGAACCTTTGGGAACTCTTCAAAGGTGACAGTCAAGAGATCAACTGGTTTGGAAGAACTCCAACACAAGAAAGAGGACAGTTCAATAAATATTTGCAATGAAAAAATGAAGGGATAACCAAGTAGAATTAATACAATAGCTACATTAATACTGCTGCTCTATCCCCATCATATATCCACTGCCTCCATCTCTACTGCTCTGTGTATAATTTACACCTAAATTTGCCTAAAATTAAGCACAAGCTTAAATGCCTTCTTAAATTAGGACTGTGAACTATCAGCACTGCATGTGACAGGTAGAAAAACATTTCTGATCATCTATCAAGTTTAATGTTTCTATAAGGCAGAGCAGCTTTGGTCAGTGGTATGTTATAAACTATTAATTACAAGTTCTATTTCACTAGCTAAACAGAAAACTGAAGTGGGTTTCTCATCAGAAAACAGACAAGTTTGTTCAGTGCTCTTGAAATCTCAGGCAGATTGAGTCATTGTACAGGTACTGAAAGAACAGCAGTCAAAGAAAATGTAAGTTGTAAATAAATCCAGCTAGTATTGGCTAGAGACACTCATCTTTCAGATTACAATATAGGTTACTGTTCTTATTGTAGCTTTTTGTTGTCATTGATTTTTAAGGACATCTTCTTTCTCACCTTCTGGGAGCTGCTCCAGCACTTCACCTACCTATAGAAAACCCTGTCCTTAAAAAAAAAATAAAAAAAAAATCCTCTCAAGATACATTCACCATATGTGAAAGGAGCACCAACAGTCTTTCAGATGGCATTCTCTTACCATGCACAGGAAAAATAGTGTTCCAGAACATAAGCAACCTACACTGAGCATTTCACTGAAGGGCACCTAGCAAGTCCGTTATTTCAACGTGAACACTTCTTCGTAAAACCACTTTACAGGAATTGAGACTGAACTGTTACTTACAAGGTTCATTTTGTAAAGACATTAATTAATGGACTACACATGGAAGTGAGGTGGGGAATATTGTGCATTATTCTGTTGGCAAGTACATTATTTTAGTAATTAATGTTGACATCATCTTTTAAAAATGCATTAAGCAATATAGACAACATATACTCTGCTGCCCTGACCATCATTTTTTTTTTCTTTTATTATGGGGCTTGGTAGGGTTGGGGTCTGAAAAGTGGAAAGGGAAGTGTTTGAGCACAAATGCTGCTAATACTGCCGTGCGGCCCTCTGTCACCCAGGGAAGTCCTAGGTTGTCTCAATTAGAGGCACACTTTCAAAATACTTCTGAACTTGAAGACGTTTTTGTGAATCTAGCATTGTCACAGACAGACTGAGGTCTAGAGATCTCAACATTTTTAGTGATTGATACATTCATTTAAGAACTTCCACTAATGCAATCACTTCCACCCTTACAGATTTCAGGTAGAAAAGCAACTGATGGTTAATCTTTGACCCCTGTACAGAGAGGCCTTCTTTTCTTCCTCCCTCCTTCTAATACCTGACTGTTCAAATAGCTGTTCTATACCGTTTCCCAAATACAGTGCAAGGTTCTTTCTAAGGGAAATCAAAGATAAGAGTAAAGAAGGAGGCAGTGGTTTTGCTCAGTGGTGTAAACCCGTGAAACGTTTTCATCAGCCTCACCAGCAGGAACTGTGAAGCTTAAAAATACCATTTATGCCCTTGAAAAAGAAATTCTGAGCCTTTCTTCATTATTCTTAATAAGGTAAACACCTTCATTCTAAGGTTCTAGATACGTAGGAAGTTAGTGCCCTTCATGACTCAAAACTATGGTATTTTTTTTAGCTGTTTATTGACCTGTTTATTATTATCTGTTTATTGAGCTGTTTTCCATGAATCTGTCTAATCCCTTTCTGAGCCTGCTGATGCTGTCTGCCTCTAAAAATTCCCTTGGCAGCAAGTTCCAGAAGTTCACCACTCGCTGTGTAAAAAATATTTCCTGTTATCTGCCTACAGCTGATATTTTGCTACCTCCATGAGATTCTTTAGTTATGGCTCTGTGGGATTGGGGGGGGGGAGAAAGAGGGCTAACACTTTTTCTGGGATCCTGGTACAGCTATTCTTTTTTTCCCCAGTGAAAAGTATGTGTCCAAAAAATTTAAGAATGCACCTTAGAATTTAGCATCTTGACATAACAGCTCAATGAGTGCCTTTGCTAATGTAGCTTAGCTAAAACAGTCTTCTGAGGGCTAAGCCAAATTCTTATGATTTAGCCCTTGATGATGAAAGAATGATGCACTTTACAGTGCCAAAGACCTCCTCCAAAAGCTAATAATCAATGCCTGTATACAGTCACTCTGAATGAGAGTATCTGAGGACTTATAGTCTTGTCACAATTGAAATGGGGAGTCTATCATGTTTGATATTCATTCAGGTCTAGAAAAAAAAGAACAACATTCATAACAATTTAGACTAAGAAAAAGAAAGAGTTGAAAACACCAGAATAAAACTCTCACAATAGCTCTTTTTCAGAAATATTCACCCAAATTTGAGTTTGAAGACTGCATAGACTTTCCACCCAAAGCCAATTCAGCTAAAAGCCCAATGAAAATGCTTCTCCATCTGGCAGGCACTGCTGTTCCAAGTCATGGTCCAGATGATTCTCTCCACTCCCAAACTCCAAAACTCGAAACATAAAAAAAAAAAAAAAAATTAACTTGGGTGGGTTTTCTTTTTTTTCTTTTTTTTTCTTTTCTTTTTAAAGAAAAAGAAAAAAAGCTCTGGACCACGGTTGAAGCCAAATGGCCCTTCAGGCTACTACTGAAGAATCAATTACATTAGCTGTAAGCCTAAGAGAGTCCTGGGGACAATCAGTCAGAGCCATAATAGCTGTGAGGGAATTGTTAAGCAAATTGAGGGATTCTTTAGGTAATTGGGATTGGACAACCAGGTCATACTTAATTTGAAGCATCCATTCCATACAAGTGCTTCAGAGGTATAGTAGGGACTACAGACAGTAAAGCCTAATCGTGCAGCTACTAAACCAGTACTTTTACAGGAACACCCCCACTTCCTCCCACTTCCTACTGCCCCCCAATCTTGTGCAGAATATTTAACAGCACTGTGCTCACTTTCAGAGGATTTGAGCAGCTACTGCAGGGTCAATCAGAAAACTGAGAGCCAACACTTAGCAGCCAACTGGGAGAACCTGTAGTGCTTATTTGCATCCCTAGCCAGAGACATTAAGTGCCCAGGGTTTCCTACCAAAACTGAGGAGCAGAGAAATGGACAATTCACTGCTTTCTTTATGGCTATATCTTTAACTTGCTAAATGTAAACCTAACTACAAATTCCAGTCTTCCAGCAAGGCTCAGCAAAAATTCACAACTTCTGCTTCAATCTCTGAACTGAAATTTAGGGAGAACATACATTCCAGGCAGAAAAATCCTCACTTTTGGGATGTCACTCTGAGGGGGCTACACAGGGGTCTCAGATCAAACTAGATTTCCCATAGCTAAGTAGGGAAGTATTACAAAAGCAAAAAGCTTCAGTTTACTTTGTCGACTGAAATAACTTTGGAGGAAAAAAAACGTATGCCCAAAGTTCATGTTCATGTCCAGTTTGCATTTGGAGAAACCTGTTGCAAGAAGCTACTGCTAACATTTTTTTGTTTCTCCAGAGTGAAGCAACTTAACTGGGTTGATACGATAGGGATTACAGTCCCAAAAGAGACTAATCCTTTGTTGGAATGGCCTTAAGTTTCACAAGGTAGACAAAGTGAGCCAATAAACGAGGTCTAAGGAGTGCCAAGATCAAAGCCAACAAACTCATCCTCTTGTCCCCTCTATTTTCAGAGTCTTTTCTGAACAAACTTAAGGAAAAACCCTCATTCTGGGTCTCCTGGCAAAGAGTTCCTAAAATAATTGCCCAGAATGGAAGATTCTGCTAGTGCCATGTTTCTTTGGCAAGGCAAGACAAAAAACGGGAAGAGAGGGATAAAGAACAGAACCTGGATGACTGAAGGGTGCCAAAGCAAGAACTCTGCGCCAGTTGCCATTCTGCTTGAAATCTGTACTGAGAAGCCCGGTGGTCTCTGCTCCCAGCAAGCTGGCCATGGCTTAGAAGAGCTGGCTTCAGTCAACCCTGGCAGCACAGCTGATAACAGCAAAAGCTCAAGCAGCAGAAGGGCCAACAGCCCATTGGTAGAGGTCAGAAATATCTGATCATGCACACGTCTGCCATTACAGAGCTCTAAGTACAAATCCAGCTCGTTTCATGCCCCTGTTTTAGATAATGTTTTAACTGCTTATCAGATCAGTTAGCCTTTCTCTAGCCTCGACAGAACAAAAGCCAACAACAGACACCGGATGCAATTCTATCTCTAGCATTCAGAGTTATGACGTGATCTGTTCTGCAAAGCTATGGCTTTCTGAAGTTATCCAGCAGAATGCCAGTAGTAACCCAGCAACGACAGTTTTTAAATAGGGAAACCATGTAAAACAAACACACACAAAAATGTAAAACCCCTGATCTGGAACATACTGTCTTAACTGAAGGGAGTCTTTCCACTTCACACACTACACTAACACCAATTTAGGTGAGTGAGCAGGCAGTCTCCCATGAAACCAGTTAAACAGGCTATGGTATACCAGCTCAATTGCCTGAACAACATCAGGAGTCAAAGTCTGGGGAGCACTTTTAGACCACAGCAAATAATCCATCTACAAAAATAATCATCATCAAAAACAGTCATCCACAAATTTTTGCCCATCAGTACTTTGAAAAATGAGCCATCACTTTTTGTGAAGATAATGCAAGGGAATTTAATCCATGTCACAGCCATGGGAAAAAAAAAAAAAAGTCCGTCATTGTGGACTACAGGGTTTGCTAAACACACAAAATTTGGACTTAGAGCATTGCAGTGTAGCGATGGCCAGGGCTAGACAGTGACTTTCTTTTGACCAGAATATTGCAAAAAAACCCCATATATACACACACACACACACACACACACACACACACACATTTTGAATCTAGGAAGAATGTTCAGGTAAAAACATTCTAGCAGCATCTCTAAGAGATCTTAGTAGAGACTGGGTGAAACTTTAGGAACAGTAAAGGCAGTCAAATGAGTACCACAAGTAGAGATGAACATTTATAATATGTTTGATAATGATCTAGCCTCTTTCAAGTCTCAGATCAACAAAGGAAGCAATATTATACCATTCCAATTCCATTCTGCTTTCTTGCTAGCAGAAACACACTTAGCAACAAAATAATTGGAGAAAAAGTAATAAATAGTCATTAATGCAATTTTGTACGTTTACAATAGGCTCTGCTTCTGCAACATTTATTAAACAGTTCTGAAACACAAAAAGTTTGAAAGTCCCATACACTGTATTTGCTCTCTACCGCTGCACTCACACAATGATATATTTAAAGGGGTGTATGTAGCAGTTGAGCTTTACAAAGGCTACTCACACATACAAAAAATAGAGAGGATGCATAGCTGACTGTCAAGATCATAAGCATTAGGTATCTCAGTGCTTTCTTTATAAGGTCACTAGTGCCTGAGAGGACCAATGGAGAGTATCCACATACAATGGAACATACATACTCCACATCTAATACTCCCCATGCAGTTTTTGAATGAAAAAGTCAAAGATAAAATTCAAAATCCCTCATCCAGGACAGCCATGCTGTTTGAAGCCCAATTTAAAATGTGTTGTACCTTCCAATCTTGCATTTCTTGAATGCTGCTCCTGCTTGGAATGAGGTTTGAAGAAAAAATTGCATGCCACCTGAGAGGAGTTTAACTCAGGCACAAGATGAGTCTTTTGCCGACCTGAAAAACAGGCAGTATGGACCACAAATACACCAGCTTCAATCACAGCTGATAACATTGTGACACACATGAAGTTAATTGGTCTAGACACTGTGAGCTCCCAACTACTCCCATCCTGCTCCATTTCCAACACCAGTGGACTATCAAAATACATCACGGTACTCTGGGGTCAGGCTTTAGCTGCCTTCCCCATCCAGGCACAGTGAGCTGGGAGAAGAGGGAGATTTACTTTGACACCTGGGAATAACTGCATCACCTTGGGAGACTGCATTTCAAATCTTGCTTCTGATTATAATTACTTGGTGATGATCAACTCCCCCTTTAGATTAATTTAGAATGCTTCTGACTTGGAGAGATGAATGACTGGAATTATCTGGGAAGAGTTGGAGTGATGGAGGAAGGACATAAAAGAACTTTTGTTCTTTCAATTCTTATAGTTGGCAAAAACCTTAAGAAAATATTGCCAATTAATTTTCCTCACAGTGGTAACCTGTGTAATTGTAACTTGTAACCAGTTATAACCATAATGTTGCTTGCTTCATATTAATAGCTGACTGTTGTGACCAAAACGTGATGGTATAACTTTCGTTATAGAACGAGGAGGAGAAACATGGCACTTCTTGAACTGAATGGACATCGCTACTCTTACTGCATTTTCTTCTACATCTTACAAAAACAAATTGCAAATATTTGATATTGGAGACTCAGAGCTAGACACCTGTTGATAACATTTATTCAGGATTACAGCTGGAAAGCAAGTAGGAAGAAGGAACAAAAAAAAAAAAAGGAAAATAAATTATACTTGGAAAATAATAGCACTGGAGGGAAGATCGGTGAACACAAACGTCTCATATTTTCCTGCCGAATTGCCATCTCATGTGGAAGATTTTCCCACTTTTCAGTTCCACAAAACAACAAAGTGATTACTTGTAAGAACAAGATACTAGTTAAAATTCAACTATAGAAACAAAATTCACGTACTTGTCCAGACCTGAGGTCAGACTTCTGTCATGTTCAGCTTACACTGTGCCCAAAGCTTCTCTAAGGCAATTTAAGAAATGTTGCTTTGCACTCATGAGGCTTCCACACTGCCTTCCACTACTGAAGCTAGAATAGCCTAAATAATCCAGAATCAGGAAGGTAAAATATCTTCTGCTAAATGAATGCATTGAAATTTTACAGGTCAAACCACATTTTCATTGTTGGCTCTTGTCCAGATGACACTGATACTCAATCTCACAATACTTCATTACTGACAGATATGAGTACAGTGAAATCTCTAAAGCAGAGTCTGAACTCTAGCTTAGCCATGCCAGACAGACAATGCCTAGCCTGATGCCTTTTTTCATCACTTTCATTTGTTTCATTTTACCAGCTTTCAAGAAGATGGCTGTCTTTACTGTCCTCTGAATGAGAGAGATTATCCAAGAACAGGAAATAAAACTGACCAGCAAGAAAGGAACAGCTGCTATAACCAAACTGATGGTGACAGTGCAACCATCGAGAGAAGTGACAAATTCCTATTACCTGCTATCTAGCCTGTGTACCAGATATTCAGAAGATATTAAGTGCACAAGCTTAATTTGGTTTTGTACACATCACAGAAGCAAATCTAAGGAAAGACCACTATGTAGCTCAATCTTCATGTGCAATCAACTAGTTGATTCACCAAAAAAGTGCTAGGCTATAAAACCAGTATAGTGAATTACTCTAATAAAATATGTTGGGTTATTTTTCTGCTTACCATTACTCTTAAAAATAGTCCTTATGCACACGAGAAATCCAATGGTGTTTACGAGAAAAACAGTTTGCATCACTGGACATTACAGCCTGATATTCTCTTTGCAAACAGATAAATATTTGCACGCTAGTACTGTGTGACCATCTACCCAAATGTGTGCATGTAGAAGAGAGCACATTTTGCCTGCTGATTTGTTTTGCCAGTTGCTGGAACTATATCTGTTTCCTTCTCTTCCTTTCTAACTCAACTAGTCTGTAAGAGTCAAAAACAAAGTATGTATTGTTACTGAGGGTAAATATGTGATGCATAGGGGCGTAATACTATTAAACACTTAGCACTTTATATATTCAGAGTGTTGTACAAACATTAACAAATTGATCCTTACAGCAACCTGCACAACACGTAAGTATTACTCTCCCATCAGGAGAGAGCAGTAAAGGACACAAGAACATGCCAGAAGCCATGTCAGAAAAAAAAAACCAACACCAAAAAAACAGATTAACATTCAGAAGATCTCATTCACACACACTTCCTCTCTTGCACATCTTTGCTTTCACTCTCATTCCCACTACTTCAGGAATGCTGAGCAGTTTGTATTAACCTCCCATACACACTAACATGACTAACTAGTGAGATGCCATCATTTTACACTGGAAAGTTACTCCTATTTTAAGGGAGTATAAATAAATAAATAAGCCCATCAAAAAGAAGTGGATTGTTTATTTACACTACCAAAATAAAAGTTATTAATAATGGTATGTCTCATATATAGTCTACAGGAATAGCCACACTCACTGCCTCATCTATTGAGACTTCAAAGGAAGGCCTAAAATTAATAACCAGGAATTGTGCTGATTACAAAATTGACTGCATTTTCTGGCTGTGCTGGTGGCACTTATAAAGCCTATAGGAGGTTTAAAAGCTCAAAATGAAATCCTTGTAAGGTTACAGGACACAACCAAGATGCCATACAGCCAGACCTAGAAAGACTCAAATAATAGGCCCAGGAGAAGCTAAGTACAAAGTCTTTCACCGCGTCATGGCAACCCCCACTACCAATACAAGCTAGGAGATGTAAGGATGGGGCACAGTCCTGGCAGAGAGGACTAGGGAGTACTGACAGGTGGCAAGCTGGATATGAGCCAGAAATGCGCCCTCACAAAGCCAACCATACCTGGCCTGCATCAAAAGCAGTGTGGTCAGAAGGGCAAGGGACATGATCCTGCCCCTCTGCTCTGCACAAGTGAGACCTCACCTGGAGTACTGCATCCAGATGTGGAGTCCTAGCACAGGACTAGACGTGCTCTAGCAGGTCCATGAGGAGGGTCACAAAAATGATCCATAGAATGGAACATCTCCCCTACAAGGACACACTGAGAGATAAGGCTGTTCAGTCTAAAGAAGAGAAGGCTCCAGGGAGACCTGATAGTGGCCTTTTAGCATGTAAAGCAAGGCTATAAAAAAGGAAGGGATGAGCAGGGTCTGTTGTAACAGGACAAGGTGAAATTGTTTCTAACCAAATGGTTTCTTGTGTTCAAGAAATGTGTAGATGTGGCACCTAGGGACATCATTTAGTGGGCATGGTGATGATGGTTTAATAACTGGACTAGATCGAAGATTTTGGTTCTAGTTCAAAACAGACCAATTTCATTATCACAGTGTGGCTGCATTGATATAAAAGCAGAAAAGGGGTGATTGCTGTTAACTGGTAATTGCCAAAGTATGAAATGAACAGAGAATCCATCCAAAGCTAAAAGGGTGGATCCTTACAGTGAAACTATCATGAAAAGAGCATGGCTGCTGCTCAGGAGGGTGGTGTTCACAGAGCAGCTGGCAGAGTTCATCCGCTCAACTTTCTCCAGCCCTGAAAACAGCCTGGCAGCTCCTTCCTCTCAGATGCACCTTTTCCTCCTTTTATGATCAACCGTCCCAGGAGACACTTCAGAGAAAACGCTGGCCTCAAGTACTCAAAATACTCAAGAGTTAAGTCTGGCATTTTTAGAATACCTGCGGGTAGTCTGGCAAGTCAAGTATCCCACATTCACCCATCTCTAATGATGATTATTATGCACCAACAGCTGTCTACAGTTCAATGGATGAGGATCTAATTGATCTCATTACCTCCCCCCATATAAAGTGAAGTGTGTTGCCACTCTGTGGGTCTGTGGATCCTGTGCTAACTGAGGGCCTTGTGCTGGAGACCTGAAAACGCAGTATTTGGTAGTGCTGCTAGTTTGCTCTTCCACAGAAACAAACATCGTGTAATACACCGTATAATACAGTACAGTGTGGCTTTTGTCTTACCAGTTTAATACTGAATAGCTCTGATAGCATTCATATGAATATTAATTTTGTAATAAAAAGCAAAAGACTGGTGTATTAGTTATGTGTTCTTTTGTTACTCTTTGTCTTTAATTATTATTATTAATGCTATTATGTCCAATTTCCCCTCACCTCGCTCACCCTCGCAGTCTCCACAGCGGTGCCCTGTCTCAGGCAGCGAGCTCCTTCTGGAGCCAACAACAATGTTACTCAATTAACCCTCTGGCAGGGTATGCTACACTATATAAATGGTGCTGCTTCCCCTCCGACAAGTCTCTGCAAATCATTTCGGTCGTGCTCCCAACGAGGCAGCCCAGGATCCGAAGCACCATCTTCCAGTCGGGTTACCTGCCCAGCCCGGCTGCCTCCTGCCCAGCCCCACGTGCAGTGCTCCGTGCAGCAGGTAGAACTGAAATATTCATGCACACGTGCCCAGCTGAGATGTGTCTGTGTTTCAGATTTTAAAACTTGGGTTTCCAAAAAAAAAAGAAAAGCCTTTTGCAGAAACAAAATGCCTGAGCCTACCTCTCTTAGATGGGTGTAAATCCTCTCTCTTTAATAAAGTTATACCTGATTTATAACAGTGAGAGGAGATTCTGGCCCATAATATAATATAAAATGCTCAGCTTTCTGCAGTTTGCTTATTCATAAAAATTACTCCGATGTCACTGTGGAAAAGATGCAATGAAAAATATCTATTACTCTGCAACTCTGCAACTGCCAAATCTCTCTTGTTTTTTAAAGAATATCACTGTTCATTTGCTAGTCTACGGCAGATATATTTTTAACATAAAAACACTATATTTAATTGGTTATGGATCTCAGTTCTTTTAGCACTACTGGAAATCACACAAAAACACATTAGTACTGAGCAATTAGTGCAATGGCAGTAAACAACTAAGGCACTATTAAGCTGTGGGTGATTAAATAGTATTACTACTTTATTTTTTTATAATATTAGACTTAGAAAAGATTTTAAACATATATTCCCGTTAATATTAATAAGTGATGCAAAGAGCAGGTGCCTTTCACTTTCTTAAGGCAATTTTAGTCAGGGCACTTTACTTTATAAGAAAGATTTCCTTTTAATAGGAGATCTGTCTCTTTCTACAGTATATTGCAGTATTTCTTATCTTACTACACTGGGACATTTATACAGTAATATTATTTAATGGGAGTTATGAAATCACACACTGTTCCTTCACAAAATAATACCCGTATCTCTACCAGCGAGGAACAAAGAGCTACCAAACTCCCAAAATAATATGCAATTATTTATATCCATGCAAAGAACAAATCGGGTACTATTTGACAAATTTACTACAATGGGTGATAACAAACACTGTGATAAGTTAGCGTGAATGGCAGTAACCTTCAGGCAACATAAAAGGCGAGAATCTGACCCAAGGACAGAACCCTTGTGGTATACCTTTTTAATCTGCCTAGCCCGCACAATCTCTCTGGACTCTGCACTTGTTTATAGATCATCCTCATGGTCTGGCACATCTTTTCCTCGGCATCTGATTAAGTTAACAATGTGCTGCTATTTGCATGCAGATTTGCCAGGCCTTTCTCTACAGCTGCTCCCAAAGACTTGGTCTTTCTCTGTAATGTGATAGCACAGCAGTCAGTAAATGCAATCTTTGTCAAACCCAGGTGTGCTCTTGATTTGGTTCTCATTCGTTCCAAGCAATTTTTCTTTCTGTAGCATTTATAAGGCTCTATTATAGTATAGCCACATCTGGAGCTAAAATTCTTCTATTAATGATATACTTTTACCACTACGAAGACAAATTCAGAGACAGCTACTGACATTGTTGTTGTTCTTGCTCCCTTTTTGACAGCTTGTATTTTATTTCTGTAGAAATTTAATTTTTAAAGCAGCATTCCCGATTTTTTACTTCCCTAAAAACAGTAATGCAAGCGTGAAATCTAAATATTTAGTATCTCTATTCATGCTATCAACAGCATATAAAACATTGGGCTTTTTTTTTTCAGAAAAACAAAAACCAAAAAAACTTCAATACTTTGCATACAAATATGATTCTGTAATAAAGTATCTGTCTCCTTGAAAGAGTTACAATCTCCTTGGGAAAGAAAGAATGAAAGTGGTTAAACAGAAAACTTACTTAGTTTCCTAGTGGACGCTGGTTCACACCACAGAACCTCCAAACAATTTGTTCCCTCCAGAGTCAAAAAGCAGAACCAAATTTGATCAGCATGGTGACTTAAATGCTGTATTTTCTTTGTGCAATGAGGGTAATTTTTCAAGATCAGGTTTGAAGTAGATCAGCGCAGAAATATGAGCTAAGCCTTCACTCTTATCATCCGAGGATGGATAAAGGATGTATTCACCCAAGAGCACCGCGAGTTATTTTCTAAGAAAAATTTTTCCTACCTCATTCTTCTGTGAGTTTAGAAATCATCAGAGTGAAGTAATAAACGGACACCAGCAAACAATTTAGGCGAGTGAATATTCACTGTGTAAAATTACATGAGAGGAAATACTGAAAATCTTGTTTCTTAATTTTAAACCTACTTTCTGTTCCAAAAGATGGGCTATTTTTTTCTCTGTAAATACCTGTGCATTAGGTCAGCATGCTTTTAGATTACACGAGCACTACAAAGAAGTGCCCACCTCCTCAAACTGTGGTTGAATCCCACCTGATCAAATCCTTTTCAGGTGGTCCTCTGCTAACCACTGGTCAAGGAAGGCTAATTTGCACACACTAGTTTGAGATCTCGACTTCACCATGCCTTACTTCAAAAGGCTGCATAAATGACAAACTTCGTGTCCTTCATCACATTTCTTCTATTCTGCTTTCACTGTTTTTTGACGTGTTTGTATCAAAATCAAAATAATGCAAATGTGCCGTGTCTGTGCAGCTGAATTCATTAAGGCATTGCTGATTTCTGAACTATTTTTCTTAAATAAAAATAAGAATAAAAATATTGAATTAGCTTTCTCCACAAAAAAAAAAAAAAAAAGAAAATGTAGCTGTGATGTCCCTCATGAGAGACTTTTTAAACTGTCCTATTGAGGAACAAGCTTTTATTTATTTATGGCACATTTTATCTTTCTAAATCACTTATTCTAGATTATTACTTTGGCCCCATATACACTCCTGTGCGGGCACACACAGGCACGTGCCCACATACGCACACACACAGACACGTGTGCACACAGAAAACCATACCAAAAAAAATCAGGAGTAAAGCATGAGCTGTGTAACCAGATTACATCAGAGCTTACGGTGGGAATAAATAAAATATATTTTGCTTCTATAGCGTGGTATTTTAGTGGTGATGGTTTGACTTTTGGCCCACACACATATGCCAATGGCAAGGCTAACTCTAGGGACTAACAAAAAAGAATGTGTGTTCACAGCTGTACAGTACACCAATACAGATTACATGTTTTCAGTGTTGCGGCCACAACAGAATGCTAATTAACATACTGGAGTGATGAGAACGGCTGTAAGGGCCTTATTGTTCCATTATTTCATGCAGCCCAGCTGCCTTTGTTTATGTCACTTATCCTCTCTTGCCACAGGTTTTTACTCCAAAAATACTATCCCAATACAACGTTAATATTTAAAAAACAAAGAGGTGGCAGATTGTCATTTTTGTGTCAGTCTCAAACTGCAGAACTGTTAAGCTGTTCTGGTTCGGTATTTAGAAATAATTTAACAGCCATATTCAGACACTGCCTGCATTCTAACATAATGGCTGAATACTTGAACCAAGCAAATGCATAACTATCCTGACATCACTTATGAGATTTAGATTGGTCAGTTAATGGAAGTCTTTACCAGAATCAATACCATAACAGCTTCTTGAAATGAACGTGATTTTTTACACAGAGTGCTGTGAACAATAAGTACAGAAATATCCTACCTTTGTATACAGCACAAAGAGACTGGGATTTGAAATTAAGAAGCAATTACAGTTTTTTGCAAAGTAATGTTACAGTTGATTATTAGAAATAAACACATACTAAATAAGTACTTTTTAATAAATAGCCAGAGAATATTAAAATTCCACAATCCTATTATTCTTTTTTCCCTACTTTTTTAACAGCCATTTTATCTGCAGGCTTGGTTATCATGTTGCTGTTAAGGATTAATATTGATGATTGTTGCCAACAATGCTTAAATATTGCAGAAAAACACTTTTTATGAAAGAGATGTAGCCCTATCTGACTGTAAGGAATATTAGTTATGCCTGCTGCTTTGACTTCGATTGATTTATGAAAAGAGCAACGTTAAATACCGTTATTATTCTTATTTGTGTTACAGTGCTGCCTGAACTTCTTAGCTGATAGTGGCCAGATTCCCATCTGGAACCCTGCGCTGTGGAAGAGGAGATGGTAACAAGAAGAGCCCCTGTCCTAGGAAAGCTTAAAACTTTCAGTTGGGATCCCAAAAGCGCTCCTGATCAGAAGAACCCACCAATATCTCTTCATTAACAGCACATCAGCTAAGCTACTCACAGGTTTAAAGAAACTAGTAAGGCTTTAGTAAGTTGCAACAAGTGTGTAACTTCATGTGTAAAAGTGTGGAAAATAAGATAAATAGTAAAATAAAAACATTAGAGGGAAACTGTGATACTGTTGATGAGAAGTGCATACAGCTACCTGGTGACAGATGTGTTTCTTCTCCACATTTACTTGGTATAAACAAAAGGGAAACCATAATAATAACGAGGTTTCCAAATGACTTTTTCCAGCAGTAGCCTACTATTGTGGTCAGAGCCGAGCTTGGCTAGAGCCCCAAGTACTAATGCTGCATTACTGCTTCAAAGGAAAAAAAGATACTGTGGTTTCCAAAGTTCAAATTCACCAGCAAGGAGTTTAAGAGTTAACGAAATACCATCACCTAAGATGCACCCAGCTCACAAAAACTCCGCAAGTCAGAATTCAGGAGCCTTCCCAAAAGAATGTCATCTCCCTAATCAGAAACATACTGTTATTAATCATGAAGCAACACCAAAATACTGAAAACATCCAATTGAGTGAACGAGACCTAGTTGCTTTTTAATGAGTTTAACTGGTAATCTCAGATAAATGTGGAACTGCTTGAAGTGTCCGTCTTATGTAAGGCAGTAATGAGAGGATTTAACGTTTTCTACAGCCTACACAGTTTATAACGGTGAACATGCCACAGGTGTGGTACAATCTAATATATTGTAGTTTCTCAGCTATGACCATTCCCCTACTGTGGACAGAACATAGATTTTTTTAATTGGATCCAGGAGCTAGCTAAATTACCCAGCTGCTCTGTGTTTAAGCCCCCAGCTAGTTTATATACCAATAATAATAAACTTTCTATAATAGCAGCTCAGTCTATTATGGTGTTTCTCACTCAAACTAAATGCGGGCCACTTTTACTTCAGCTACGCTCACTGATGATACTACAGAATTTGTCCTGTGCTAAAACAAAAAAGATGCAAATACATTAAATATATGCTTAATTAGTAAAGTTTGTTCTTTCTTGTTTTGTTTTTCCAATGGGGATGATCAGCTCTTTTTTGATGTCATGGGCACATAATATCATTCTTGGAAAGCACTGGAAAGTTTGTATTTGATTCATGTTTATTTACCACAACAACACAACAGCTAGACACAGTCACAAAATTAAATAATGATGATGACCTCTTCATAAATTTTGCCTGCTGATTGCGTGGACTAAAAAAACTCCCTCCAGATAATCCTCACGTGCACTTAATTTTGAAACCAATTAAATAAAATTGTTTACTGTATGTAGTAAGTGTGCGGTTGGAACTCTGATAGTGCAAGAATGACAAGCATCAGTCAGAGGTGTAATCGCTGTTCATCAGACCAGCCAAGATAGCTGGAGTTGGGGGAGGAGAGGAACAGAAAAGATTTTTTTAATTTTTTTTTTTTTACCAGAAAAATTATTTTTTGCTCTAAAACTTACTTTTTTTTTTTTTTTTTCCTGCAGAATTATCTCTTGGTCTACTAAAATATTTCATCTGTATATACTTTGTCTTTCTCAAACTCTGGTATAAAAATCAATATAAAACTAACACTTAAAAAGAAAAACAGGAAAAAAAAATCCACAAAAAACCACAACACTAAAGCCTTCACTATGACTTCCTTGAAGACAAGAAAAAACTGCTGTGACTCCACCAGCGGGATCAAATCGTATCCATAGATTCTTAACTTTCTTGGACTTCTTTCAAATGTAGTTTATGAAACTATTTAAATTAGCTTCTCATAGATTAAGCTGATAAAAATAAAAGCAACAAGGCACTAAAACACTAATAAACTGATTATAAGACCCCTTAAATGGATATTCATACAGCTGCTGGGCATAGAGCGTAAGTAACTTCAGGTGCAAACCATAAAACACTGCGGTGTGTATGTGAGCACAGGCAACTACAAAAGAAGAGTTGCCACTTCTCAGAATTATATATCCTCTCTATTTAATTAGGTGTTTAACTTAAAATTATTCCCATCCTAACTGGGGACTTAAAATGACTTTTAGCACTGAATTTACTGAAGACAAAGAATTCTGTAACAGAGGTTCCAACTCTGCAAGAAAATCTCCCTAGCTCTACGTAAGAGCTGCAAAGACTCTCCTACATTACCTACATCAGATACAACATCCTCACAATGCTACAATCAAGCACTTTCAAAATATCCCTCAGAAAAGAGTACTTCTGTCCTCATAGTCACTCACAGACAGTCCTTAGAGAAAAGATGACTCAAAATTCCTCGCTTGCAGGCAATCCAGACCAGGCACTATATAGCTGTCACAAGGCTGACAGTTTATTGTATGGAGGATATCATACCTTCCCCACAGAAAACCCCACGGGAAAAGCTCAGAATGAAGAAAACCCTGGTGCAATCCATCCAACCGAGCAGGGCAGCCACTGCTTTTACTGTGAGGGTTAATCTTGCAGCCCTGCCAAGCCTGTCTGAATGGAACCTCCGCAGCTCTCCTCTCCCACATCACCACCAAAAGGCCTCCATAACTCTCCGGTGCCCAAGGTTGCAGTGTCCCCTGCCCCAGGCTGCCAGAAAGGGTAGGATACCCATCTACCCTGGGATAATCCATCCACTTCAGGCCTACATGTGGGCCAGGAGCAGGAAGCTGGCCAGGAGGCAGCACCAACAGGTCCAGCCAGAAAGCACCATCTCCAGCAGCAGCCTTACAAAATGGCCCTATCCTCACCAGCAAAATTCAGAGCTGCTCCACAGGGGAGGCAAATAGCACGTCAAGGACATCTGCACAGGGGCTTTGTTCCTCCACACAAACTCTAATCCAATTATAGCCATGCTTTCATGGATTCTTAAGAGGTTCCAAGAAAATGATGGCTTGAGGTTTGAGCTGCATCCCTTTCCCCTCTCTTTGTGGAGCAAAAGTTGACAGTCCGCAGCTTCCTACAGGTCTCAAGGCACCCAATCCCACCCGCCAGCCTCAATCCTTCCCACCAGCAGCCAGCTCTTCTGCTTGCCAGTGATCTGCTTTGTTCTGTATCCAATTCCAAGGGACTGCATACAGTAGAAATATCATTCCCAGGACTGTTCTCACTGCTTGGGAATTTGAATCCTCCATGCCATTGCCCTTATATACCGTCTCCAGACTGGTATGGAAAAGCTTCCCCAGCCGTTGAGAAGGAAGCCTGCTGCAGAAACTGGGCCCTCTATCTGCATGGAAAAGCATTTCCACATCACATTTTCCTTTATCTGAGGAAAAACTTCAAGGACAGGATTGAGACAGGAAAGTTATGTAATACAGGGCACTGCAAATCCTTTGTAGAAAACCCCAAGGTCAAAGGAATCTCAGAGCTGGATCTGGCAACTGAGGAAGCATTCTGATCAGTCTTAGCATCCCTGGGTGACCCTTGGCAGGTGTGTACATTCCACAATTAATCAAAAGAAACATGATGGTTTCATCTCTTTTCCGCTTTTTGCTTATGGCTTTGGGGTGTTTTTATGTTTGTTTGCTTTCTGTTTCTTTTGGTGTTGGTTTTTTTTTTTTTCCTCCTTAGAGCTTACTTAAATGTTTCCTAAGTTCAGGAGAACCTGAGGTCTCTAGAAGTCCAGTGATTTCGGCACAAATTCAGGAATACCACACTGCTGAATTCATGCTGCTGTAGTTCAGCCATTGATGTCCAAACCCACATTCCCTCTAGCCAACTGAGTTTTTTCCAGAGCGCAGAGCATACCCCAAACATGCACTATTAATCAACTAATGTAAACCGTGTTATGCCTTATTATATTACAGACACTGGATTTCTGTGTTTGCTGGGATGATCTTGTTGCTTCAGAGGGATATTTTTAAAGAAATCTCAGCTTCGATGTGTATTTGTGAACTGCCAACCGTAAAATACATTTCAACCTTTCAGAACGACCAACTAGCATTACCAAAACATGGTAATTTAACATATATGAAGTCACATGTTCAAATGTTCAGAGATAACTCTAAGTGCTCAAAATCACTTATATGAAGAACAACAGAATAATATAAAATAATAATTATTATAGCAATAACTGCCTAGTATTTATATGATAAAAGTGCGGAAAAGACATTAACTAATTAGTGCTCACAACACCCATGTGAGGCAGGAAAGTATAATTATCCACATGCTACAGATGGAAAACTGACTATGTGGAGATACCTGCCTTTCTGAGACATGCATGAGGGGATAATCACCTAATGCAAATTCATCAGAAACTGCAGGGGAAAGCACGAGTACAGCGGTCACACAGCTTCAGTGTGATCCGTGTGAGCTCTGCTGCAGCGACCACGTATCCCGGAGAGCAGCAGCGTGGACAGCCATGGGACAGACATACATACCTGGCTCTACAAACCCTGGGCAAACAGGAGACAGAGACGGCTGCAGAGATCATTAAGGGCAGCTTGATTATTAGAGCTTGACATTTTTTTCTAGAACATCACTCCCAGTGATTGGACAGCAGAACAAGATGCGAAGCCAAGTGGCTTTTGCAGGAAGAAGACACCTGTGCTCAATCCAATTCCATAGGCAGCTTT
>NW_027071903.1:8422742-8425242 GCF_038088225.1 Cyrtonyx montezumae
TGTCCCCCTGTGATGTACTCCTCTGCTTTGAAAATCAGTAGTCCAAGTGGAAACCAGCTCCATTCTCAGGAACCTTCTCTGAGTTCCCTTGATAAGCCTCTTCTGTACATGGAAGATACTCTCCCAACAGTCTAATGGGAGAAGTCATTTCCTTTCACATCTGAGAAACTTATTTTCTAAAGAATGAAGAACTCCTACTGTTCCTCGCAGGAGGGGATTAAGAAGACCAGGTTTACTGTTAGCAGCTCATGATAGATTGCTCAGTTACATGACCCAAACCTGCCAAGCCTAGTGAAGCAATCTACTAATTTCTAAAGCAGGTGATCTACGTCTGTCCAGCAAGTCTGATGTGTTCCAGACATGTTGGGTTTATTGTGCATACTCAGACAGCTCTACTTAGCACATGCATTGAGGCTGACATAGCTGGGATGCAAAGCATTTGCTGCATACTTGCACATCAATCACACATGCACAACAGCTTTGAAAAGAAATGGATCAGACCTGCTACTGTGGGGTATATCTGATGCACCTCACCACCAGAAAAAAAAATTATATATATATATATATATATATATATATATATATATATATAATTAAAAAAAAGAAAAGAATTCTGTGATAACACTCTTATTTCATCTAAGCAAATGAGAACAGTACTCACTAAGAGGCAAAAACTGCTGCAACACCATGCAAAGGTTCTGGAGTTATCTTGTTCAGAATCAGCTGAACAGTACATTGCAGGATGTACTAAAACCCTAAAACTGATATTTAAAGTGAAATAAAATTATAATGCACTTCACAAGCATTTCTGAAGAATACAAATCAAACTCGATCTAAATAAGCCATATATGACAGCTATGAATTTGTAAATGATACCACACATCAGCAAACTAAACACCTAAGTAGTAATTTAAAAGACAGAATGCAATTCCAAATTTTAAAAATAAATCCAGTAGGTTTCATTATATTACACATTAACAATAGAAATACTTTAATATACTGTAAAATGTAGGTGTGCAATTCCTCACGTTAAGTTTGTGTGCTATGGACAACAGTCTCAACAACGTTTAACAGTCACAACTAAGTTCTTAATTTAACACTCCATTAAGATGAGGTGAAAGGATTCACACCTCTGTCAGTTCTATCATTTCAACTCCATCTCCACCTAGGTGCAGATTCAACAAGACAGCATTCCCCCAGTTTACAGTGCTGGCAGCCTGGAAAAGGGAACCACTTGTTTCTCTTTGCCCATGCACATACAATGAAAGCGCAGGTGTGCATGCCTGAGTATTTTGTTAATGGCACATCACTCACTAACATGCAGTAAAACTGAATGAATACAGTAATGGAATTTTCATTATCAGAAGTATTCCTGAAGAGTGAAATTCAGCTTCTTACTATACCTCTAAGTAAAGAAAGATATACTAAATTAAAGGTAAAACTTCTGTTGAAACTAAGAGTGAAACATTCAAAATTGGACTGAAATGAAACATAAATTCATCTAAAATGGTATTTTACTGGTAAGTAAATTTCTAGTTGCCTCACTGTGCCACCAAGCCTTCCCAGTCGGTAGGCAGAACCGGGTATTTAACACAGCAAAAACAGCCTCAGCAGCCTCAGAGATGAGCCAAAAGCTTCCACATGCCCTTGGGTTCTCAGCAAAGAAGACAATTCCATCAGCTGCAGAAAAATAGCAGTTCTCCCTGATCTCGGTGAGAGCTACAGATATTCAGCACCTATCCTGACTGGGCATTCAGGGAGGGCTCCTCTGCACTAATGATAAATCCTACTCCATTTCTGCCACTGGCAGTCTTCTGACAGTGAAATGGCCATAATTTAGTTGCTTACAGCTGCGGCTATGAAAAGTAGGGAATAAAAAGGTATGCATCCACTGTACAAGGTAGAAACCCACCACAGTAATGCTTCCCGTGTATCAGTGGGTGTGGAACGTCCTTTCTCAGGTGTATCTTCTGGTCCTACTGTCTGGGATAAAGCCCAGAGAAAACAGCAGGGAAGCGTGGCTGGAGGCCCAGCAGAAGGATTCTGCTCCCACAGCACTCCCTTCAGTTGTCCTATAACCAAGCACAAGAGTTTTGTCTTCTGCATAACACTGAGAGTTTGACTCCTATACGAATTTTGCTCATTTCAAATGCAGAAACACCTCAGAGGATTGTCAGCACACAGGTGATGCATCTATTCAGAAGAATACTGGATTGTGCTTCCTTTCCTGGATCTCAAAAAATTACATTGTTGAGTATCTCGTTACTGAATCAGACACTCATTGTATGTACAGATTACATAAACAAGAAGGTCAATTTTGTTTCAAACCTATACGAATACGGTTGTGGGACTGAATTAACTACTGATTGAAAAGTTACACATTTTCAGCTAGCTAATCATACTTCATTTCACTGCACACGGACAGCACTACAAGGAAATTAGCTGTTTGTTTGTACATTTTGGGGAATGTTTTAACTTCATAACTATAGGGGAAAAAAAA
>NW_027071903.1:8430242-8457742 GCF_038088225.1 Cyrtonyx montezumae
GCAACCGGCCGCCCCGGGGCGGCCTCGGGGCAGGGGACGGCGGGCGCGGGGCGGCGCTGGGCTGGGAAAGGCGGCGGCGCGGCGCGGCGGGCACCTGCTGCTGGGCACCCAGCGGGCGGGCGTGCTCGCATCAGCCCTGCACACACACGTACAGCAGCCCGGGATGGGAGCGCGTTTCTGAGCGCCTCGTCCAAGCGCTCCTGATCTGCGGCAGCTCGGGGGTCGTGACTGCTGCCCTAGGGAGAGTGCTCCGTGCCCACCGCCCTCTGGCGAGGAGCCTTTGTCCAACAGCCAACCCGACCCTCCTCTGACACTTTCCACACTATTAACAGCGGCTTTGTTCTCCTATCTTCTCCCTACCAACTTGCTCAGACCAAGACCTTACTGCGCCCTGAAGGACAGGCCTGAGCCTGGCCTCCACAAGTCCTGTGAGCCGGCACCTCAAAAATGTCACACAGAGCACTTAGCGTATTTTAACAAACCTAATCCATTGCCACGTACAGGAGAAAACCTCACCTGTACATGGGCAGGAGGAATACATGTGTGGAGTGCCCAACGTTGTTGCACAGATCTGGTAACAAAGTAGTTCAAAAAGTGGCATCGATTACACAAAAACAGTAGGAAGTAGCACTCCTGGCTTGAAACTTAAGTATTTATTGGAGCCTAAAGACTCAACCAACTAGTTGATTGTGTTGTTGCCACTGACCTCACCCTCCAGCACTGGAAAAACTTTGTACTTTCGAGCTTATAATAGCAATATTATTAGCAGGAGCTGCAATTATTGCATGTAAATTCTTCTTTATAAAGGAAACTTATTGTTCATTTCATCGATAAAAAAGGAGAAAGAAAACAAAAACAACCAAGCTATACAAACAGCTTCTTTGTGTATCGTCTTTGTTAGCTAGAAATCTCTAGGTTTGGACCTATAATCAGCTAACTTTGGAACAAGGCTAGACAGGAAAGGCAGGGATTTAATGCTTAAATCACTTTGCTGCTCCTAAATCCAAGGACTAATCTGTGCCAGCCAAGACTTCAGGATCTCTTGTGGCTCTGAACTTTCCACCGAGTATCCCAACCACTTTAAGCAAAGAGCTGGCTAAAGGCATCTGCAGCAGTGCTGCAGAGCACAGTTGATCTCAGTATGATAAATGACTAAGACCAGCTTCCAGGATGCCACGTTGGTCAGGAGTTCCCAACATGTTTAAACTTGCCTTGGAAAGCCAGGCCTACTGCAGCAAAACTCCACCACAGTCATGCCTGCAAAATACACTACTTAAACCAAGGCAAGCCAGTGAGCTATTTGTGAGATGCCTCTCTCTTCCTCTAGGCCTTTCTAATTTGCCAAGAATTAGAAGAGTGTATTCTAGCTAGAGGTTATTTCAAGGTATTTTAAATACAAGCTTCAGCCTCCTGCCTACTATTTACTTCCATGAGCAGCATGGAATTAAAGACCTACAACTAAATTTCTGAGCATGTATAGTCACTGCGTTTAAAATAAGTTTGTTTTGTTTGGTTGGTTTTTTAAGTTTTTTAAAACAGCTTTAAGCCTTTTTGTTTTTCATTTTGTTAAAACATTTATTCACTCTTTAAAGAGGAGCTTGATATATATCACCATCTGAAGAAAGTCATGTCAGTTTTAAGTTAGCCACAGATACAGCTGTGCAGACTGCGTTTCCTGCCAATACCAGGACTTTCTCAACTGCCTGTCTCTTTCCAATTCTTCCCTCTTCAGCTGTGCCCCATCCAAGCTTTCCTGTCTAGCTAGCACGTTCGCAGACCTCTTCCATACTTATCTACTACTTCTCAGGCAGCCATTTTCACCCCCCCCTTCAGTAGCAACATCAGACTTAACTACCATACTTCTGTACTCCTGCAGCCATCTAATGCATTACCCAGTTTCCACAGAATCCTACTTGAACACAGGATTATCACCCCACCTCTAAATCCTCTATAGTGCTCACACAAAACTAATGGATGAGTTAAAATACAGAATGCCTGAAACTTTATATAGTGCAGATTAATGTTGGATGAAGACTTTAGAACAAAGGTTGTTTCTTCTCGTCTGCATGAGTAGTGACTTTGTAAGTTCAACAGAGTAGATCTGATAAAGTTTCAACAACAGGTTTTTAACAAAGTCAATATGACCGCAAAGATGCAAAGATTCTTATGCACAGATGCTCTTATAACTACTGCTGCTGTTCCAATTAACCAAACTGCAGAGAACAATGGAGGAAGGTTTCCACTAGTATTTTGACTGCAAATTAAAATTAAAAGTCCAGTTCATACTATGTTTGCTTTTGAGAGGTGTGAATTTTTGGATAAGGGACTAAAGTAAAGTATGTCCACCTCATTTTTAGAAAACAGTCTCTAAGTAAATTCTACTTGATTCTCCTCTACTCAAATACAGACTCCTAGGCCAAAGGGTGCAGAACAGGGCATTCCTACAGAGCAGCTACAAATTCTGTGCATTAGCTGGGTTGCCTTCTGACGTCTGTCAAACACTGATCACCACCTAGCCTTTCATGACAGAGGCTTGGAGAAAGACACTCTTCAGCATGAAAGACTGCCAAAATTTGCCTCACTATTTCTAACTGGATCAGCAGCACAATACAATGCAAAGCCAGTTCACATATTTGTATGTATATGTATGACTTGCCTCAGATGATTATTTTTTTTAAAAGTAAAATTTTATTCATGTACTCAAATGATTCAATTTAAGATCAGGAAGTTTTTTGAAGAAAAATAATGTGGTACAGTAATTTGATTATGCCTACAATCAGATACTGCATTCTACAGGCAAACAGTTTCTGTGAAACTGAATGGTTCCTTGCTAGGTAGCTGCGATTTGTGCATTTAAAATGATAAATTTAAAGCTATCAATAGTAAATCAATTGCAAGTATAGAAGATAAAAGTGAAATACTTCATCATATCACTATAGGAGAACACAAAGTAGTCATAATAGGTCGTTTTGACTTTAAATTGAAATCTGTTTCTAGGTTTTTCAAGGACAATTCGCTTTACAAAACTTTAACATATACACAAAAATCAACCATCAGCACATCTGATCCAAATATACTAATGATTTTTATTGGTCAGATCTTTAAAGTGAGGTTTATTTTTATGGAGTATGCATTAATTAACCCAACATGTACTATCTTCCAGTATATCTAGCCAAGTACTTTCATTTAAACATGTTTATTGTGAAATGTTTGCATTCCCAACATTTGTGGCCCACACACAGACTATTTCATACTTCACTTCTGAGCAGTTACAAAAGTTAAAAAGAGTTATTGTTTTTGATTAATGCATTTGGGGGGACTTGTTTTTTGTTGCTTTTTTTTTTTTTTTTAAACATTCCAAAACTAAGCTCTGAAGACATTCAGCATGAAAACATCTACATGCATTTATCTTTAAAATGGAGAGCTAAGAGAAAAAGAGCGGGATTCACTTCAGATCGCTTCCACGTCTCCGTGGAAAGTGGACATTGTTAACTTTTGTGTATAATTCGACCGAACTTCTGCAGAATATTAATGAATAGATTTGATATAACATTATCAATCATAAAAAGAAAAGTTATGCGCACAGATACGTGGAGTGGTGCGTTACAGATGGGAGTTCTAAGGCTGTGGCTGTCATCTTTTGATTAAGAAAAGGAAATGATTTCACTAAAAAGATATTCCCTCTTGTGTTGTTTTAACTCAGTTTGTACTTTCCACCGAACCGGACATATTTATTGAGACTCATAAGTTACTTCACGGTTACCAACATCACTGTAATCTCAACAAACTATCTTTTTTCTTGCCAATTATCTAAATATCATAACTATAAAATATCTTAAAACATTCTCTATAGTGTAAACATCTTAGCTACAAAGCTTTAAGTGTAAACAGTATGATGCATCAGAATGATTTTAAGCGATGTTATAAAAACTGCTCTTAAAAACTAAACAAAAATGTAAAGCTTCCATCTGTTTTATGATTTTTCCACTGTAGAACTACTGCTGTGTGCCAGTTTACTGAACCATGGCTTGCTAAAGAGATTGCTGGGGTCACAGATTGAAAAAACAAAGAGCAAGTCTTTAATGGTTGATTTTTATTTTTTTTTTCTCAAGTCTCTTCGATATGGTTTGAACAGAATTAAGTGCATGGCAGCAAAAAAGCAGAGAACATAAAAATGCTCTTGCTGCCTGTTGCAATGGGTGCCCTTCACAGGAAGACTTGCATTTTGGAGGAGATGTCATTTAAGAAATTATCTTAAGTTCTTTTGTGACTGTATACCTATGTTGTCACCACCAAACATCTGCTATGCTGGGATTCTTTGCACTGTGTATGTACAGAGTTAAATATAGACTGTAGATTGCATACCAAAGGAGGGAGCATACACTGACTGACTTTGCATGCATCCTTACCCACATATATGAGAGAACGATAATTCTGAATTTCCAGACATTCTTTACTCTGAATGCGGAGGGAAGGGAAAGCCACAGAAGGCACAAAAAAAATTCTGTCTCAAATACAGAATTACGTATTTAAATATTTAAACAAATCAGAATGAACCTACCAAACTACTCATGACCAAGCCAGTCTTTGCATTCTTCTAGAAGTGAAAAAACAGATATGCTTACATAATGTCTGTTTACATCATACAGGAAGAACTGAAGAACCTGATATACGGCGAAGCACAGTACACTTAGCTACGGGCATTTGAGTACATTTATTCACTGTACTGAAATACAGTTTCTGAAATAAACCTCACTTGCTTCAATCAGTCTTGTCACGTGAATACAGTCAAACTGCATGACTACAGAGTGCTAGCAGTTTGGGGGCTGCAAACACATAGGCAGAAAGAATAAATGAGAAATGTATTGTAACTAGGCTGCAACTTAATATATTAAGTTGATTGATCCGGGAACTTTCCAGAAACAGCATGAATATTGGATGTCATAATTCCTCCCTTTATCTACTCACATTCCTATTGGAGAGCTATCATCAGAATTTCTTTTCAAGTTCTGCCTTATTTCTGTGATCTTGTCACTTTCTGCTCAGGGATTACAGCCTTGGGAAACAAATTTGTCTCCTCACTGAATGACCTCAGTCACCATTCCAGGATTTCTTCCAGGAAAGGCTCTGATGAGAATGCACTTCCACTGATGCACCTGTGGCCAGACAAACTGTTCAAGTTCTACCTCCTTCCCACATACACAAAACTACCATCTACTACAGAATTTTACTCCTGTTGAGGTGGAGAGGCAGAAAACTCCTCAAAGGCAAAAATCTGTTTGTTCTTAACTGGACTACAAATTCTCCATCTTCAGCTCCATGTGTGGGGAAGAAAAGTAAGCAGCCTGTCAATGCACGGAGGGATTTGGACTCTATCCCTTGGCGTTACTCCTGCACCAAGTAAAGATCTGGCACACAGCTTTGATAACACTTCCTAAATGAATCCAGACTAATTCATGGCTAAACTGTATTATCCGTACAAGAAAGGCAGCCCACATCATGAGAAAGGATGACAGGATCCATACCCCAGAAACCGATGCAGCAACCGTACCACAGAATTGCACCAGTACCCTTTCCTCTTGTGTGCATGGCCTCCTTTCCAGGCTTCTCTACTCAGGCTGAATAGAATCCTTACTCATGTAAAATTTTCACCACTATGAAGAAATTTTTGCTTCCAATGTTGTGGAGCAAAATCTGTGCATCTGCATCACACCACCTGGGGCAACTGCAACTCCTGAAGGCTTTAAATGTCTTAAATGCCAAAACACTCTCTAACAAATTGGAGATCCAACCTTACACACTACAATGCTGCTACACTGTAAAGCTTTCAGAACGACCGCATCTGCAAGAGTTGCAGCAACTGCACTACAAAGAACAGCCCACACAATTCTGAGCAAATTCTAAACATACTCTCACATTCACGCTATCCTCTGCCACCACAGTCTTCTCAGCAACAACACAGCATCTTAAGTCATAGATGTTTGGCATTCTTCCCATAAGGAGCGTTATTTGAAGGTGGAAAAAAAAGGCCCTCATCCCACAACACCAGCTGTTTAACTACTGTCAGGGAAAGGGTGTTTGTTTAATTCACAGATACATTCTAGCTATTAGTTGGCACACACCATTGAATCTATGCTTTTTCTACCTCTGCAACGGGGAATAATCTGTTCCACATGATTTTCAGGGATGCAATTGAAACAGAGATCTTACATTCGTATATTTGAGGGTCTCTCACCTTTCTGGGAAATATTGAAGTCAATTAAAGAATTAATCACATTGTATGTACAACATCTTACCTGCTGCTGCCAGAGCAGTGACGTCTAGTAGTCTGTGCACATGTCTAGGGAGCAGGAACAGACATCAACACACTCCGTGGCTGGAAGAGGCCCTTTAACGTCCTTGCCTCAGTTTCCCCATCTGCAAAATAAGGTGTAAGGGAGAGCTGAGTAAATACTAATAAACACTGCAATTCAAAGTAAAATTTGGAGTTAACAGTGTTAGGAATGCATAACTATTTTCTGGTTTTGTCTGCCTGCAAAATTTGGAGCATATGTGCTGTACCAATATTAGCATGTCTTCACAGTCAACAGCTAGAATGCTTAAATATTCATTGATTTCAAATTTCAAATTGAAGTTGGAATTTGCCATTCATTCCGTAGATGTAGCAGCATCAACCATTAATCAGGGAATAGAATTAAGACCGCTAAATTTATATAACCTACACGCAGTGATCCAAGGGTATACTTCTGTACGTATAACCTTATTTTTTTTAAAAAAGTTTTAGCTGCTTAAGTAGATGGCGTGGTGCATCCCCTCCCTCTTTCTGTCTGATTTATGTAACTGAGCAACCAGACAAAAATTCTGAGATGTATGTTCAGCTGTAATGCTTACAATTTACATTGTGTATTGAATCAAGTAAATATGTAACTCAGGCAATCAGGGAAGAGAGGAAACAACGTGATTTAGGTAAGCAGTTATGACTATAAATTTACAAATAATCTAAACAAACAAACAAAAAAAAACAACTCTGAGAATAAAGAATCTGAAAATGTACCACCATTCACTGAAGAGTTCTGTAAGTATCCACTGAATAAATGCTTTGCACATTCACAAGAAAAGAAAAACTTCAGCATATAACTGAAGGAGTTGGTATGAATTGTTTGCGCAGACCTACCTATACAGTGATTTTTTTTTCTTCCTTAAGCTACCTCTTTATAAATGGAAAATTGACTCATATAGTATCTAAAGCACTATCTTTGTGTATTAGTTAATTTTTAGGCAAGTGACAGGAGTATGTAACGCGAATATTTACATCCACTCAAGAAATGTACAAATTAGGTTACCAAAATCTACAGAGACATTATTTTAAAAGAAAAGTTCAACCATGCTTAACGCTTATATCTTCCCAGCTGTGTCCTTCTGGTCTCTTTTCCAACCTGCTTTCTCAGGTACACACATACCTTCTCTCAGGTGAGCTGATTCCATCGACAAAAACAACAGCCACAGTCACTAAGCACATTTCTTTCCTATGGTTGCTTAAGTTTCCTACAAATCTTGCACTTACCATAGCACGAGCTGGTTTTTCTACTTGGTTTTTTGGTGTCTGATCAGTGTTTAGAAATCTCTAGATAAGTGAGTAATGATAATATAAATTAAATATTAAAAATAAAGAGGAGGAAGCACGACCCTAATGTCTTGTGCTTAAGCTCAAAGAAACTGATGTTTCCAGACTGTGGAAACACAGTTCCCAGGTAAAGATGAAAAAATTCCATGTTATGCCTCAGGAAACCAGAGTACAATAGAAACTTTGCTGGTTTTCTTATCTCGGACAGAAACAGCGTGGCTAAAGCTGGCTAGCTCACTTGCACGTCTCTTTCTGAAATCACTAATAAAGTTTGAGAGGGGTTATTTTTAAAGCAGCTCTTAGAGTGTTCCAGCTCACTACTGTCAGCTTCAGATCTCAAATATAATTTGATTTATAATTGCATTTAAAAAATAGCATTAAAGTAACATTAGAGGGGTCGTAATCTGAACTTTTTAATAGTCATGCATGTAGCATACATTTTGCAGTAGATCTCCAACAGGATTCATCTGGGACATATACTTATCAAAATTCCTTCCTTCAACCAAACAAGGACTCTGCTGAAGTTGCTTTGCCAAGAAGCCGGTGTGGAGCCCTGTATTTCAACACTTCTTCAAATGTAAGCAGATTGATGTACACTATGGGATGCTTGTTAGCCAAAGTCTCTTCCTGCACTATAGCCAGGACCGTGTTTGTAAACACTAACGGGTGAGAAAGTGTCAGAGAATCTAGGATTAGGCCTCTACATTTAGAAGACAAGCGTGGCATTCCTTGCAACATCCAGCCCTGATCTCCATAGAGCTTTAATTTTCTTACCCTCTCTGTCGTGGAGTGGCACTGACTGAACTGAAATTGGTCAAGTTCTTCACACGTCAACCAAAATGTTCATATAGTGACAAACCGGTGGTCGCAGCCCTTTTGATACCTGGTGTCAACAGAGAATGATATCTTTTCCCAGCTGTGCAGCTACTCACACCAACATTCAATGAATTTCATAATGTTCTCACTGTAGGTGCAAGCCTGGAAATTCTTGAAGACAAGAGAGATGCTCGTTCTGGAAAATTTGCCTTGTACTTTACCTTTGACCTTCTGATAAGAAAATTTCCAGCTAGTCAGTTCTACTGGCTACAACTACAGAGGAACAGAAAGACAAAGAATTCCATTACTGAATGCTAGTGCTAAAGTAAATGATCTAGTAAAAAAAAAATAAAGAAAATCTGTGCCTTAAAACCAAGTTTGAAATTTTATAGGCTTTTACTCCATAATTTGTACTTGAGCCTTCTGTTATTTTTAAACAAATTTAATTTCTTACAGCTGTGAATTTACATTTTAAGAGTGTCTAGTGGCCATGTGCATTAATTACTTTATTGTAATATTTTAATGAGTTCGGGGTTCAACTCTGACAGAATCCTACCGAATCCTTCTTTCCCCACAGAATTAAACTAGAACCTGATTCAATCGCAATATGATGCCCATGGATCCAAACCCTGCTGGACTTCACAATATTTTCAGTTGTCCTATAAAGTCCCTGAACTTAAAAACAGGCTCCGAATTTTAGCACTTCTTACCAAAGCAGTGCTACCCTGAGTCAGGAGCAGAGCTAGGCTTTGATAAACTTTGTATTTAGAGCTGAACTTCATGGCCGAGCCCAGTCTTAATCAAATTGGTAGGAAAATGCAAAATTCAGCTGAAACAAACATTTGGAATGATGTTATCTATGTAGTGCTGCACTTGTTCCTGCCTTAGTACGTATAATTCAAAAACTTACAGGCCTAAAAGGTTGAACATCTAAAGAGTACCAAAACTCAATGGGGAAAAATTGAATTTCTCTACTGAAAGATCTTCACTTTATACACTACTGTGCGTAGTTGAAAAGCATTACAATACCTATACTTCAGCTGTATTATTGCCTTTATGGATACTGGTGTTTTGTGTTAAATAGTTTCTTCACCTGTGGGTGTATGTAAGTAGGGGTGAACTACCGGGGGGTAGAAAGGATTTGAGAGAGATGAAAAAAGAGACAGGAATTCAGACTGGTTTTAGCCAGTACTTAGTTTCTGTGCCATTCTGGAGGTCTAACTACTCATCTTGGGGACTGAGACAGAAACCTTCAGACCATTGAGGGTATCTGCAATTTGAACTGATGAGATAAACCTTCTGCCAGCATCTGAGTGCACTTTAATTCTTCACGAATAAGTTGAAGACAAAAATGCTTAACTCTCCAAATAACAGGTTCAAGTACCAACACATAAACGCAAGAGAAGTGGGACTGGTGGTTTGAGTTGGCTGCCAATAGCAAGAGGTTCATCCATTATGAAGTGCAACCCCACACACTGCACCAGAGAGCAGCATTTGGAAATCTGATCATTTACATCCACACTGCTCACCTCACTTTGCTAGGCCAAATTCAGAATTTTGTTACTCCAATGCTACTCAGCTTTTAAAAAAGCATGTTTTCAAGCCGCTTAAATAAGAGCAACAGTTATTATTCAGTACATGCTTTTTATCAGATTGAAGATAAACTTTATTATAACTGGTGGAGATGGTATCGATGATTTGTGGTCTATGAGAATTCCGTAATGAGAAATGGTAATCTGTCTTGGGGCAAACAATATTGTTCTGTTTACTATGCAATTAACAATATTAAGTCAAGATTCTATAATTGATAACTGCAAATAAGGGTGGGAGGAAGAAACTGGAAGCACTGGTAACTTTCACAGGAACTAAGAACTATAAATTATTCGTGGTGCTTTAGCCTGACATTCTCTCTTATAAGCTCAAAAATGTTCCACACCACTCCAGAGATGCTCGCTGTAAAAGTACGCAGACTTCAGGCAGTCCGAGGCAAAGCCAGAAGCCCTCCTTGTAATGAGCATACAGGAGGTGGCAAATTTTCATTTCCAGAAGAGCATCAGTAAAACACCAACAAAGTTGCCTTGGAAGAAGTATTATAAATAAGTAGCAAGAGGGACAAGACAAAAAGTAAGACTTCTTGTTTGATTCCTAACATATTAAGTGCGAAATAAAGGAAATATTCCTGCTTTGTATTTCTTCACTTCTGCAGACTCAGTGCCATACCTTGGTAGGACTGAAATCCTTTACTTCTTGTTTACTCTTAAATCAGCCTTAAGCAACCACCATATGGAGCTGTGAAACACCACAGACTGGCAGAAATGGGCCTTAACTAACGATCAGGGCAAACTGTACTGGGATCCTGAAGGGGTATTTTCAAGAGGCTGCTTAAGACAAGGGCTGACCTACAATGAAGCTTCTCAGTAAAATAATACAGTTTTTACTTTACATTATAAAGCCCAGAACTGTAAATATTATTGACCACAAAAGGCTCACTGCCTTTTTCTAGTCTGCTCATCAATTGTACGTGCAGTACAGCCTTTTTTGCCCCAGAATCTACAGCAGTCAATTTTGAGGTTACCTCAAAGGGAGCCCAGGCAGAACTATGGCACTGTGTTTTCAGTGGCAAGAAAAAAACTATAAAGTGTAAGGGTCTTTCTTTCTAAATTACTGCTAACTCTTAAAATAAGTAAATACATAAACGAGCATTCTTAAACTGGCCAATTCCATTTGTAGCTCTCTGGAAATGCAGTGCTCCGCGGAGAGCTCCACTGCACCCAGCAGGCAAAAGCCACATTTAAGACAGCATGACGCACCAACACTGTGGCAACCAGGATGCTGCAAGGCAGTGATCGCTGCTGGCAGCGCCAGGGCCCCTCTCCTGCACCTCTCACCCTTAAGGACTGGTGCCTTGAGTTCCCAAATACCACTGAATAATAAAGTCTGGCTGATCCAAAAGATTAGCAGCTTATTCCACCTTTGTTCTCTGCCTTCTTTTAAGATGAGCGGTGAATGACACCACAGCAGGCATAACTCTCCAGCACAAAAGCTAACAAAATTGTAGGATGTTTTAAGGAACCATGTAAAACTTAACAGAGTTTTAAAAGGGTATTCGTACACAGAATCTCTACATAAATCCCAGTGCTGCAGGAAGGGCTTTCAGATTTTCTTTACTTTCCCAAAGAATGCAACACAAAATAACCTCACGAGTGATCGGTTAAATAACTTTAAAAGTGATTTTTAAAAATCAAATAAATTTAATAAAGAATGCAACAAATCTGGGAGTATCCTTTGCACAAGATAATACTGCATCAGGAGTTTCACAACAATAAAACAAACAAAGTAAAAATAAATGGGATGGAAATGGTGTGCAAAACTTCATTTTCCTGTACATAATATGCCAGTGACTGATGAAAGTTATGCATCAGTTAAAAAAAAACAAAACACAATAAACACTTCAAATTTAGGGAAGAACACTCAATAATTGGTATTTATAAGGCTTAATTCCTTTTTCTCAGGAGGCTCGAGGTCTGATCACTGTTCATTGCTTTTGTTCAAAATTTACTCCCAGATTAAGAACTTCTCTCACACTAATAAACAGGTACAATAATTTTCTCCAGAGGGCAATTTTTTTCTTTTAGTAATTAGCCTACTTAAATATTTTAATGGAACTGCTGACATACAATAGCACAAATGGTCCTCTGACCATAATATAAAGTGAGAGATGAGACTCCTAAAACTTTTGTAGGAAGGAGGTGTAGGATTTACAAAACCTATCAAGCAGACAGGTCTAGAACTATTTTTAAAGGTCATAAATTAGGTACTCTCTTAAATGTAATTCAATCATCCACTGTTATAGTAGCTTGATTCTATTAGTTGTCCTATGCATTTTACAAAACAGAACTCCATTAACATTATTCACTTATAGTTTCTCTCTGAAAGTGGATATTCTGCTCAACAGGCTTTAAATAGATTTTTTTTTTCCTGAAATTGCTATTAAGCATACTTTTACTCAAAGGGCAAAGTAGGCATAGGATTATACTTGTACTTCATGCAAGGGATACATTTTCAGTAATCAGAACCACATTCCTATGAAGTAAAAATACTCTATATAAGCCGATTGTTTCTATCCCTCCTAACCTTGCTCAGTAAGGACTCTATTCTGATCTTTTGAGTAACGCACAAGTTTTCCAATTTGGCTGAATAAAGGTATCTTATTGGGCAGCTTGATGAACATTTTCTATGTCTAGAGTTCTGACCTTGGCCTGTTCGTTGTGGATCTCAATTATAAGACAAAATAAATCCAGATTTCAGCGTTACCGCCTTCCATTAAAGAATGCAATAGGTGACTCCTGCTTTTACATTCTCTGCTTTACTGGACCAGTGGAAGTACAAGCTTTGCTGAAGTGACCACTACGTATATATTACCACAACTTCACTTCCTTTGCATCTCAGCTTTAGACACAGCCACTACAAATCACTTGTCTCCAACTTCATGTTGAATCCACCATAATTAAATGTGCCCTTACCTCACTGGTCACTTCCATGACTATATTCTGAGTACAATAAATGATACAGGAATACATGCAGCACAGTGGTGGCCCAGCTGTCTCCCCACAGCCATCCCAAAGGCTGTGAGCTGCCTGAATGTGCCGAGCTGTGTGGCATGGTAACCTGACAGCCAAACTAGACCCTGACCCATTGCAATGCAGTTGAAGCAGCACGATCTGTACATGAGAATGTGTATGCCCAGAAACCCAATCCTTCTTCAGCTAGTTACCACATTCTGTGTTCGTGTCTTACTCCTTCAAGCAGAGCAGGTGGCAGAAATAATACACTGCTGTTCTTTTCATGGGCTGTACCAATCCCAGGTAATCAAGGCAGGCAGGCACCAGCATACACACCTGTCTCAGAGGAAAGGGTTGGATTCCATCTGACCAGCCTGCCTCAGCTTGCACTTGAGGTCCTAATTTTCTTCTGGTCTGAGCCCATTTCTGCCTTGCTCCAGCACACACTGCCCTAGTAAGTACATTTATTACCTTAGTGATTCCTCTGGGGGCTGCCTTACTTTCCCTTTGTATCTGGACTCGCATAAATGTTTCCTTTTAAAATGGAGAGATGCTTATTAGCCTCTGATAGGAGTTTCCTGTTCCACTGTGCTGAATCCCGTTGCCTATTTCTCTCCAAAGGCAGCCCAACAAGCTGCATGCTCCTGCACTGGCTCACCATGTTCAGGGACACTGGGGACAAGCAGGCAGCCCGTGCCTCCTGCTCCTATTTGTTTTCCAACCCTTTTTCAGCTGGCCACACTCGTATGTGTGGGAGCCCAGTATAGGAGCACCTTGTACAGATGCCAGTGGACCCTTCTGTGTGACCTGGCAATTTCTAGGGTGACCCGTTCCTGCTCCTTGCTCACACTGTTGGGAATGATGCAGGAAAGCCCCCAAAAATCTCCTTCAATCAGGGATTCCTCACTCATGAGGTCAGAATTACTTCTTAGGGACACTTGAACAGTGGAGGATAAGCCTCTGTCACAAAAACAGGGATTTCTGCTGTAATGGTTCCATTTCCCAGCTAATTATCTTACATAAGAACTGCTTGTTTTTTTTCTGGCACTGCACATCACCATTTCTCCAGGTCCACCCTGCCAAACTCAGGGTGGCAACTGCTCTGCAGAGCTGGTTCTGGCAGAAAGCTTCTCAGCTTTCCATAGGGTTACGCAGGAAACTTTGGCCACAAGATTCCCCCACAACCACAGCGTAGTCGGATCTTCAGAAGAGGTTAAGAAAAAAAAAAAAGCATGTAATTGCTAGGAACTAAAACTGCATTGATTTACCCCAGCTGAAGATCGGACCCACCCAAGGGACAAGAAAAAGATTTCAATGCACAGTATTTTACTAGAAACCATGCACAGTTTCTCATCCACATCATCCTACTATTTCTTTTCTTTCTTTTTTTTTCCCCTTTTTTCCACTTCTATGTAACCAAACAACATTTGTATTCAGCTGCTCAGTTATAAATAAAAAACATTTTTACAGGGGTGGATTGGAGTGGCCCTGTTTTTTCCTTTTGGTTCCCATTATTTTATATATTACACACATGTTCTGTCAGCGAAGCTCACTCTGTTATCTGAAACATCTGTGGTACCCTGCTGTGGAGAAGGCCAGTGCTGCTGCTGCTGTTGCTGCCTGTCTTTATCAGCCACTGCTCCGCTGGCAGAGTCCTCTGCCGGCGTGCAGTAGGGCTGGGCTGCATGGCAGTACCGTGGGGTTGTGAGCCAACAGAGAGATCTTGTTGACTCACAGCACGGCACTCATGGAGATATGAAACCTAGGCTTCATACATACACTCATGCAAGCATAGACTTTCACATTTCTAGAGAAATGAGTGTGAACTTAGCTCAATGAGCAACACCCTTCACAAATAAGGTGCTCATCCAAAGGACAAGGAGGACCTTCTCCTTGAGGTTTCCACAGACTGGCTCCAGAGGAGTCATGGTATTTCCTAATTTTTTCTACCAAGAAAAACGTTTCCTGGACTGACCCCTCTCAGCCTTATTTTCAAGTGCTTTTTGTAGCCTCAGTCCTGAAATCATGCAGAATCTCAAAATTCTCCATGGGATCCACTGTTACCATACAGAAAATAATTTAAGGTGTGTAAGATTTTTAGACTTCTTACAGAGTAATGATGAGATTTTAAAAGCACAACCTAAAGATGAAAAATCTGACTAAATATCTTAATATTTTTATGGATAACATATTTGGGCCACCTGGCAGGAAGCAAAGCTGGTTGTGTTTTATACACTTACTTTCTGCAAACAACAGCACCTTGGTAAAATCAGCTTAACTGTTTCCTCTCTAAAACTTCAACTCCTCCTTATATTTATAACGATGCCTTATGTGTCAGAAGAGTGAAACATACACTCCACTTAAGTATCTGAGAAATCCAATTGTTAAACCACAGAACTTAACAAGAACATGCAGGAGAAAATGCAGGAACAAATCACAAAAACACTCATACGAACCAGCCTTCCAGCTGACGCTGTTCCTTTAATGGGTCTCATGTTTTAAGAAAGTGCTCCCCAATAAAAGATAACACAACAAGAAGCGACATGTGCTTCCCTCCTGTTTTAAAAATAGCTGCCTATGACATGAAAACCTGAGCTGAGTTCTGAGTCCCATAGGTAAACTCAAACCAGCCTGTTGTAGGTCTGCTGGAACTGCCAAGGACGCAGGGCTCAATTTGGAGAACAATTATGGTATGGAAATGCCATGTGACTGCTGTCACAGATCTCTTTCATGCAAGTTGGTGCGCACGTGTGTCTAACTCAAGAGTCAAAGTTGAAGACTTACGTGGAAATAATTACAAACAAAAATAAAACACAGCTTCTGAAAAACAGTCTATTTTCCTTATGAAGTAATTGATGCTCAAGCTCTAGTAGGAGGGTTTAAAGTTACTGTATAATGAAGCGCTGGTAGCAGGCAGTTTGCTTTACCTTTCAGGAGCAAGACTGTGGTGACAAGACAAAAGAATCAAGAAAATAAATGCTCTAAAGGCATCTCTGCTTGGCTTGAAGCATTACTTGCTTTCATATTTGCTTTATTTATGTTATATGCCATTAATACCACCAAACCATTTTTAAGTTCTGTGCAGACACAGCAAGACTCTGTCCACATTTAAAATCTGAACCTCAGTTCTCATGCCCTGCAAATAACTGAGATGTGATAGCACAGTATCACTGTGCTACAAAAGAGCCTTCCGATTATTCAACAAATATCGGTGTAGAACAGAGCTAGCTTCAGGACTGTTCTCTGGCTAATTCACCTTCTTACCTGCATTTAACAGGGAACTAACGTGATAGTCAAAGCTCATCCCCCTGTTCCAGCTGCATCCTCAGAGGGAGAAAGGCAATGCCACTTCCCAGGGACAGCCCTAGCGATGGCATTTCCAGTCCCCAGGAGTCCAGTGAAGTCACAGATGCTTTCTTCTATCAGAGGAGGATGAAGTACCTGAGCGACAGCAAGGATCTAATCCTATAGTTACAAGATTATTCTGATTTAGGAGGAAAGTGAAAGGAAGGAATAAAATGAATGTATAAGCATAAACAAGCCCCAAACTTGGAAGATGAACTGAAAAAAACAATTATCTTTATAAAGTTTTAAAACTGCAAACAGATTTATGCAAGACAATCTTCCATCTGTCCAGAACCTTCTGCAGGACATATGCAGCAGATAACTTCAAGTCAGCGTAGTTCTTTATATGAAGTTTTCTTCTAAAGATATTTGCAGTTTTAAAGAAGTACACTGCTCTGTTGGAATGGTTGTAATTTCTCTTTTACCCTTTGTGTATGTCACCATCCATTGTTACTTTTTTTTTTTAATGTTCATCTGAATATTTAATCCATGCAAAAAATTAGTCCCAGCGTCTTTGTTTTTGTTTGTTTTTCTAAATAACGTTTGGCGGTCATTGCTTCACAACTGCAAACAATCCTCTATTGCTATTGAGTGCTGCAGTCAGGCTTTCTTCAGGCTGGAGGTTAGAATCTGATCCTAAGTCCATTAAATCACAGCGTCTTTTTAAAGTTTAATCTAGAGAGGATTTGGGTTGTAAACAAAGGACACTATACATGGGCAAAGAAACAACAGAAAACTGTGAACTTATGACTCTAACACAACCCTGAGTTCAAATTTTGTCTGTGATTTAGCGAGAAAATTCTGAGCTTTCGGCAGCAGCACACACACACACTGGCATGTGGGCAAAGCTGAACTGAGCATTGATGCTCACATCCAAAACGCACATATGGATCCCATTTTACAATGGACGTGATTCTTCATGTGCAAAACATGTGTCCAACTGGTTTCCTTTGGCTTTTTAAGATGTGTTTCTTTTTCTTCGGTGGGGGCAGGGAAGTAAATAAATAATTTGAGTGGTAATTGAATCATTACCTATGAAGAAAACAGTGTGGGATTCAACAGCAGGTAAAAACCCACTGCTACAGCTGAGAGCATCAACTTCAGCAAACTACCAAATGCCAACAGTGAGAAACTTAACCCCCCCATACAGCCTCCACAACATGTTAATCTATCCCACTCCGTAATTGTTAGATAGGAAAGGGAAAAAGGGCTCCAGATGCTAATAACTTGGAAGTGGTAATTAGAGGAGTCCACATTACTGCTGCGGGACTCCCATCTTCCCTTGATTGCTGGAAAGAAAATGCTGTCCAGCGGGTCTCCTTCCCAACCACACAGCACTTCTCTGCTCCGAGCTCCCTTTCCTTCTCACCATGCACATCCACAGGAACACGACTTGGCCTGGGAAAGTTTGTACTCTTCCCAGTGCTGCCGGATGCCATGCTTCCTACAGGGCATGTTGGAGAACAATTAGGTATAGGTGACCTAACAGGGCAGCAGCACAAGCCCCATCACCTTCCACAGTCCCAGTCTGACTAGGCCAGAACAAGGGAGCCTGCACTCCTTGCTGCAAAGGTCAATAGATATCCCTAAGGGCTCCTTATGCTTTTATAGTCCCTGGTACCACAGAGCCAAAGCAAGTCTGGAAAGGGTCGCAGCACTGCATGAGAAAGTAAAAGGAAAAATACACTTATCACAAAGAGGGAATGCACTTGTATTATTGTATTAAAATAGCACAAGGCTACAGTGACAGGCTATAAATTTTTCCTTTGGATTGTAACCAATATTTTCCATTTCAAGTAACAACAATGTAAGAAAGAGACACAGAATTAATAGAAATTATGGACATAAATTGGTAGGTACTTAAATGAAAGAGAACCTCACATTTGGGTATTGCTAAGGAACAAAAGGTTAACTGGCCCTGTGAGCAACCCTTGGATTCATTTACACTGCTGACAAGCTGACCAAAAAGTAAGCTTCTATTTTACCTATAACGTCCAACTTTATAGTTCTCAGATTCATAGTCCGGAATGTTATAATAAATTCTTGGCAGCAGAAAGCAACATTTTTTTTCCCCTTGAAATTCAACATCACACATAACACTAAACCTAATGTATGACTCCAAATAATATCAGTATCAGTAATAACTACATGGTTCTGCAGTGTTGAGAATTAAAGTTATGGCAATTCCTTGATTTTTCTGCTTCTGATTTGGTATGTTACTTCATTAAACAATTATGAATCACCAAACACTAATAATCTGAAATCAGTGACTCACCTTAAGACACACATATATAAACTACTAATATTTTTCCTAACCTTTCTGTTGTTATTGGCTACTGAAACATCACAAAACAAAACAGGGCAGAACAGCAAGGAGACAAGCCAGATCCTACTTATGTTAGCAGACCTGCATCCAGAAAATGAACAAATCTCTCCACGTTATGACCCTATCCTATATTTGCTTAGCACATATAAACCCCTGTTTTCTAACACCTCCACCAAATCTTGAGAGAATTCTGCATCTGAAGTTGAAAAGTCCTTTCTTCCCCCTATATGGAGTTCTAAAAGAGGACTGTTATAAAAAATAGTAATAATAATAACATAAAATCAATGCAAAGTTATTTAGCACAGGTGTTCCTGTTATTGAGCAACATTTGGAAAGCCCACACATTTGGTGTACCTTCAGTTCACACACCCAGATGCATGAGCTGGTGCTCTATTGTTAGTATAGAGGTTTGCAATAAAAAGCGTGAAGTAATATTGGCAAGCTCAGGAGCTTTTTTTTTTTCCTTATGATGTCTCCCTGCATCTATTTATCCAGTTTTCCTTGCTTTATTTCTGCTTTTATATTCAACATATTCAAAAGAGGGTCGGAATAAGGTTTTAAAGATGTAATGCCATGCTCGAGCCTTTTGAACACTAAGAGAAAACCTCAAAAGGTTCACCCGTAAGGGAACAAAGATATGAGGATAGCTTTGAACCTGAGGAGCTCTCTCACTGCAAGCAAGTGCATCGCCAGCGTGTCACAGGTGTACGCCACATGAGCAAGTGAAAAAATAAAATGCGACTGCAGAGGGGTGTGATGCTGACGGGTCCGAGTCCAGCATGCATTAATCCCAGGGTGAACATGTGCATCTGTTAGATATTTATGTAGTTCCTACTAGTAGTTTGTACATATATCTGAGCAGGTGAACATCAACAGATTTGAAACCATATGTTAAAGGCAGCCTGTAAGATGGTAGGAGGATGCAGCGAGGCACACTATGGGTCTGAGAGGGGAGGGCAGACGCCTACCCCTTAGAGCACTGCCCTGCTCAGCCAGGGCTCCCAGGCCCTGGGGAGGCTCCTGCTGTTAGCTCTGCGACACCCGGGGCACGTTGCTCAAATCTCCCCCCTCATTTCTCCATCACTTGAACAAGAGATAATAAATGTGACTACAGAGTGACAATTTTCCTTCTTCCATCTTTTTTTTTTCCCCTAGGAGCTGAAAATTAAAGCGTGGACTTTTTTTATTATTATTATTCCAAAGGTCTGTGTAAAACACAGCGGTGTCAAAACAACTGAGTTACATCTGATGGAAGAACACAGAGTCAGGATCTGTCCCCCATTTTCATAATTAACTCTGAGCCCCAGGAGAGGCCTGGATCCCAGCTTGGGTCTTTCCTCTCTTTCCTCGCTCCACCTCCAAACCACCACACTGAAAACCTTGTGGGCACATGCGAGCACAGTTGAAGCCAATGTATTTCCAGGAAGAAAATCAGCTTTGAGAAAAACAATGCACTTCTAAAAAGTGACATTTTGTCTATAATGTTTACTTTCTCTACTAAATATCCTCAGCAAGGAACCTTGAGAATTCATTCATCTTTGGATGAATTTATAAAACATGCTGAGAGGTCTCTGGCTGAAATGTGTGAATTTTCTATGATTAGCACAGGGTACTAGAATCCAAAACTGTCAGTTTACACACTACTTTAACCTAAACCACTCAGTTTCTGATACCAAACATGACTTTTTGGAAATGACAGGAAAACTTTACACACATTAAATGCTGAGTTTCTAAAGGAGAGCTGTTAGGAAAATTTCTCTTCTAAATAAAATTTAACGTAAAGATGGAGAAAACAAACCTCTAGCAACTACCATGAACACTCAAAGTTCAAGTTACTCTCTGAGATAAGGGAAACAAAACCAATCTTTGGAGTCCTATAAGGTCCTGATGGTAGAAGTATAATTTCACCTCTGAAAATTTTGGTGTGACTGAGTGAATTCATCAAGAGTTGCAATTTCATTTTGTCTTCAATGGTTCATATACATATAGGGCTGGACAAATCTGCCTTCTTCCTGCTTTGAAATATCTCCTCTGAGGAAGACTGAATGAGAACCCAGATGAGTCCTGCAGGTCAACACTGCCCAAACTCTGCTCCCAGACATTACCAGACCATTGTTAAAAATATGAATTTTAACATCTATAGAGACTGCTGCCAAGTGCTTCTGGAAAAAAAAAAAAGAAAAAAAAAAGAAAAAAAAATTTAATTGCACCAACAATCACTTTTTCCCCATCCTTACATTTGTATCTACCTCTTTTACAGCATCAGAACACATACCTTATAGTAAGTAGCTCAATTTATTTTTCACATATTTCCTTTCCCAAGAGGGCATTATTCATGCCCTACTCCTTCACAATGCAATTAGCTTGGAAACTGGACACTGAAAATTAAATGTGTACCCCTACTTCTGCCTCAACTCTCAAGAAGCTCTTGCAAGGGTCCAACTATAGCTCACCACCCAAATGTAATTGCTCTACACCTGGTATCAGAGAAAATAACGACACTCATCTCTATTATTTTACTTCACCTTAGTGAAGCACAGTTAGCAAAGAAGCTTGGTGACTTACCAAGCAATTGTCACCTTTGTTGATTGTCCTTCAAATGCCCTACAGGACCCTCCTGTCCCAGCACCTGGTCCAGCACTGGCAAGTCTAGGTTTAGCATTGCACTGGCACAGCTCCATGTAAAGGGCAAAACAGTAAGTGACGTCACCACTGTGTATTAAAAAATAGACTTTTTTTTTTATTTGAGTGATGTACATTATATGGTATCTATAAAATATGCCCTAAACATTCACAGGAATGGAGCTCAAAGAGTTTGATTAAAACTGAGCAAAATCAGTCTCTCATCCTTCTGTTTAAAAAATGAGAAATCATTTATTCAGCTTAATTCAAAGATTAAATATGATTAAAATTTCTATAAAACGTCAAGCTTTTCTGAAATAAACTGCTGCGGCCATCAAAATATTGATAGTCATTGGTAAATTACTTCTGGTGTTTAATCAATGTTATTTTTTTATCATCCAATTTTTTCTTCAAGTCAGCTACTAACACTAAACTACATTTCATCAAGGTTGGTAAAATGTTTAGAAAGGAACAGATGTCAGAATATGGGGATTGCCAATAACACTGATGGAAGCCAGTAATTTCTTTCCTGTCCAAAGGCAAAAGAATGAAGAATAATCTAGACTGTATACAATAATACAAGATTTACTACAACATTAATGGCTATAAAAAGTAAAAGTATACAAAAGCTATCTCAATTTTTTCAGGCCATCACTAAGGGCAGTGTTTTTCAATTTGAGACAGTTTTTACTGGAAAATGAAAGGTCTATGTATTCTTAAACCTTTAAATATCCATAAAACACAGATGAAGAAACAGACTAGCATTAGTTGCTTCCAAATATACTTGTATATTAGTCTACTGTGTAAGTTAATAATTTAGCCAAATCTCAAAAAAAAAAAAAAAACATGTGGATGCAATTTTTCCTTTAAGAAAGCTGCTCGGCTTGTTATTTACAGATTGTAACATTTACATAAGAGTTTGGTTTAACAAGAGATATAAATATAGATAAAACCCTTAGGACTTCATTCTTTAAACTGCCCTCTAAAAATCTGCCCTACAATTTGCACACTGAATTTTGTGCAGACTATTCTTGGAAGCCTTTTGTGAATTAGGGAGAACTGACTCGAAACAGGGACTGGTTAATCACAATTTTGCAAATTGTACATAGCAATCATCCTCACATTGTGAAATTCAGATCTATAAAATGCTGATGTTTTAAAGCCGAAAAATAAATTAGCTAAGTAGGACTACTCTGCTAAGGAAAGAAATATGAAAGTGTGAGACCCTTTGCAAAAAAAATAAAATAATAATAATAATCCTTAACATAAAAATAATTGAAGATAAGTGACACTGTAACTAAGTAAAGACTATTTCCATTCTCAACTACAAGCTCACTCCGGAAGAAGTTCTACCCCCTGATTGATCCAGACTGTCCCAAGCTCACGTACGCACTCATCTGAATACACCAGCCCCAAAAATAAACCTGAGTGAGGCTTACTGCTTTAGGAGACTTCTGTATATTTGTCCACAGTTAGAAAAACATCTCCAGTTGAGGAAAGACTGAAACTTCACTCTTTCAGGTGTCAATCACTTAGAAGTCATCTGCACACCTAATCAAAGCTGCTTTAGCTATATATCACGACTGTCACTCGGGTAACAACTGCAGCAATATGGATATATGGATACAATATTTTATGATGCATGCTGAATTCAAACACTTGAGTATAATAGCTGGCAACTTAATAATCTGAGGGAGAAGGAGTAGAATTTATGTGGAAAAGATGATTTCTCAAAGACGTTTTTTGCTCTGCTTTCAAGCTGCGGTTAATATAACTTCATCAGCATTTAGAATAAAGCTGACTCAAGAGTCTTCCTTTCCATGCAGGTTTTGCAATTCCTAACATTTAGTATAAATGAAGGTCTCTTTCTATTTATTTTCCCTTATCTGTTGCAGAAAGACCTTGCCAAACTGTCTGTTTTGAGCACACAAGGATATGCTGAATTTCATGCAAAATATTTTCCATTATCAATGTAATTATAATGACAAGAATTTTCATTGAGGTTCCACAGTGACACAGTGTGCACTGATTGCCCTCCTGCCATTCCAGCCCCCTCACTATGGACACAAGTTCCAAACAGCGGTCACTCTGTTTTCGTGATGTTGATCTTCCCAAAGGTCAGCTTTCTTACCTCAAACATTCCAACAGTTGCTTAGATTGCAGTTCAGGAATTTTGTGCAACTTTGCTTCTAGAAAGCAAATATTTATGTTAGTAAATACTATTAAAGTATTAATGTTATACAGGTATTCTCATTACTGAGCTGCTAAATAAGAAAAAGAGAACTTTAAACTGAATGGAAGGAAACGTGCCGTGTTTGGATATTAACCTTTACTGTGTTACTCTACCATGCTAAGGGCTGAATCAAAGACTAAGTCCAGCCATTAACTCTTTTAATGGGGATTAATGTTTGTAGAATTAATACGAATTCAGAATTCATGCCTTTGCTTTAGAGGGCAAGCAGGGGCAGAAAAACCCTACAAAGAACAGACCAAATCTGCATTACCAGGATTTCATAAAGAAAACCTTAGAAGTAAGGTTATTGCCTTTGAATGAGAGAGGCTTACATTCAGGTCTGGCTCTGAACAAGGTAGATCAGGGATTTGGCTTCTGGTATCATAAGTGAGGGTCCTAAGCACAGCCTCGGCTATTCCAGTCCAGCACATTCACTCACCCACTCCTACAGCAGCTCAGTCTTTTCTTGACCTTTTTCTTTTAATTGGAGCAAGGATTAACCCACAGTTGCATCAGCATAGGTGAACGCCAAAAGGTCAAAGTTCTAGAATCCCTTAATGTATATATTGTTTTTTCAAACAGAAAAGCTTGAACAATCTTGGCCAATCATTGTATGAAACAGAAATTTCAATATCTGAAAATGCTGCAGAATATAAAGAAAACGCTCTCCTTTCAGATCCATCCCAAGACTCAGATTGGAACTGAGATATGCAGAGGCATCTTCCTTCATCTCCTCATGCTTCCAAGCCATGTGGAAGTCAAGACTAAGTCAGGATAAGCTTCTAATATTTTCTATTAACTCAAAAGTGGCACGTGTATGAAAGCTGTAACAGAAGACCTCTCTTAGGACATGGGAATAGGAGACAGTGAAAGCAGAGAGAGCCTCCATGTGTAAAGGATCCTTCCAGGAGCATGATCTAGACCACACAATGTTCCAACAAAACTTCGGAAGATTCCTGTTTGCTCTTTTGAGCACAACGTGCCAATAAGATCAGAGGAACTAATTCAGAGATACCAATATACATTTCAATGAGTTCTGAGTTTGAACGTAGGACTGTAAGTGACTCATACACAAAATCATAAGTATCACCTTAGCCATATCACTTAATTCAGAAATATTGGCAGCACTGAACTTGAAAATACTGTACAGTTCAGAGGTAAAATGCATTTTAAAAAAAGAAATGTATTTAATGTAATGATGTCAAGAAGCAATCTACTTCATCAGTTTGTTGAATCCAATTGTGTCAGCAATTAGGAAAATGCTTTGCATTTGTTTTTTTACTTTCCTGAATATTTCTACTGACGAATTTTATAATTCCTTCACACCAGCTTTTACTCACATTCTTGGAGGATCCTCTCTTTTTTTTGTTTGTTAATGCACTTTAGGCAAAGATGCTTCAGAAACAGACAATTCCCATGGCTTCTAAGTTCACAAAACTTTAAAAACTAGTTATATACTTCAGAAGCCCAAAACAATCCCAACATTCGTGATTCACAGGAACAATGCATTGGGATTTCCATAATTTCTCACCACTGCCTCCCAGATCACTGCAGTCAGTGCAGGTAGGGCATGTGCTGAAGGTGCAGCTGCTCAGTGGTAATTGATTCTGTATGTTGACCCAGACATAGGGATGCTTACTGTCTGAACAAGACTCCTTCATGGAAAGCTGTACAAAACTAAACCAGCTCATGATATGTCAGCCTTTTGATGGATAAATCAAGTGCTGTCTCTTAACATTTCGTTACTGCTTGAGAAGATTTGACCTTGGGGCTCTAACAAACCACACAAACTGCCTGGACAACAAGCTGGCACTATTTCACACAAGTCAGGAGGCTCTCAGGGCAGCACAAGGTATCTGCTTGAGAAAACAACAGGCAGCTGCTTTAGGAGCAGAGTAGAATGCTGCTTCAAAATCTTTCATTGTTTTCATCATTATTATACTTTAAAGGAGTGCTTTGGAATTACTGCAGCCATCTGCCTGAGGCTGACTGCAGGTTCTCAGCCATGAGTCCTCCAAATGCCGGGCTCCTGCCGGATACCAGAGCAACACAACTTCACCGCGAGGCTTCTGAAGGCAAAGGACACACACCTCGACTCAGTGAACCAGACACTCAGAGACAGTACTTCCAAATAGTATCCAGGGAAGTATAATAAAGCTAACCAAATCTGTTTTCATCACATATTTTTCATGGCTCAGAATACCATCTTTCAGCAAATTGTGTTTGTACGTTTGCAGCTATCTGCTACCTTGGCTGAACACACAGAGCTGCACTTCGCCAGTCTATCTACATCTAACTGCTAACTTGGGTAGCTTTGAACTTGTTCAGGGGAAATGTCACCTATTTACCAATATTTTGGGGGAAATTTAAATCTACAACCTCTGTGGTTAGAAATAAACAGTTACAACTGGTGCATATGAAAATTTAAGTAGACATTCACAATTTACTTAGTTCCCTTTGAGGGGAATGAGAAAGACACACAGTACTTTCATTATCTGTCCCTAAGTGTTTTTTGTCACATTTTGATTCCACCACCATTCTTCAGTGACAGACATTAGGTATGACATTTTTTGACACAATGTCAATAGTGACATCAGTAATATTTGACACAAGGCACATTGGGGTTATTTGATGCAGACAACTGGATGGCTCAGGGCACTAAAGATCCAATGCATAAAGAGTTTTACCTCCAAGTCACCAGTGAATATCTAGCCCAGTGTTTTATAACGGCTACCAACTGATGGCTCCTCCGAGCCTTATACAGAAGGAGTTTGGGTGTATTGAACAGATGTCCAGAAAACAAAAGTCAACACAATAAATTACATTAATCTGTGTCCTATGTTGAAACACCATGGACTGAATAGCCAGCAACAAAGCTATTCTTCTACTGCTATCTGTAATTCCTTTTAAAAATGGTTGAATCCCAAAGGAGATATGGGAGGATCAAATGAGTCAGAGAGCACTACAGCTCTAGTCTTCTTCTGAATAAGATTTCTGCCTCAACAGCTTTCAGTCCCATGGCTTTCATTAACAGTTAAATACACTTATGGGAAAATACAAATGTGAAATGCTACTTCCAGTGATGTGTTTTCCAAATATTTCACAATTGCCTAATATACAGGACTCACAAATGTTGAATAGAAACAAAACATGTTACATATATGATCGCCCTAGAATTTCCTAGAGTGCCACTGTCCTGATGAAATAAAGCACTCCTGCCTACATCCAAATAAAGCACTCATCTAGGAGCTGAGTCTTGCATATCTACCTGGCACCTGGGTTGTGCTCCTGAATCCTGGGGCCCCATCATTACACAAAACTTGCAGGTTCTGTACACAGGCAGGCAGTGGTGTTAGTGTTGGGTACATAGGAACCTACGTGTATCTGAAAGTCACCTGAAAAAGGTACCTAGATGTTTAATAGAATGTTACATTGCTAAGCATCTGAAGATTTAGGAATCTAAATTCCATCATACAGTGTGTGTGTATCCTAAGTGTGTGTGAATCCTCACTTAGAGCAGACATCTAGCATGTACGTCTTGTTTTACAGTTGTGCTTATGTCCAAAATCCACCACCATATGCCACTTAACTTGAGCAGAACTACCTCAACACATGAATAAGGTGTATTATATTTCAAAGTTCAGAGCTCAGTTCCTTGTTGATGCTTCTTTTTAAAAGTAAATGTAAAAAGCACATCACGATTATTACATATGCAAACTGTATGCCTTTTTACTCCTTTCTAGTTTAAACTAGTTTTGAAAGGAAGATCCACATTAACCTGTTAGTCCCAGGTAGCTGTCAATATGACCAGGTGTTAGATTCAAAGACAGCTCCATCTACGCAACAGTTAGGTCTCAAGATTACCTCACATAATTTTTTTCTTTATTTAGAGTACACCGTTCAAAATCCCAAACAGACTCCTTCATTGTTCTGCAAACTGTGGTTCCTCCCCACACCCACCCCCCCAAAAAA
>NW_027071903.1:8462742-8485242 GCF_038088225.1 Cyrtonyx montezumae
AGATGGAAGAAAGAAACAAGACCTCTGTACCTTCTGCTACTGGGGAAAGAGCCTAAAGAGGATTGAAAACTGACAGCTCCTAAGAATAATAAAGCAAAGAAAGCAACAAGTAGGGGCAGAGATGGTGATTCTCTGGAAGGACTGAAATGAAAGAGCCAGCGCTAGACTCATTACCATAGGTAGATCAGTTAAAAAGGAAACCTTCCACAGAAAATCTGGTTCCTACCCAAAACAGTCCAAAATTGACATTGCAGTATGGAAATGTTTACCTTGGAGAGGTCAAAAACGCTTTTCTTAAAGTCTGTCATTTGTATTTTTATAGGCTGTATTACAATGTAGCATAGCAATCTAAAAAAACATCACCTGCAGAACAGGCATTTCACCTCCATCAAAACACTGCCACTGTTCCCCTGAACAGTTCCAAAAACTATACAATATAGCCAGAAACTCTCGAATTAAAAACCTTTGCCTCAAAATAATTATTTATTTTTAATGAGTTTGTGGGTGATGATCTGTCCCCACAAAAGGGATGAGTTGTTGAGGAATAAAAATCAAGCAGGATGTGTGGTGGGATGTTTGAACTGATGAGATATAATAAGCAGCTGTGAATGAGAGCGGTCCATAGGACTGCTTCAGCCTGTGACTGCCCTCCCCGAAACACCACGCACATTATGTTCCCCTGGCACATCAGGGTCTGATAAATAGGAAACATCCCCCAGTGCTTGTTCTCAGGACAAGGATGAGAACCCTGCCACTCCCCACAGGCAGCGGATGTGGGTTGGCCTCACTCATCTCATAACACAGCCCTAATAACTCACCCCGTGCTGCTGCTTGGACATTTTTTGCTTCGCATGACCAGGACTGTCCCACTTCCAGCACCCTATCTAGGCAGTGGAGTGAAGTGGGGTCCAACTGTGAGAATCTTCAACACCTTAACACAGAACACCCAAACCCCAACATGCCAATTGTGGCCTCCCTGACACACCCGTGCATCCCTCTCTGTCTGCATCCTTCCAGGAAAACTGCAGTTCCTATCTGAAAAGCAAAAAGTTGTGTTAGTTGGAGGTTGTTTGTTTGTTTGTTGTTTTAAATATGTAAATTAACTTGAAATACTATTAGGGTAACTCTGTGGGAAAAAGGTCATATTTAACAAAGGCACATCCAGTTTTTCAAACAACCAAAAAAAAAAGTCTTATTTCTTCATTGGTACTTTCTCTTTTCAAAATGTGAATATTGGAAATGTAAAAAGCAGACTTCACTGATGATTATGAAGTAATGCAATGAGTTAAAAAATAAATCCAGTCAGTGAAAAAACAGAGATGGGCACTGTAATGGGCATTGGTTTTTGCACGTTGTTGCACATTTGTTTTTAAGGGGTTAGGATATTATAATTATTTAAATAAATGACAAAACAATTATTTACCCTTAAAATGAGTGAAACTTATTCCAAGTTTTTGCTTTAAGGTCATGTTTGAGTAATAATATTTAAGCCAGTGTAAGCCTAGAAGCAGTACAGCAGTTGGGGGGAAATGTGTATACTCTTATTATTATTTCAAAGCTACAGTACTGTAGATTTCCTATTTCATTATTATTAGTATAAAATAAATTAGTACAAACAAAAAAAAAAAGAAATTTCACTCCTACTTTCATATTTCTTTAGATCTTAACGTGACATTAATGAGCAAATACACACTAGGATGATGATCACACTGTAGGATAAAATGGCTCATATACTGTGTCGATAAGTTAAGATAAAAGAAATCCAGAACAAAGACAACAGTATTGTGGAGATATGTTTAGATTCCAAAATATTTGTATCAGTCAAAGATAGAAACACCCAAGACAAAAAAGAACTGGTAAATAGAAACCATCTACTTTTTTTCCACTTGACTGTATAATAAATACGCTGTATATATTAAAGTGTTATTCCATTACCATGCCTAGCTGCCACATGCAATAGATGGATACATTATATACATATTTTCCATCTGATATCCAATATATTTGTAGCTCCTTTTGAATAACAGTAACATTCCTAAGCAAGCACTTGAGGACAGAATTTAACTTCTGGGAGACAAAGATGCTCATCAAATGCCATGCAGGCATTTAAACCCTGACCTCAATGATGCAAGGCTGTAGGTGAGGTGTTTTTGAGTAACATCCAAGATAGTTCTTCCTGAATCTGAGAATAAAGCACTGCAATGTATACTGGAATACTTTAGAGGGCTTCATGGGAAACAGAGCTGCAAAATCCAGAAAGATCACTTGAAAGGTGATCACAAATCCCATAAAACCACTCTCAATCAATATGAAAATGATGCAGATGACATTTCTTCACATATAGCCTATTAGGGGCTGCCTCCTTCAGTAGCACAGCCCTTCCTCCCCATTTTCTTTCCCAACATATAAAGTTTCTGCTCTTCTCATGCTGACTGACTTGCTTATCTAAGACACTGTGATGCTTTATTCCATCATAGCATGGGACTGTGCCCTCAAAGTGAGCCCAGCTGGTGATTAGATGCATCACTCCGAAATCTGAATATGACTGACCAAAAGAGAGGAATGTGAGCGTCACAGATGGATGGGAAGCGATTAGAAATAGGTAACAGGATTGGTAACTACTTACTCATAAGTACGTAAGACACAATGGCACATCGTTGTGATTGACAAGAACTACTATTTGCAAATTGGACTTCCATGAGTACCATCAGCACTCTCACCAATCAAGACTCAAAAACAAGCGTTCTGAAGACTGGAATTTTTCTAATGGCATCAGCCTGATACCAAGCACAAGTCGATATGAAAGCCACTGTCGTGTATAATAAAAAGCTGAAGCAAATGCAAAGGGTGCTGCAGGAGTCAACCACATAGAAGGGAAAAGGATACTACAGTGCAAAAGAGAACTTTCCAACAATGAATCATAATACTTAACACTTTAAAAATAAATACTGAACATGACCAGACCGGTTCATAATACTTTCTCCTAGATTTTTATTTTTCAATATTTCTGCTTAAAGATTGATAATTTCAGTTTGAAACTGTGACTATTTAGAAGCACTGCCTAGCAGCCCTATTATGAGTCAGGTACTGTACATAAAGGCATGCTGAGGGAAAAGGGGGGAAAAAAACCCACACTCAGGGTACTTTTTGTCTTAACGACTTGAAAAATTAATTTACGAGTAAATAGCAGTGATCTATATCAAGCCCACTGATTCTCCTTTGTTTACCCAGTTTATCTGAGTTTGCCAAAACCAATTGTCTAATGATATTATTTTGTGATTTTACAGCTACTTGCATAGATGCTGTGCAAAGGACACAAGCAGTTATTCCTGGTCACGTATTTACAAAACCCTGAATTGAGAATGATTTGAAGAGTTTCGTGTTTGAATTTCTTCTACTGAAGATAGGTTCACATGGTACTGCATTGGAACAGTCAGGCTAAATCTAAATAGAGATAAATTAGCCCAAGCAGAACACCAGATTAACACAGCTGTATTCCTTTCAGCTGTAGGAATTTACAACAGGTATACCAGGTACTTTTGCCTAATAAACTCTGTGCCTGACTAACCTCTGTAACACTAGGCTGCAAACTTTGTTGCAAAGTCTTCCTAGTTCTTCATTAATGGCACATTAACTTAGATTATACTGTTTATATGGGTTTTTGCAAAATATGCACCTCTGGTGTCCTACCCTGAACCCAGGTGATGCATGCTGAGCCTAAGCACAGTGTTCTGAAACAGGTTTTGAACATTCCAGAACATGCTTTGTAACTCGAATTTCAGAAATAATTTTAGAAGAGTGAATCATATCATGAAAACAATAGTCCATTTATATGTTGGTTTTTAAAAGCTGTATAATTCTTACTCAGCCTCTAATTGCATTATATTAAATATTCACTAGAAATACATGGGAAATTTACACATTCTTCATACTAACTATTCTTTTTGGTCTGGAGACAAAATTAGTATTTACTCAGTTAAAGTCATTATTGATATTTTTGTGCCAACTGAAAAACTGCCCCTGACTTGGCAGCAGTGGCTCCATCCTTCTCCTGCTGCACCCCACCACGCTTCTCCTGACTGTGCCTCTCTCCCCTCCAGTCCTACTTCTGTAGGACAGCCAGGCTCTCTGGGACGAGGACTGCCTATGAACTGCTGGCTCCACATTTTGATCAGAGCTGCAAAGCTCTACTCTCAAACCATCAAAGAGAAAAGTAGAAGAGTTTGAGTTCTAAAACTCATGCTGGAGGGATCTTCTCCCATACCTCTCCTGCACAGTTACTCAGAGTTACTCAAGAACGTGAAGTATGGAAGGAAACTTTTGAGAAGAATCCAGCCAGGACAGGCAACCAACCTGCATGCTTCCCTGAAGAAACAGGGTGCAAAGTTCAGCTCTGTGTTTGCATTTCTAAAATGTTTGTATTTCTAAAGAGCGTAAAATATCAAATATCCTTCTTGGAGAATAATTTCCCTCTACTCTCTTAGCGAGTTGCTATATAACCATACAATAAATATTATCCTCCTCACATGCTTCTGTTTACTTAGCATACAATATATCTGATGCTATCTAGCAGCATAAGTTTTAGTTCTGTCATCTTAAAATAGTAATAGTTGTCAATCAAACTAGAAAGTGCATAATAAAAACATTCTAGAAACTAATAACCCTATATTTCTACACTTAACTTGGAGCTGAGCATTTCTTAAAATGAGATTAATTATATGTTTGTTCAGTGCCCGATACAATCAGACAGACCTCTAAACAACATCCTCCTAGCAATGAGCACAGACTATAATCGTACAGAGAGAGTGTTTGTATATATTACGCAATATATGCAGCAGTAAATTAGTAGCATCACCTTCACTTGGCCCAGTATTTCAGTCTGTAACAGAGTTTTAGGAGAAAAAAAATGCAATCTGCCCACTACTAGAGTATTAGCTAGAGGATGAGAGAAAAGGGCACAGCCAATACCCAAGTAACTTATGGCAATATTTTACAAATATTCAGAAGTATGGAAGCACCAAGGAGAGAGACACTGGAAAAGTCCTCAAAGTTATGACCAACATAATGTGGCGAACTGGTGACTTGAAAATAAAAGTGTTGGGAAAATATCCTTTGATTTATACCTGCAAAACTTTAGTGGGAACTTCATTGCTTGGGACAATTAAGCCTACTCTGGACATGCTATTTGCAAATACCCTGTAGGGAGCAATCCTAAAATGTCCAGTAGATGGACTAGATGTAGAACAGGTCTTTTGCTGTTCCACTTTTTATTATTCTAATCCATCACCCTTCCTCAGGTGGTGAAGTTTTATGTAGACTTTAAAAATTATGACCATTAGAAAATTATGTGCGTGTCTGTGTAATATATACATACGTATGGATGTAAGGTCTGTTTTTTAAACACTAAGGCACTGAAAAAAATCTTTTCACCTCATTTGCCCATGCTACAGCTGTAAGTGTGCATTAATCTGGCAAGTGAAGATAGAAAATTCTAATTATGGTTATGTGAATGCACTATTTGCATAATCGCAACCACTGAACTTGCAACTTCGGCATGCAATAACTTAGATATGTTTACTGCCAACAGTGTAGTAGAATAGGACTGTGACACGCTTATGCCACAAAAGCAAAGTCAATCTGACAACTTTGTCCAAAACCAGAAATGTAGAATTCCTGCAAGACTGACAAGTTGACACCAAAGCCTGCAGAACAGGCTCAGCAGGAGGAGTCACACAAGGAACTCTTAAATATTTAAGTCTTTCACATTAGGGATTCTCAAGAAAAAGATGAAAGACTTTATTTAGTTCTATTCTGCCTATGGTCTCCTCCTCATTCTTCTCAGACTCCTGTCCACTGTTTTGCAGAGGCTAGAACTTTTGGTGACTTTCTGAAACCATGAAGTCCAGCAAAGATGTTGTGCTGACACTCTGCTAACATAGAAAGTCATTCAGAGCAATGGCTGCAGAAAGCATCTCTGTTCCCAAGACACGGGATAGCAGAATTCTTTATGGATGTGCAAGGTGTCTTAGAGGAGGAGGTTAAAGGCTTTGCTTTGTCCACACATCTAATTGTTATTTCTATTATTCTGGAATGGAAACCCTCTTACTGACCAAAATATAAGGCAATCACCTCCATATAAGAGAAAATAAAAAGATCCACTGTCATATTTGAGTATGAAAAAAAAAAAAAAAAAAGAAAATGAAATGGTATGGAGAAAGGAAAAGGTATTTTGTACCTTTCTTATGTAGCCCAGCCCAAGTTTCCCATAGCATTACGGTGAGAAACAGTGGCCTGCAGAGTCTTAACAACTCTGAATGCTGCTAAGGATGCAGAATAGTGGCAGGATATGGCCATTCACCATTAAGGCCTTAAAGCCTTCATAATTACTGAGTATACAGAATATTTATTATAAATACCATGCCAGGCCTCTTTTGTGAGCTGCCCTAAGCCTGTTCTCTGAGCCACATCAAGCAAGAAGTTTAAATGAAACTGCTCCCAAGTTTCTGAAATGGTTTAATAAAACATATACTGACTGTAATATTCAGTTTATAGTAGAAAACTATTGCCCCTTGGTTTGAAAAATGACCTCTAGTTGGCAATTTTACTCTCAGCTTCATAGATTATAGTCCGCTGTTGGTCATTTTCTCAATCCACAGGGCAATACTTTTCCATAACAAGCTCAAACTGCAATCAGTATTTGTAGGCTGTTACACAAGTTGAGGATATGTCTCAACACATCCTAGTATATGACTAAACAAAAGAAATAACAACCTGGTGACACAGACATATGGAGAAAAACAGTGCGATTCTTCTAACTTTCTAATGCTGAGATAGCAGAAAAACATATTCTTCTATTGTGCTAATTTATATTAAATTTAATGTCTTCAATATACAATTATCACTAATTTGATTTTTTTCATTGTTCTGTTTTATACTGTTTTATGCCTATATTTATTTCAATGTGAAATTGAAATAGACAAATACTAAATTCTGTTAGTATCAGATTTCAGAAACGACAGATTGTGACTGATAGCTTAACACTGTAAAATCATATTAAAATGTATTCACATAGATATCTTAAAGATCAGTTGCTCTTGGGCACACAAAGCATGCATTCATAGAAACTTAAGAGGTTTTGTATAAGGAAATTCTGATACAGTTTAGTAGGCAAGTTGCAAGTAATTGTTTCTGCACCCAGCTCCAACACATAAATTCCAAGATGAAACACAATGTTTCAGGAAAGCAATTCCCCTGTTATGTAATCAAATACTTGCACGGTGTTGACGATAATTCAGGGAATGGGAAGGGAGAGACATGGCATCTATTCCAAGATGCGGCCTTAAGAAATGCCCACCCCACCTTCCTACATCACAGCTACTCTGATCTGTAGGGCTAACGCAACTTACCTAGCCAGCTGGAGAGCAGCGAGCTTTAATTCTTTTATCAATGGATGTCAGAAGCTCCTGCAGGTCCTTTACTGTAAATGCAAAATATTTATAATTACAAGAGTAATATTCATCCCCATCTGTAAATAAAAATCCACAGTTAAATGTGACACCCACCCACACTCTGACCAAAGAGAACTTCCCAAGCTGTGGATACAGTGGGGTCAAAAGTGGACATTTTGCCACATTCATCTAGAAATTAAGTTTCCTATCCTTTCAACAACTACACCACATTTTCCAGGGAATCCGGGGGTAGAAAGGAGAACCTTGGCTGTAAGGTAACACAGAAGAGAAAAGTTCACAGTAGTTCTGCACGTGCTGCTTCAGAAACCATATACAACTATAGACATCTACCTATAATGCTGCATTTTGGAATATTTAAAGGTAGAGGGTTTCTTACTGTTGTTGAGTTCTGATGGGTTTTTTTTGGTTTGGGGGCTGTGCAGTTTTTTGCTTTGTTTGTGGTGTTGTTTTGTTGTTGTTGTTGTTTTATTTTTTTTTAGGATAATAAAAATGACACATGTGCCATAGTATAATGGATTAATCAAGGAAGATGATGTTTATCCGAGGTCCTGAGTTGCACATCTTCATAACTCACTCATAAAAATTAATGTGTTGTACATGCACTTCAGTGACGCATCTTCTATTTTTACCCATTAAGAATAAATTGTTCTAAATTGGATTACCCTGATATCCAGTAAGAAATGTAAAAATTATATTGTTATTTTAAGAATTTACATTGCTGTGTATCGAAAACAAAGCTTCTCACAGTGCTTTTGAACTGTCATGTTACTTCCACCTCTAGGAAATCATAGTTGCTGCTGCCACACCTAAACTCAAAAGCAATTTATGCTGTATCACTTTACATACTGTTCACTTAGTACCTTAATCACAAGATTATATATGGTATACTTTGGGACTGATTTTTCATAGCTGTTTTTGTACATAAGTAATACACAACCATGTACACAAGGACTCATAAAATCCTCATTTCTGAAATCAACAGATGAAAAAATCCCTAAATAATAATGTACAGATGTTTCTTATTTAAATGAGCTGCTGGCACTTAATGCTGTCAATCATACAAGCAATAAAATTGGTGGATTTCAAGGTACTCAGTTTTTACAATGGATTTTTTTTTAAATCAAATTATCACTTTACAATGACTGAAAAAATGATTAGTCAACAAACTTAAAGTGATACATTTTGATTACATCTCTAAATTCCTGTACGTGGTCAACTGCGCTATATTGTTCCATATCAATTCTTTTTCCTTTTACCTCAAGGTTGATTCTGCTGTCCTTAAGCAGCAGCACTTCACTAAAAGTACATTATCTGCACATTATCTATAGAGTAATCCTCTTCTCAAATACAAGACAGAACATCAGAGTTTCTAATCCTACACAGATAGAGTAATTCACATCCACTGTACATTTTACTGTAAAGACAGAGTAATACAATATGTTTGATAAATCATGTATGTGTCTGTGTACAAAGAAAAAGGTTTATCTACTTTCCTACATGATGCATCCGTATTAAGGCACACACATTCCCCATGCTGGCATTGTAACAATCTTTCCAAGCTCTATAATAGAGACATCTGAGTTTAAAAAATGAAGCAGCCCACAGGTCAAACAAGTTCCTGATGAGAAGTACTTAACCAGAAATATTATTTCACTGATTCTAAGTTTTCATCCATACATCAAATCCTAAAGTCTATTGATTAAATAAAACGGATCTTCCTTTATTTCAAAGCAAAAGAGAATTAAATCATCTCCACTGCTTTTCTTCAGTTTGGAACTATCAGGTTGTACACAGAGGCCATGCACCCTGCGTATAATTATAGCATCCTTAAGGAGAGCTTATCCTGTAGTGACTGATCACAGGTTTCTTGTCTCTTCCTCTAAAACTTCCACTCCTGGTCATAATCGATGGCACCTGATGGCCCAATATTCTGATCCAATTTAGCGCCAGTGATATGATCCAAGATCTACTAAAATCAATTAATTCCTCTTCTTCAGGAAATTTTGCATCAGGACAACTTTAAGCCTATGTGAATGCAAGAAGTTACTGCAATCACAGTGGTTCATATTCTCATGTCTCTTCGCTGCGGAATTATCTGCATCATGCTTGAAGTTTTCCTGCAGTCCCACAAAACATAATGCAGCCAAGCCCGCCCTTGCAAAGCCTCAGGCAGTGTCTGCCAGCTTGGAGAATCAAGGGTCTCTTTCAGCAAGCATCTATATCAGAATATAGCACATCTGTATATTGCTGAGCCCTGTGTATTATTAGCCAGTATACAAAATACCATCAAATTCTAACACTGCAGAAACACACTACAAACTCCTTATAATCCCTTTGCAGAGCACCAAGAGTTAGATGCAAAAAATTCGTGGGAGTTTTTGTTAGGTTTTTTGTTTGTTTTTCATTTGTTTTTGTTCACCAAAGAAAAGATGTCTAAGTTAGATTTAAAGCTCCCCTGAGCTATTGCGCCTCCGAGCAGACTGCAGCTTGGTTCCAGTCTACCTGCACCATGCTGCTCCACACTGTGCAAACATCCTGTAACATTTGATGCAGTCAGAAAACCCTCTATCAGAGATGCAGTTTCCATTCTGGAAGGTAATCCCTGCTAAAAGCATAGCATCTCCATTCACTTCTATTTCAACCCAAAATTGTGGGTGAAAAGATACACATTATTTTCAATTGTGCTGCTGTATATACACATTTAGAAAATCAAAGTACTCTTAAAAAAAAAAAAGGAATTATTAACATACTTCAAATATTCATTGAATTAGCATCACAGACTACAGTAAGTACAGCATAATTAGCAATAAATTAATTAACAAAAAAAAAAAGAAGAAGAAATTTACTACCTGTAAGTTATTTCTGTGCAACAGAATTGCAGACATGCAGAATGGTGAATAAATACTGACATCTGTATTAGTTAAGGAGGCTACAGCTTGGGCATCTCCTTCAAACCCTCAGTGCCTTTCCATTGGAAATCAGTAGTTCAGCACCAGCAAAGCTAAGTGAAGACAAGAGCCTTTCTTCTGCTAAGTAGCACTAATTTCTGCCCATAGTGCCATTCAGATGAGGATTGATCAAGTCACAGAGGTAGTAAACAGTCTGCCACCAGTGAAGAGTACTTCATAACAGCCTCCAGGTATCGAGATACGCAAAAGAAACATTAACAATAAAATAAATCAACAGATAGTCTTGCAAAATATATCAATATTAAACTCTCAATTTTCTCCAAATTAAGAAGCCAGAAGTCAGAAGACCAAGAACTCAGAGTCAGAATTTTCCTATTAAAGAGCATATGGTTTCTCCTAAAGTCTGTGATTGATACATGATCTTTTCTTTCTTTTCAGGCAGAACAGCTGTCCAGTGAACTAGAAGAAATAGCCCTGAAGATAGCTTTGTGTCTGATATGACTTTGAGAGGGAAAATCATCCCAATGATAGATGCTTCAAATGAAATTACCAAGGAATAGAAGAAATGTGTAAATGCGTATGTGTATATATCTCTCTTTATATATGAGATTTTCTTTCTATCAGAGCAAGCCATCATTGTAACCATAATTTGGGATTAGCTTTCTGGGAAGCGTGGTGGGGAAAGTAGGGAAAAGGTATGTACTTCAAAGCTAGATTTAGAATGAGTCTAACCAGAAGGGGCAACACTGCTTCAGAAAGGGTCACTGGGGAAGAAGCAGTTTTCTGAATATAATCTGAACTCCATTACCTGGATTATATTGAAACTTCCTTGATTCTTCTCTGTAAGGAAATGCTCTAAGAAAGCTAAAACACATGCTTTGCTGGTTGATAAAGACTTGGAATCTTTGACTCAATAACTGAGAAGAAATGGCCTTGCTGAAATTGCCATACAGATGATTTCCATGAACTTGAACTCCTCCATACCCAGTGCAGAACAGGACGGCTCTCGGCAGAGAAATGCTGAGCAGAAGAGCACAATGACCTTCTACCCATCCCACCTTTGTAGGCCTCGCATCTTTAACTTAGAGCTCTTTGCTCACCCTGCCCCAAACGTCATCTTTCAATGCCATTAACCTTCCCCCAAAACCAATCTTCTCACTTCCATTTGCCTCCCAACCAAATACCCATTTTCTCCTGCCTTCCTACAACAAAATCCTCCTTAAACTTCCCTGTGAGCATGTTTATTTCTGAAGCTAGTTAAAAAATAAATCAGATCCTGGGCATTAAAAAAAAAAAAAAAAAACCCATGCAAATTCTCGTGAATCTTTGTACAGGTATTGGTAACACCTCTCCTTACCACTAAATAACTCAAATGCTTTTCTTGCCCCAGTTCCCACCCCCGACCCCCTCCATCATTCCTGCATCTAGAGTCTTCTTTCTCATGTCATATAAGCTGCCAGTAACCCCCATGCAGCAGTGGTGTATCCACCCACTGGCATCTGACTGTTCTCCTGCCACTTCACCTGCCCTCCTGGCACCTCGTGGTACTAGTCCCTGCTCTCACACAGGTTTTGTATACGCAGACCCAGGCTGCAGTTCTCAGAATCCCTGCTCAATGGGATTCCGACTACAGAAGAACAAGAGATAAGATCATAAAAGCAGCCCCAATATGGTGCCCCATCAGGAAGCCAACTAAATCTGATAGACATGGTCCTCTCAACCTATGAGTAGGAAAGGCCTGAGCACTTAGAGAGGAAGAAAGCAGCTCAGAAAACTCCTTGATATGGTTTGTAATTGGCCAGCACAACCCTGCCTAGGTCTATAATTCTGGGGTAATCAAATCTCTATTTTTTTTTCCTCACACATATATATGTTGCATATGTGCTTATATTCCTAATTTTTCCCCTTCTTGCCCCCTGCTTTCAGTTCACAGTGACTAAAAGCACAATTATTTTACAGAGATACTCTGTAACAAGCTTACAGGATGCCTTTAGTAATAAGATAATTATTTGTAACTGTATAAAGAATTATAATTTTTAATTTAAAAAGAAATCAAATAAAAACAGCTTTCATCTTTCCTGCCACATGAAGAAAACAGTCTCTGCCTACAACTCAAATTATCATTCTCTCCTTTGTGCAAAATGAATTGACCCAGAAAACTAAAAGGGTAAGAACCCATATTTGCTGGGCTTATTCAGCAGCCAAAAGTTCATGAAAAACACTGTTGTGTATCACATAGCAACCACTTGATGCCTATTGTTAAGATACAGTAGTTATTCAAAAAGTAAAATCGTGCATTCTCAAATAAGAACCCAGGCTGCAATGTGTGTTTACTGTTTTTGGGAAATAGTCATCTTGCCATTTTCTCTTTTTCCATAGCCTTGGCATATTTGGTCAACTATGCAATGTGCAGTTACCCGCAGGAAAAAAAAAAGCAACACAAGAATTTTCCTCCAGCACTTAGCACAGGACAATGTCCATTCAAAGCAACACATGAGATCACCATTCAGAGAGTTAAGATGGGCTCTGTTTTTAATGCAGCCACACTTTCACTTAAAATATAATATTCTGGAGTAAGCATGAGGGATAAAGGAAGATAAGTGTATCACTTTTCCACTGAGCATTAAAAGTTGCACGCTTTTACCTCTTCTCAAAGCAAACCATCCTGAAGTGGGCAGGCAGTTGGACTCTGTCTTTGCAGGTCCCTTCCAATTGAACTATTCTATTCTGAAGTCCTTCATAGAGGCACAAATGCCAATACTGCTGCTGCACATTTACACTTTTTCCTGGCATTGCCACCTGTCCCTGCAGCTGTGCAGAAGTATGAACATCATGGACATCCTCTGTTTCACTTTCCTTACAAATACTTTGCAGTAAGATCTAGTATAAAATAAAAGGTAAAATAAAGCAGGGCAGAACATAAGGTGTGGAGTCAGGAAAAAAAACATTAACAAGTCCTATTAATTGAACGTGTTTCTTCTAAAATATTTGAAAAGAAGTGGCAGGCTGCTTGAGCCATTTTGGCTTTCCTCGATCTCCAAGAAAGCTGAAAGGCAGAGAGCCCTCCGTTTCATTCACAGATGCAGCAGACTGTCTATCTAAATTATCAAAGCAAGGCCAAAGGGGCTCTTGAAAACAACTGCTGGAGGAGATGAAGTAAAGAATAAGATATAAACTCCCTTGTAGGTGCTATTATGTGCTATTACACAAATAGCACAACTTAAAACTTCAAGATAATGGCATATTTAATACCAGAAGGGAATGGCAGACTTGCTTAGCATAACTTTGAGATGTTTCATCAAGGCTATGTACAAACAGGTGTGCAACATTTTTGCTAGCTATAAGACGCTTGTTAAGATTATTTGCTTATCTGAAAGACTGTTTAAACTCCTTTTAGAGGCAGAAAGTAGATTAAAAGGGGGGGGATAATGTGTGAAAATGTATGTTTTTCCACTGAAGCTTAAATTGAGCCTAGCTGTATCCAGATACATGTGGTATGTTTCCATAGTCTCAAAAAGGAACTTGAGTGGTAGGCAGCTAACCCCAGATGAATGCACGGAGCTGCTAAGGAAAAATATGAGAATGAATTAGGTATCTGGGAGCAAAGAGGTGTGGTTTATGATTCTAGAGAGAGATGTCTGGCTGTTTGCAAAACAAGACCAAAAATGTGGATGAACTGAAGTTGCAGCTCGCTTGCTGCAGGTGTTCCTGCTTCTCTTAATGGAGCCCTTCACTGGAGGTTAGAGGAGAATGCTAAAAAAGTCAAGTCTCCCTCTGAACTACCCTCTTACCTAGTGGCTTACAAATGCATTTTAAACCGAAAAGCATCCACAATAAAATATTTGAATCAGTCCAAAGGTAGATTGATGCATACTTAAAGACAGGGATTGCCTATACAAAGGAAATACTTGGTTTCATCAGTGGTCAGTGATGTGGCCACAACAGGACATGGTAATTATCTGACTGTTGAAAAGCTGCAGTTACAATAGTACAGTCATTTAGCAGCAAGATACCAGAGTACTTGACAAAACTTAAAGGAAGATATTACATTCAGCGCAGAACTGAAAATTTGGAAATATTTCCTCTAAAACAATATGAACTATCTGTTAAAGAATAACACAGAACTTTTCTAGCACAACACAAATTCTTTCCTCAAGACTGGTAACTTATGAGCCACCAAAATACTCCATTGAACAAAACATAATACCCACACGGCACCTATGCAAATCACTAACAATGAGTGACTCTAAGGACCAGTAAGAACAAAGCCCCAAACCCCTATCAAACATTATCTGAGGTATGAAAAATTCAAGAAATGAGTAATTTTTTTTAAATGGGGATAAATTGGGATTTCTGTAACAATTGACTCATTTTGCCTGCTTTTAGCAGGATCTCAAAGAGCACTCCATGTGTTAATTAAATTACAAAGCATTCTTGAGACAGGTAAATGGTATTACGCCCACTGGGGAACCAAAAGAACATTTATGTTTCATTACTGAAGTCACAGAGTAATTCAGTGGCTAGTGATATAACCCAAGAATTATTAGTCACCACTTTTACTCATTGATCTGATAGCCTCAAAGGAGGCAGATGAAAAAAAATAAAAGAATAAAAAACTTTCTTCTTGTGCTTTTCTATCTTCCAAAGTTAGAAATTTATTTTATTTTTCTGCTTACTGGAAAGCCATACTAGTCTACCCAGGTGTATTAAAGATCACAGTACAATACAAACAGGAATCAAAGCAAGGGCAGGGAATTGTAACCATCCTGTTTAACAGCTCATGCAGCTGCACCAGGACCCTCCTCTCTCTCTTTCTAGCCAGTCATACTCCCAGAGACAACACATAAGAGCTTCTACCCTAGCAGAATGAAGATGGAAGGACGTGCAGATGAAATAATCCTTTCACTGGCCAGTTTACTGACTTCTAATGCTACTTTACTGAAGAAACAGGCACAAAATTCCGCCATGAAAGCCAGTGCCTCATGCACTTTATACAATCTCCCACTGAAAGGAACAACAGATGAAATAGCTGTGAAAATGGTTCAGACCATGGAAAAGTCTACTCTGCATTCAACTACATCAATTTGAGGTTGCATGTAAAGAGATGGAGGAGGCTGACAATTATATTCTTAGTATAAAAAACAAACTGCCTGCATGCTGTCCAGCTTGATTCTCTGGTTAGTACGCTTCCAGGTTCCAGGAGTAATAAAGCAGTAGGATATAAGGCAGTCTGCACAATAGACAGTCCAGTGACTTACAGGACAACGTAAGGCATCTCTAATTCAAGGCTGTTACAACCCTTCTAGATCTTTAACAAATTATATCTCTATTAGTAGTCATTTTGGAGAGTACTTCATGAAAGGTTTTTCTGTTTAATAAATATTTACTACTAAAACCAGGGAAGTATCTTTTTGAACTTGCTTTAAACATTTTGAATACAATGTTAAGCCAAGATTTCAGGCCTTATTACCCCTTATCCCCCTCATTTCTTGTTATGTCATGAAGAATCAGCCACACAGAAGAGATGAGAACGTATTTAATTTAAATGACCAAGGCTTAGGATTGTCTTCACCGTGACAGAAAATAGAGCTGCTGCATATATTTCCAGTAGCATTATTGTTATATGGCTTGACAATCATCATCTTTTTTCTTTTCCTAAAAATATATCTAAAGAACCACATGGTTTACACACTGCATTCAAAATATTTTTCTTCGTTTACATTGATTGCATATTTCAAATCATGTTACAGCTGAATCGCTTAGCCTAAATCAAATAAGGAATCCACATAAATGCATACACACACTTTCCTTGTTTTTAGACATTGCTGATATTGACAAGATTAAAATATTTTTCTCATTCATTATTTATTGTGATATGATGAAACCGTAAGAGTATGTATTTAACAGAGCATCACAAGTAGAGTTAAGATGTGGACATACCATTTCATTTTGATTTTACTGAGACAGTGCTAAGTATGTGACTCCCTGACTACAATAATGACACGTTTAGGTGATAAAGATTTAAGATGCTTTGCAAAGATGCAGTGCTATCCAAACTCCTCAGCCATGTTGATTCAGAGCAGTATCAAACAGACGAACCCCATATTCATGACTGGAAAAGAATGCCATGACTCAAGCCCCTTGTCTTGCAGGGGACTGAGGAGTCTGTGCTCTGTGCAAGAGCAGCAGCAGCAGCAAACTCACACTGAATCAGGGATGGAAGTGGAATGACCAGAAAGCCCTCATACACACACAACCCCAACAGCACTCCATTTTATAGCGCAATAAATGCACCCTCTGGATAGTTCCACCTCTCCTGGAGGAACTGGTACTACCTGACAGCTGCAGTTCGGGGTCAAGCAACGCTACACCTGCCCAAACCTCAAGTACACGGTACGTATATTTGAATTTGGTTTCTGAACCAAATATCTAGGATTGAAAACAACAGACATAGCACTGCGCGATCCCAGTATCCAACTCACAGTTGGGCACCATTCTGCATGCTTCTGTTGGCACTGAATTAAGGAAACACCGAACAGAGAGCACCACAGCAAAGCCACTGCAACAGAGAGTGGTACTGCTGGGCAGAGCAGCATCGACCTTGCCTCCTGTAGGATGTGGCACTATCTGGGTTAGAATACAGAAAAACATATTTTAGCCCAAATGCTTATTCTTGTGTACTGCAATCTAAATAAACCCCTTATGACAAATATAGGAGAATAATCAGAAGGTACTGAATGCTTAAAATACACCCTTAACAAAACAAAACAATGTAATGCACATCTCTTTTTACGTGTCAAACAATTTGCCTAACAAATCATAATAATGCAGAATGATATAAAATTCACCCATCAAGCCCAAATACATGCACAAAGATTACCATGGCAAAGAATTGTGAATTTCATTAAATATGTTAAAGGCATAAAAAAAAAAAAAAAACAGCTTTGAAAAATAGTAATCCTGTCTTTCAACAAAAATATTATAGGAAGCTATGAATTTGGTAGATCTGAATAGGATGTTGGTACATGTTTTACTAAGGTAATATAATGGCACACTATTATTAGATCACATTAATCATTACTGTGCCAAAGGCACTGACAGCACCACTGAAAAGGATTGAAAGGGCTGGTAATGGATATAAATTACCCATTGTGTGATAAAAGGATTTTTACTAAGAAGGTAAGAATAAAACAGCAAATTTCTAATATAACTGTTGTGCAAAAACCAAAATAAAAGTAATCCAGTCAGTAATATCCACAAAATCAGAAAGTAAGCACTTTTGAAACAAGATAAAGTCACAACAAAAACCGTATACAATATGAAATTAATTTTGTGGCGCATAATATTACGATCAATTTAAATAGTTTACATGGTGACCTCTATGGGGCATGGTCAAGAGAAAGGTAAGCTTTGTTAATCAGAATAGAGTATGAGCTTCTGCATGCATATTTTAGGCTTGCGGATTTGGAATTTCATCTTCGGGTTTTGTGGTGTTTGTTTTATTTCTTGAAAAACTATAATGGCTTTGTGACACCTCCCTGAAATTTGAGGCACATTGAGAGTTTGCATTCTGCACTAACAACACAACAAACAGCACATCTCTCAGATGCTTTTAGTTGGATTTCAAACGCTATTACAAAATGAACCGCATCTTTGCTGAGCTATTTAACTATTTGATTGAAAACATTTGTTTTACCAATTGTCCAGTTCTGTGCTTCTCCTTTATTCTGTCAAGCATTTCTTCATATTAGTGGGGACTAGTGTAAAGTGAAATGGTCAGACTGAATTCTTATTTTCAGATTTAAAAATCCAGTGTATCTTCTCTGATGCCAACGGAATTGTTCTAGAATCGAGTCACTGTAATTCTGGTTGAGTCAATTGTCTAGAATAAGAGATCCAGTAGCTCACATTCAATTAGCAAGTTTTAAAAATCCTGAGCTGTATTCTTAAATGACACAAATTCTTAAGTACAGACATCAATCCTGAAAACACATCCACGCTCAACTTTACTCACGTGAGTAATTCCATTAGCATCAGTAATTCAATACCTGCTCCTGCATTTGCAGTACCGAAGCTTTAGTATGCCTGAATATCCTCACTTACATACACTATAAATCAGCATCATTCCACTGAATCACAGTTTGCACTGATCCACATGATATAAAAATGAGTGGACAATCCAGTATAACAATTGTAATAAAGAAATAACACATGAATTTGATTTAGAAGCAGAAGCTATCAGAAATGTTGATTTAAGAATCAATTAACGCATGTGAAATCTAGAATTAATTATTGGTTATTTCCTAGGAAGCTGAGCTTTTCTTTCAAACTAAGGGCCAAATAACCCAATTCTGATTTCACACTGATTTCCACACCAATCTGGTTACTCAGAATTTACAGGAGCTCTTCTTCTACTGCACAGGAATAGCTCAGAGGGAAATCATATATACAATGTAATACACCCTTCCACCCACTGATTTTCATGGGTGTTCTTCTCATGCTAATATACAACAGAATATGGTTCTTAATAATATGCATGAGATGTTCTATTGAACTTCTGGAAAAAAAAACATGAAAAAGTGATAAAATGAATTTAATCATGAGTGTCATGGATGTTTTTATTTAAATCATAAGCCCGATGATGAAATAATAAATGATGATTCATCTCTAATACAATTATTAGATATCAACCGTATAAGATGAACGCTCATGATTTTACCAAGCAGATTTTTTCTTCAAGTCTGTTTGTGGCTAATGACACCCAAGCAAACTACAATAAAGAGTTATCCTGAAGTCAGAAACATAATATTTCTGAAGACGCAAAGAACAACAAAACATCACGTGAGAACAGATTTTAAAACCCCATTTAAGTACCTCACTTTTACGCAGTTTTTAATGTGGAAAAAACACCACCTAAAAATTTAGATGCATAAGCAGAAGAAAATGTTATGATAACAAGTAAGTTTTTCTTACCAGTTACTCTTAAACCAACGAATCTGTTCCCTGGCTGAGGAAATTCTTAAAAGACACAGGATAGGTATTGAAGGTCGCAACTGTAAAAATAAAACCTGTGAGAAATTTAATATGTCAAAACTCAATGTCTGATTCAGACATTTATGCTAAGATATTACAATGCCACCTCAAGCAGACAAACTACAGAGCAGCAGAGAGTATTGAGAATCAGCATATTAATGGGATTAACACCTTTTATTTCTCAAGCCTTCATAATGTACTTGTTTGGTGGCCATTTCATTTTGGGAACTGAAAAGTTCTTTCAGTTCTGGATTGTTTTGAGAGGGAAAACCTCTCCTCATGATAATGCTGAGGAACAGAATGAAATTCTTCTGATCCTTTCCCCTAGACAGTGCAGCAAAAGGGGACAAAACAGGATAAAACAAAAGTTGCATAGCATACTCCAGAAACCCAGTTATTCTCTTTGACATTGATATTCTAATCTTTCGGAGTAAAAAGAGAGCAGCCACTAACTGTATTTTTACTTTTTGTTTTTTTTTTAATTCCATTTTATAACAGAAATAAGTCCTTTGTAGATGATCTCATCTAATAAACCCCACTTAAAAGAGATAAGAGCCAGCAGTAAAAGCCAAGCCAGAATACTTCCAAGATATTTGTCAGTAGTGGATTCAGGGCCATTACATTAGTAAGCAAAACAGAAACAACAACAAAGGGCGTTCTTAGAGCAAAATAAAGTTCACTGGACTGAAGCTATAATCTGAAGAATTTATGACTGAGAATTCTAACTATGTTTGTTCCTATGTGTGTCTAACAAATGAAATTAAAGGTCATTTCCAAAGAATACACTTTGTACATCTACATCAAACTATTTCATACAGCTGGCTCTGGCTCCGAGGCCCAAGTTCAAGCAGCACGGCCACTGGGATTCACCTCCTGCATACAGCTACTGGGGAGATGCCACCCCCATGGCCGAGCCTGCATCCTCAGCAGCCGTGGAAAGCAATTAAGAGCTCGGCCATTTATCGTGTCTGGTTCAGTCTGGGCTTCACTGACAGGACCACACTACTGGGCAGTGCCATTTGTTGACTCGAAGGCCAAAAAACAACTTTAAGGGCTCCTGTCAAGGAGCCTTATGTTAAATAGCTTTGCAACCTCAGAGTTCCCTGCTAAGCAACCCGGCACTAGTGCAAAACTGATAAAACATTTGCATGCATCTTTGCCCTGACTACATCGAAAGCAAAACACTTATCCCAAATACCCTACTTTGTCCATGCCACCGCCTCTCCTCACTCCTTGGCCACCACAGCAAGCCCACGCTATTTACTTCCGTCTCAATGGTCTGCCACAATGTTTTCTGATCCTCGCTCCTTTCCCCGTCACTTGTAGATTGAACCAGTCTTTATCACACTCTTTGAAATATTTTCCAAGTGATAATTCTGCCACGTAACTGCTCTCACAGAGGAGAATTTCCCCAGTAAAGGCTTCAAGCCCCTCCTTTATAACTCACATCTCCACAGTTAACTGCCAAAAATTCAACAGACATCTGGTTTGCCATCACCACTGTTTCTCACGCGTAGGAACACATTTCTCTTTTGCTCTTTCCTCACGCCTGGTTTTCTCTTACATGCCAATTTCTCTAGTTTTGTAGTTGAATTATAAGCCCCAGAAGGCAAGGGCCAGTTTCCCATTACAACATCCAACAGCACTGACCTCAGTGGGCACTAAGTGCAAACCCCAACTACTGGGCACCCCACTTCTTGGGGGGCTTCAGATACACCAGAAGCAAGGCAGAGGGCAGCCAAGCTAAGCCCTAGGCACTGGCTGGAGGGAATGAAAACATTTGGGAAATGGTTAAGAAAACACCCTGTCATCAGATTTCCCTTACCCTAATGCAAAATTCTATCCAGATAGGATTCAGGTTGCATTTATACAGGCTCGTATCATTTTAGAATTCAAATAGGTGAATTTTGGTTACAGTATTTGAACATAGAAAAAAGCAAATTCCTAGGTTGCTATATATAAACACAGGTCCCATCCAATATCTTTCAATTGCATAGTGTCTAAAAACAGTGACAGCTTGTTTGTCTGGAATTTCTGCTGTTGTTGATGTCTTAAAACCTTAAGATACACCTTTTTAGTGTTTACTTGCAGCTCAGTCAAAGTAAGAAAGCCAAGAAATAGAAACAAAGAAGATAATAAGCTGTTGGGTTTGGAAAAGATGTTATCTCACTAAACAGGTTCTTAGTACTCCTACACCGACATCGTAAACTACATTTTTGCTATGCTATTACAAGGCTACTTGTGTTTTAAAAAATTCAGATTTTACATACACGCTCATGACTTGCAAAATTCTAGGAATGATTCTCAAGGGGCTTTCACCAAGATGCTTTATAAATTCTGATGACAGACAGAACACAGTAAGGCTTCATCTCTGAAAGTCCTGTACTGATTTGTTTGGAGGCTTCATGTCATTGATCAGCATGTCAATGTCTCTTGCAATCTGCTTTCCAGTTCATGACTGTGAGTGAACCCCTCAGGTTTAAAACCTTAAATGATTTAAGGTCTGTGATACATAACCTTATGAACAAATTGGGAAAATCTGTAGCTTTACACATTAAACTGTAGCAGAAATGATTTAAAGCCTTATAAAAAGATATTTTACTTACCTGTGCTAATATTATTCTAACACATTTGACACTGACTAGGTAAAGGAGATATTTTAAAGGTACAGGCAGCAAGCTGCATGAAAACAAATTAAGATAGTTCCTCTTAGGTCAAATTGGGCCAGTTTACTAGCGTCTAATACACTTGGTGGCATTAGACATGGCCTCGTGAGCACCTACAGACCAATTTATCACACTGACACCTTCCATGCTAACATTCCTACCATCCTCATCCCTGCACCACCTCTGCCCCAAAAAAGAACCCACAGCCTGCAGAAAGAGGGCGGCAAAAAAAGCACTAGCAAAGCACAATCAGGATAACAGCACGCCATTTTTGTTCATTTTTAAAGAAACTTCCATAGTGCATTACTTTAAATGAAGCATAGACAGGAAAGGGAGAAAGCAATCTCTCACTCCATCACCGGGTAGGGGGACCTGTAGGATTTCTGCAGGTTCAGGATGGAAATCTAACATACAGCAAAGGAA
>NW_027071903.1:8490242-8500242 GCF_038088225.1 Cyrtonyx montezumae
AACCTGCATTTTTTCCCAGCTACCATGTAATTTGTGAGATGCATTTTTAAATGATCTGCAACTGCAGCAGGCTTCATCAGTCAGATGATACAGATAGATAATTCACCAAACTGTCACATGATCTTCCATCAGTCTAAAAGATGTGAATATATTGCCACAAGCTTTGGGAATAATGGGTGCACCTGTTTACAGTGTCACCTCTGTTTGCTAATTGTCTCCTTGAGCTACATTTTACTTCTAATGCATTTATTTTTGACAGGCAGTGTCTATTTAGAAATCACATTACTTCAAGTGCAATTGTTCTTTTGTCTATCAAGTAAATGAAGTGTTGTTATACAGATTTCAGGTTCTGATTAGTGAAGTATCAGCACACCACAAAGGTCAATCAGTTATTTACCTGAAGTAATAGAAGTATGACAGGCCTCCTGGATATCCTCTAGATCATGGTATAGCTCACATTAGTATTAATATTATATATATACTAAAGTACATGTATATGCACCTTCGTTTGCAAATACATAGTAAGTAAATGCATTAAATGTTCTAAAACTTACAGTATGGTATATACAGAGTAAGTTGAGGAAAAAGCATTGAGATGGAAATGTCAACGCAGACCCAGCTCCTCTGCCCAAATATAGTGAGATCATGGTGAACACCGAGGAGCAAGTCCCACCAACATTTTGTAATGCTGTGTTGTTCATGTGTCACACTAACAGAACAAATGTTTTCAGAAACAGGAGCTTTTTCATTGTGATTCCTTCTTTTAAGAATAGGGAAGCAAAATTTAGTTAAGATTACTTGCGTTAGCTTCAACTAATAGGATGCCATAAAAAATTAAGATGAGCTACTTGAGGTTTAAGAAAGACCACAGGGGATTTTTATTCACACCCATACCCGCATGTCTGCAATGTTTCCAACATTGTTAAATAATGTCTCAATAGGTACAGAGCCATGTCTTTATATACAACTATACTATCAAACAAGAAATTTTGAAAACCTAAATCAGCACATTGATCACACAGCCACTTCACTGCATATATATTGATCCTATCCAAAAAGAAAACAAAACAGCATTTCAACTTTTCATTACTGATGTGGAAAACAGCACTACTGGAGTAGCAGCAGTGGTTTGCCACAGCCTCTTTCTGCCTGACGTACCTCAAGGTTCAAGGTTCCAGTTCCCCATGCTTGAGTGAGGACAAGTGGAAGAGAACTGTATAGGAGCAATGCTGATTTCTCAAAACAAAGGCAAGGTCCACAGCTAGCACCTACCCATCCTCACCCAGGTTCAGGTCCAGACTGGTCTCTATACACACACAGCCCCCTCTGGGGCTTAAAAGGGAATTCCAGCTACCACCACTGCTCTACTACTTGTAGTTTGCCAAAAGAAACAGACACAAAAAGCCATGCTTGCCTTAAGTCACATTCTAAATTGGCTCCCAGGAGCATTTCCCTGCCTTGTTCACTAAAGCACAGTGTATGTTTTCTCAGTGTTTAGCATATGCTAGGTAACCTGAGCAGGACTCATATTGTTCCAGTAGTTGTTTTTCTAAAGTATGTTCCCATCAGGACCGTAATTACATGCAAAATACTAGAGTTAGAGTCACTCATGGAGTCGCTTAATATTTTCTCTTAACAGTTTCTAGCAAGATTACAGCACATCTTGAAACAGAATTTGGAAGAAATCTTAAATCTTGGTCACAGATGCAAACTGATGATAAAGTTAAAATCTAAGTTCGTTTATGTATTCCAAGACCCAAAATGCTACAGAAGAATCTTTCCTGATATATTTTGAAGAACATTTTTCAAGTATTTCTGCAAACGTAAGCACAACTTAGGTGGAGTTAATCATTCACAAGCATCCTACATACCTGCATTTATGACTAACGCTTCTGGAAACCTGAGACTGAAGTTCTCAAGCATTATTTCCCCTGCAGCTTTTGAAGTTGAAAAATCACAACTGCCATACGCTTTGCAGCAACAGGACTGAGCCCAGCACTGGTCTTAAGATGCAATGGACACTGAACTGTCATTTGCTCACAAGCTGAAGACATCTCCTTAGGGAGATCTATCTCCTACCATAACCTGAAACTGTATGCTCTCCACAGAAGTAATGTTATTTTCTGCAGTTATTTAATAATTTTACTGATCCCAAGATTTACTCTTTCACACAGCAACCAGCAATCTTTAGAATTACTCCACGTCCAGAGAAGTGGATACTCCCCAACAACAGAGCTGCTTGCCTAAGACCAAATCCTGCAAAGCTCTCTTTTTGCACATAGTCTCCTTGAAGTCAATGAGGTTTCTTGAATGTGCTCTTCACAAGAGTAAAAGGATCACATCCTTAAACACCAGAGAGTACAGACAACTCTCCTTATTGCACTCTACCACTTCCTGAAGGGAGGTTGTGGTGAGGAGGGGATGGGCCTCTTCTCCCTGATAAATAATGACAGGACGAGAGGGAATGGCCACAAGTTGCGCCGGGGAAGATTTAGATTAGATTTGAGGAAACATTTTTTCTCTGCAAGAGTGGTCAGGCACTGGAATGGCCTGCCTAGGGAGGTGGTTGAGGCACCATCCCTAGCGCTGTTCAAGAAGCGTTTAGATGAGGTGCTAAGGGATTTGATTTAGTAGTTGGGTAGGGATAGTGATAGGAGGATGGTTGGACTAGATGATCTTGTAGGTCCTTTCCAACCTTATGAACCTATGAACCTATGAACCACGTTAGCATAAAGCATCAAACAGGAGGAGATCTCCATAGTGGTGTGAAGCACAGTCACCTACCACACATGGATAATGGGATGTGACAGGCCAAATTCAGAGCGAACACGAACAGAGACACTTCCCTGCCTGGAACAAAACCTGTTGAAGAGGACTCAGCTGTGCTTCATGTGTAGCACGAGGTAATGGCAACGCGATTAAGCATCATCACCAATGAATTACCAAAACTTACCAGCATGACCATCACCAGAAGAACATAGACACCCAGAGACACAGGACAAGTATAACCCCCACATTCCAATTGCCATGACTAGACCATCGGTGACCTCCCAGCCCTGGAGCCTGCCAAGCCTCAGGAGACCAGCAGAGATGCAGCACCTCAACTTCTGAGCTTCTGAACAACCAACGGAAATATTTAATGCTGTTTCAGTCACCGCATCTCTCTTCTATTTTAATATGTATTTTAATATTGGAGTGAAGGGGGTGCGAGCACAGCTCATCCAAGCAGAACTAATCCCCCCGTGAGGACAAGCGAGTCCCCCAGCTCGCACAGCAGAGCTGCAAGGCGCCCTGGTTAGATGCATGGGTTGTAAGACAAGGACCAACGACGGCGCATTTCAGCTGGGGGCTGATTCCCATTCCCCCCACTGCCAGGGATGTGCGGAGCGGCCATACAGCGTGGGGAGGACGTGCTCCCACTGAGCTACAGGGAAGAGCACGTGTGTGGCAGCAATTTAAAAAGCAGCTGTGTGTATGTTTCTCCTGGTTAGACTGTGAAATCACAAATGGTGGAATCAGCACTGTAAGCTTAAAACCACGCTAACCCACTTGGCTGTGTTTTGCTGTTAACTTTGTGCCTATGTTTCTCTTTATTTACCAAACACAGAATTATTCCTCTGCTGCAGCTACCTCCTTTCATTAAAAAAAAAAAAGAAAAATAGAATTGAACTAAATATTTCTAATGTAGTGATAAAATAGTGACGAATGAGAAAGTATTATAAAATAGGACATTTGTGGCCAGAGCCTTTGGAACATTCATATTGTTACATATATTTTCTCTAAGTAATCAGGAATGTATTGGTATTTTGAAATTATGTATCCCTAATAACACAAAAGTACTTAAGAACAGAAATAGACAGTAATGGAAAATGCAGTCAACTGTTGACAACATATAGAATTTCAGAAAATAATTTACAGAGAACAGCACAGCAGATGAGTCAAAATTTTCTCAAAAATATTTCTTGCCTCCGATAGTCCAATGTAATTCATTTTCTATCTCTGTTCATTAATCATTGTTAAAATTAGTGATCCATTTCTTCCACTCTGCCATCTGCACTCAGCTTCGTAACAAACATGACACCTTCCTGCATAATAAAACCTGACAACTACGAGGATGCATTTCCAAATAGCTTTCTGCATATTTGCACCTCTATAACTGATTCCGTTGTCAGACAAAAGTGGATTATTTAACCAGAGTTCTTTCTTTATCAATTCAGTACACAGACGTGTGCTTGTGAGGGAGTGCGTGTGCATGTGTGCATGTGTGTGTATAAAATGATCAAGTAAAAATCAGTTAATTTGAATTAAAACAAGATATACCGATATCTTTGAATTCTCACAGCAGCTAAATCTGATCATATATATGCTCATTTTAACCTTCTACAATGAAGCTTAAGGATGTAATATTTGGATTGGTTTCATCTTGCAAAGTTTGAATACACAAGAATTATCCTGACACTCCAATTTCCTCCAAAAGAAAAAAAAAATCACATCCAGCTCTGTTGTTTCTCAGCCTTTGATCACTGACAATTTCAAATAAATATTTTTAAGGTAAGACGAAATATCCAAGCAATGAGAAGATATAAAAAAAAAGTGCACAGATAAATAATTAAAATTCAGGATGCCATTTCCATCCTGCTCAGGCTAGCCTTCTAACCTCCTGGTGGCAGACAGGGATGGAGAAAAGGGTGAGGTTCTTGGTCTCTTTCCATTCCATCAACAGACTTGGAAAGCTGTGGCAGCAGCGCGTATGAGTGGTCCCTTCATAAACGTTAATTACACTTAGATCCCACTGATTAACAGAAGCTGCAGTTCTCAGCACACTGAAAATCAGGCTAATGGTGGGATCATCAGGCCACGGCCATGCAAGTTAATGGGAACCTCTCCACCAACTATAAGAAACTTGCTGCCACGCTTACAACTCTACGCAACTGAAATCAGCCAGCCAAGCAGGGAGCAGAGCTGGTGAGTTCTGGGAGCCTCACTATCCTCCTGTTCAAGTGTGGCAAGAACAGAGATCGCACAAGGAGCACTAACGAACACAAAGTGCACACCAGAATCCTTTGGAGGCTAAACCTCAAAGTTAGTTACCAAAATCCACAAAAACCCTTTCAGACTAACCTGAGAAGCACACCGGAGAACTAGAGAAGAACAAATCTTTACAACAGATAAGATTAGCATTCCATAGTAACTTCAAATAATTGTGCCCACAAGAAGTTCTGCAGGTGCCTTACAATAACAGGCAGAATGATGTTCCCAAGATGCGAACTTCTGTTACTTTTTGAGCTCCCTCAGCTTTAAATTCATACCCTCATACACATCCATATCATGTACCCACTCAAAGCCAGGTGAGCCTGTGGCACCAGTACAGCCCTGTGGGCAGAGAGGCACTCAATCCATACACTTCTGGTGGTTGGTAAGAACAAAGTTAGAAAGACTCTTGGACAGAGCACCAAGGCCTGACAGCATGTCCTGGTAGACAGCGATAAGGTCAAGAGACCGCTAAACCTGGACAAGCTGCCCCAGTTCCAGATGTCCCCATTTCCCATTATTAAATGGTGAAACTGACACTCAAGCACTTTGTAACCTGCTGATGAAAAAAAGCTAGACGGTTTTCAATAGCACCACAGATCACAACACATTTTTATCCATTCCAGATGACTGACTGGATATTAGAAAGACCTTCTCTGAAAGAGTGGCTGGACATTGGATCAGGCTGCCCAGGGAGGTAACAGAGTCACTGTCCCTGGAGGGATTCAAGAAAAAGGTAGATGGGATATTTAGGGTTTAGTGAGCAATACTGTTGGTAGGTGGAAGGTTGGACTAGATGACCTTATGGGTTTTTTCCAACCTTAATGACTCTACAAGGAAACCCAATTTCTGTCTGACCACCACCATTATTATCATTTCTCTGATAAATATGTCAGAAAATATCTTCCACTGCTAATATCTTAAAGAGCAATTAAGCTTACAGAGCACACGCACAGTTGTGGAATATATTTTGCAACATTTTTTAACATATAAAACATGAGGAGGAACTATAGTCAAAGCCTAGCAGGCCAAATTCAAATTCAGATACCTTCTTCAATCTATGCAATGAGGAGCAGAAGAACATTGTAAGGATCAAGGATCCTATTCTGCCATCAGAGCTATGCCTGCCACTTCCACACACAAAACATGCCAAAATTAGATCCAAAGTCTATGCAAGAATTATTTCAGAAAGTTAAATCATTCTTATACCAAAGGAAGTTATACATAAAAAAAAGAAATCAATCTATTTTTGATACAACAGTGTCTAATACCAACAGCAAACGTATGTCACTCTCTGGAAGAAAATCTGCATCTGACATGAAAGTGTCTGTTCAAAATTTAAGCCAGATGTGATATAGAACAGCAGAAATCTAAAGTTGGAAAAAAAAACCAAGATTTATAAGAGATAGCAACTGACTCCTCCTGCTAGCCACCAGAAGGGTAACAGAGCCCTCTTTAAAGCGTATGAATTTTATTTTGAGGATTGGGGTTTGTTGCTTTGGGTTTCTGTTTTTATTATTTCCTCTCAGATTGGAAACGGAATGTCTAGCCTACTTATAAATTTTATGTATTTTCTTTTACAGCTCTCAGTAAGCATTTGAGAACAACTACCAACTATTCTTTTTATTCTTCACTTGGAAGAAAAAAATCAAACAGGCATTGTCTCTATAGCTGCCTCTTTTGCCTTTTAGTTTCCTTTTTTCTTCACATGTCTGCATACTGACACATTCAATTTCAGGTTATCAGCACATCTGAATTACAGAATACTGATGGGGATAGAGGGCAGGCCTCTCTGGACTGATTAGCATCATTTAAGAAAGCATTCACTTGCTTGCTTCATTGGCTGCAGGGATTCCATGATGGGTGGCCTTTTAGCATTAGAAGTCAATATGGAGCAATCTCATTTGAATTAAATATGGACAAAAGAAAAGATTTGATTGTGGTTATTCATAGCTAACCTTTTAATTTTGCAAAGCTCTGAAATTTGGAGGTTTGTAAGCCATAAAACTTAAATATACTTAGTTCTTCTTTTCTTTTCAACTCATTTCTCTTCTCCTCCTCCAGTTTTTATGTACTTTTTAATTTGTGCAAAACTTAAACCAGAAGCTTATTTCAAAAGAAACGTCTGGATGAATATTCAGGAAAACCTTTTAACCTAGTTAAACCTACACTGACTATAAAAGGAGGAATGCCTGATTCTAATCCATAAATGTATGTAAATCCACACTGAAAAACATATTTGTCTCTATGAGACTCATACTTGTTTCCGAATGGACCATAAATGCAGCCAAGTATTTCATTAACACAAATAATTATGTATGGCTAGTCATATTAAGACCTTTGTTAACAAGAGCCTATCTCCATGGAAAGACTGCAATGGTTTAAAGAACAGCAACAAAATCTGATCATAAAATAAAATAAAATTTTCTATTCTCATATTGAATTAAAAATTATTATCTGAAACAAAATCCTAATGACAAGTTCCCACCAACTGGTGAAAACACAGAAACATGTAACATCAGGCTACAGAGAAGAGCTGAAAGAAAATAAGTAAATCTTAAGTTTTCCATGAGATTAAAAGTATAAAATTTGACTTCTAAGTAGATGAAAGCACTAAAAGTGCAGCCAGTCTCCCTGAATATCTGATCCCTCTGCTCTTGAAGACAGTGGGAGTGTTGCCATTAACTTCAATGGAAGCAAAATCAGACATTGAGAAATGAAGTGGAAATGGCTTTTGCTGAGCTGGGCTGCCTGCCATGGTGTGGGATAAACTCAGCCTATGAGGAACGCAGGATAAATATCACACTACTTGGAGCACATGACTTGTCCCTTTGCCACCTATCCCAACAGACTAGGCTTAAATTTGAAATATATAGTTAACTGCAGTCCAGACAATTTCATTGATATCCTGATGAAGGAGAGAAGTATTAAAAGTCCCTCAGAGGATGTCTCATAGAACAAGATTCCAACAAATCATTCCTGTGCTGCAGATACCGTTGAAACTGAAATCAAGATCTGTTTAAAGCATTTTCATGGATCACGTTAAAGATTAAATCAGCCCCATAAAGAGCAGCAGCACAACACTACCTGCACTTACATCTTTTAGCTGTTTTATGGAAGTTAACCCTGGAACCATCCAAAGTATTCACAGAACTGTTCCTGTATTCCTGAAGATTTTAGTTCATTCCTGCTGTTGGAATTTAAAGAGCACCTAGATGAAAGAGAACGGAAGGTAGGGAGCAGATTTCCTGCGGAAGCATATGCATGCAACTTTTTCAAATTCTATGATCTCACTGTAGCATTCAGTAGTTATAAAACTCCAGAGTTTCCCTCCTGTCCTTACATTATTACTTTCCTCAATATTCAATTCTTCAGTTTCTTCCCAGGCAACATACCAGACCTCTGCACTCCCATGCAACATGACATCAACAGCATCCTTCACGTGCATTTTGTCCATTCTCAAATGGAGTAAGTCTGAATAAAGAAACAAAAGCACTGAGGAGTACTTTCACTACAGCATAAGCACTCTAAAAAGGCCCATCACAAACGTTTCCAATATGCTTCATACTGCAACCCAACGTTCAACTTCTAAACTACACCACCACACATAATAAATTAGAAATGTTGAGGGCTATTGAACTCTTTATTTTCACAGTGCATCTTCACAAAGTTATTTAGCACAGATGTTTCTCTAATTGTGATCCACTGGAAAAACTCAAAGTGTTCAATGGCCCTCACACTTCCACCTGCAGAGCAGTGCTGGTCTAGTACAGCAGTGTGGAGCTGCATCACACAAGCAGCAGCAAGAGGCTGGATCAGACTTTGCAAGGCTTCCTCAAATAGTGTTATTCTGCTTTGTTTGTGAAGGGGTGTCTTGATTTTGTTGTGTTCTTTTTTTCTTTTCGTTTACAAAAAGACCCACATATTAAAAAGGGGTGAAATAGATTTTACATGCCTGGCTTTGAACCTGGGAATCTCCCACAGTGCAACTAATTGCATTGCCAACAAGACACAGGAGTACACCCACAAGCAGCATAAAATGTAACTGTGAGGGGTGTGATGGTAAGTCTTTATAAATAATACATTCATCCCAAGGTGCACTTGTGTCTATGTTGTTAATGTAGGTATTTTTCATTAGTAGCTGTAAAGCTATCTGGGCAGGTGAACATCAATATGCCTCTAAAGACAATAAAAATGAGGAAACGAGGACAGGACTTGCTTCTTAAGCAAAACTGTTAGGTATACTCAGTTCAAGCAACGGCCAAAGAAAGTGGAGATCATTACAACGACCCTAGATCTCTTCTTCACACACATGGCCTCAGAAATCCCCAGGAGAGCATCACCCTGTTCTGACTTCCAACAACATCTGACTTCCATCAACAGCAGCAGCACGTCCCAGAGCACAGAAACAGGCAGCACTCCCCTGCCTGTGGAAAGGGTGAGCAGAGCACAGGCAGCCAAAGTGCATGTTTAAAGAGCACTGAGCCTGTGCTTCCAAGGGCTTCCCCATCACTTCGCTGTCAATTTTTGACATTAAAAACATCATTTGATATGGCTATCAGCACACATGGGACTGCAACAGTACGTAAGCACTAAGTGGTAGGTTGCTATTTTTGTAAAACACTAATACATAATGTGGACTCCTATTTTGAGCCGTAAAAAGTGAGGATAATGGCTAAGTTGTCATTTGAAAATTGGCTGCAGTAACTGCACAATACGTTTTTCAAAGCATGTGAACAATAACATGACAATTGCTCCTGACTAGATGACCGCTTTGTGTGGCTGTCCCATCAGATGTAACAAACCGATTTTACAAACTTAACTATGTCAGTGATTCAGCGGGAAAGCAACCAAGATCACCTAACTGCACCAAGAATCTATCCTCTTTACAGTTCCTGTCCCTAAGTTATTTCTAGAAGCATCCCTTTTGCTACAACTGCCTTACTCATTCCTGATTCTCTGCGGAGTT
>NW_027071903.1:8505242-8560242 GCF_038088225.1 Cyrtonyx montezumae
TTCCAACACATGCTAACCCTGCTCCGAACAAAACATACAATTTGAAAATTATGCCAGCCTCTGCAAAACTATGTGGGATGTCTTACACTGTGAATTAATATCCACTAGAGACTTAGCTGAGATCATCAAACTCATTTCACATAAAACAACAAATTAAATCACCCGAGAGACTAAGTGCACAAAAAGCCTGCGTGCTACCCAACGAGGGGGTCTCTATAAGGTAGATTTCTTTAAGCACAGCATTAACTATACTTTCAGAATACACTGCTTCTATTGTTTATATGCACCACATAATGAAATGCTACTTCTGTTTTCACCAGATGGTAGTACATATAATTTTCAGGCCTTCAGTTCATATCATAATACAAACAATTGGTATGGCAAATATTACCGGTCTATAAACACTTCCACTGCTCCACAGCTCTTACACAAAAACAGTACAGTTTTTCCATTTTACTGTTGTAACAGAAACCAAGATAATTTCTGATATTCCAAAATGCATGTGTATCTGGTCAGTTCTTGTCACCTGAGACAAATGAAATGATCAAATCTCAGACTGTTTGTCTGCTTCCGTTTCTTAAATGAAAATCAAATATTAACAAAACTATGCAAATATCAAAATGCTTAAAGTGTGCAATACAAGATGTATCCTTAATACATTTTAACAATAACACATGCTGTGTTCCTACACTGGAATAACATCATCCATACGAATCCCAGGAATTTAGTATATCTGACAGTTTCTCTCAACCACCCATAACATTCTTTCCTGTCTCATTGTAGCTGGCAAAAGAGAATTCTATAATTGAGTGGTACAGAACATGTGCCCTCCCTGCTAGAAGATGACAGATGGATTATAAAAACTTCAAAGCAGAGCATTTGGAGCACCAGGGGAGAGATAGTGGGTATTTGAACTCTCAGTCTTTACCCAGGAGACAATGGCACTCTGACATGGTGCATATATCAAGGAATGGTGTAACTAGATAGACATAATCTTTCTTTTCAGTAAGTATTTAACATTCTGTTACGAACAAGTTTCAGCCTAGCTAAAGTGCAACTCATCTTAATACTAATCATCGTAGCCTGAAAGGCTACATGCCCCCTTTTTTCAATTTTGGTTCAACTGCTCCATCATAAAACTGTTTTTTAAAGGACAGAAGCAGTGTTACATAGGTGCCCAGGCAGCAGAAGGGCTATTTTTAATCTTAAAATTCGTATTTTGCGGGGAGTTAGTATTTGCATACATGTACGTGAATCTGTTTGCCTGCTGGAATGCTTATTTGCATTGTCTGCATTTAAAGTGATGCTCTCCACGAGACTTTACATACCACATGTTGCTGATCACTCACTAATAGCTACCACGGTTACCTCTAATTATTAACACCCCCCAAAAAACCCTTATAATTCCAGGGACACGAGTCCTTTCGAGGAACTGGTCCTTTCACTCCTGCAGCAATGCCACAACGATGGCTGAGTGCACAATGCCATCTTTACGACGATAAATTATAATCTGCAAAAAATGCATCCTCCTGCATCCCTTAAACACTTGCTAGAGATACACAGAGACAGAGAGAATCCCAATTATACCAAAGGTGTGTTTAAAATTTCTTAAAGCTAACAATAATTGAATCAGCATACGGATTTTCTAAATCATTACCTTCCCACACAAACGGAGGGTTTGGGTCTGTCTTGAAATAGTTCATCAGTTTCTTTTCACTACTGCTGTTACAGCCAGTGCCTCTGGTTTATTAAGAAATTACTTGCTCAAATTGTTTATAAAAATACCTATGACTTACTGTAAGGTCAGAAGCAAAAATGAGTTTAAAGATCTCATTTGTCTATATCACAGAGATCACACACACATGATTTGACACAGTTTGCAGCCGCTGTTCAGCAGGGCCCAAGACTAGAATAGCAAGGGTATTATTGCAGGTCAGAATTGAGGGGTGCTGGCAGAGCTGCGTGTGGGAAAGCTTGCATAACATCCACCCTGTGCCAAGCTTTAGCCTTTGTTATTAGTCCCTTTAATGAACGCCATATTCACACACACAAACAACAAAAAATTGCTGCATATTTTAAATAGAGTGAATTCAAAACTAAACAATTGGAAGATTCAGTGCTACAAGAAAGCCACACAGTAACTATTCCCATTCTCCTACAAATGCATTTAATAAAGTAACATGCAAACAATTTTAAATATTTCATCTTTTTATTATACAGTGGAAACTATTAAGAACAACAACAACAAAAAAGCAGCAAGCACTCTGGAAGATGATTAGGGTGTAATTTTTAAGTAGCAAGTAAAAACAATAGCACCAAGATAACACAGAGAAGCAACCGACTTCCCAGCTGCAGTAATACAAAACGAGAGCAGCTCCAGCAGCAGCAGAGGCTCTGACATGCTGCCCAGTACTTCAGCGTGGACGGCTCGAACTGATAGCACTGTGGCAAACTGCTAAGTTGCCTAATAATGTATATTTTTTCCTGCACAAAACATTAATCCCAGTCTTTACAAGAGGGGAGGAGGTGGGGGACTGTGATTCTTTGAAAGGGACCTGTTTTGAGAAACCCTTTTTTAAGTGCATTTTCATCTTTTCATTTTTCAGTGATCTTCTGCCATACTGGAATGTAAACACCACAGGAATAGACAGAATCTCGAATTAAGGATTTGGATGCCTTTCTTTAGAAGTAATCTTCAAAGAATGTACATCCTAAACATCACAGTGGCTCAACAAGCTGGGAAGCTAGCTACTGCATGTAAAGCTGCACAGGTCATACCTACTACTCCCTACCAGTCGGTTTGTGAATTGCTACTAAGATAAAAAACCACTCGTATCTTAGCATATCCAACAGGCAGGAGTATCAGGGACAGTAATATCGCTTAAATGGAAAAAAGCCATTCTTCCACAATGGCACTAGGGTACTTATACACACTGTGTTGTTGAATTAAGAGTTAGCTCAGCGGGAATCTAGCTTTATTTCTGTTAGTAGGCATCCACCATCAGTCGTCGACGCTGGTGGAGAGGAAAGGCACGTCTTATTTACAGATGCTGTTGTGCAGAATTTAATAATAGTAAATACACAGAAGACAGACTATTGTGGATGGAAAAATCTTTGCTTTAATGAACTGTCAACTCGTCCATCATAATGTTACCCAACCTAAAACCACCAAATCTAGACAAGCTCTTTGATGATGTAAAGCAGGCAAGAGGTTTTGCTCACATGCAACAAAATGGAAGAGATTGCTGCCATTAAAAACATACTAGCCCATGTTAGCACTAACTGCCACACATTTGTTAGATAATAGCTTGACTTTTTTCCTATGAGAATAGCCTTCTGCAAGAAAAAAACATTTAATCAGAATGACACATGACATCCAAAAAACTGAAACCAAAAAATATGGCATGAGCTAAAAGTAAGTTGTCTTCCTGAAGGCAGAATACTGAAACATCTTTCAGATTAATTCTGGGAGAGAATTCTGAAAGTCAAATGCTGAAAGATATTGAAAATACATTAATTATGCACAACTCAGGATCTAGGCGAGGTTAAACCCCAACTTGGCAGCAAATTGAATCCTTTCATTTGATACAAACTTCGTACATAGTGATGTTGTGTCCTGCATTCCTAATCTCCCTAGATCTACCAACAGAGCAAAGGAGCTTCAAAACAAAGGAATCAAAGATTTAGCCCTCCCCGTGTCATCCTGAGAAGAAATTTAATCGAAAATGCACTGTGGAAAATGGCTTCCTGCAATTGTTTGTGGTAGAGGTCAAACCTCAGACCTACCTGGGGCAATTATGCATCTTGTTCTATCGAACATTTGTAACAACTTTCTTAACTTCACTGGGATTTAAGAAAGAAGAATTTCACAGCTGCATCTGATGATTCTCAGGAATAACTGTCATTCATGCACAATAATTTTCTCTATCACCTTAAGCACTAACCAACCTTTGAAGACATGCCAGTCTACCTTCTATAGTGCCTATTTTCCAGTTTTATCGGAACTGAATTGTATTCCATTAAACCTACTTTGTGTGTGCATACATGCATGTGTGTTTTAACACTGACCATAGTTTTCTAATTTGGGCAGTCTTAATTTTAATGGTTTCACCGTGCATATCCAAATGCTCAAAATTTTGGAGGCTAATTTCAAATGAGCCACATTTTGATTCCCAAGGAAGGACCAAGTACTTTTCATCACAACACACAATAGCCATGCTCAGGAAATCAAGTCCTATGTCTCTGAAGATGATTTCTCCAGGAATCAGACATACCAAATAAATGTCGTCTTCGGCAAACGCAAAGTGAAATCTATGTATTAGGGAGCCATTCAATTTAATTCCACATGTAGACACTTAAGTGAAGATTAATCTTACACATTTGCTAAAGAGTTGATTGGTCTGTTTGATAACACGATGCTCTCCAAAAGGTCACCAATTTGTCTAACCTTAGAAACAAGCACTAAAGCTTCTGGAGTAGCAGCTTCCCAGAGCAGTAAATTTTGAGGAGGTTCTCTGTCTCTATGGACCAAGATAATTCCAGAATGTAGCCGTGAATTTTGTTCTGGTTCAAGGTATGGGAAATTCCTTAAGGTAACAATTTTTCTTTTTCTCAGAATACTAAAGGTCACAGTCTGACACCTTTAATTACAGCATGAATGTTCAACAGAGTGGGTAACTTCAGTGGCTCAAAATGAGGCTGAACCTAAAACCCTCTGCACCCACCAAATACTTCAACCCCACAGCATCACGCATTCTAATTCCCCTTCTCTGCACAGGAGCTCATCATCTTTCTAACCACTGTGACTGCAACTTCTAAAATCTTCACAAATTCTGAAATTCTCCACTTTCCTCAGCTTTCAGCCTGGATCCCCAGATGGGGATGAATTAAGCTCCCTGGAGCTCTATGAAACACCCAGAAGGCAGCAGGAGCTGCAGAGATAAGCTATCTTTTAATCAGCCAGTCAGTCAGCTCTCTCAATCATCAAGTGATGCAAGTACAGTTCCTGGACCAAAATCTTTGTTTCCCACTGTGTTAGTTCACCTGATTTAAGAATTTGGTTGCCAGATTTCTCCTTTAGATAACAATAAAAGATACTACCACCAGAAAAACTAAGTATTGTCTATGTCAACGTTTCTAAATGTACTTTACACAGCCATACATCGTCTGACCCTGTGGTTGCCAGGGTCTTGGAACCGCTGATGACTCTGTAAGAGTTATGGGAATCTTGGACTTCAGGTCATTTTGGGTAAGGAGAGTTTCTCCCATCAGCACAGTCTTAGTATCTAGAAACTACAAGCCCAGATGTCATGTTTTGGGGAAGTAAGTAACATCCTGAAAGAATATGTGTGGATAAACAAGATAAAAAACACTTAAAACATCTCTTGCCTCCAGAGGAGCATGAGCATTTAATTCCAGTTTAGATGAAAGAGGCCTATACCTTCATTTCTTTAACTGTTACTGGAACACAAGCCAAAAAATGGTTTTAAATGGACAAACAGGGTCTCACCCTAAGATGTGCTAGCTCCAGACAAGTTTAACCCACTGTTCAGTGGCTACCAGGAGACAAATATAATAGCTTTAACTACAGCATTTAGTATTCAAGGTTTAGACACTAAAGGTTTCAGTGCTGGAGGGTGCTTGCTCTCTTATCCACATCAACCAAGGTAATAATTCACAAATAGAAGGTGATGTAACTACATCATCATGCCTCACTGGTTCTGGCAGGTATTAGTGACTTTTACCTCCCCCATCATTTCTTACAACAAGGAATACTTAACATGAGCTTTTGCCAATAGGCCACAGGCTTTAGAGAACAGTACTGACTCTTACACCAAACAACTCGCATAAAGAACCACCAAAATCCACCACTGGAGGAAAAATCATGCTTAACAGCTTCTATCTGATTGCCTCCATGACTTCATTCTCTCTCTGAAAGCTTTCAATCTCATTCAGACAGCATGAAGACCTCTTTATCTGAAGCAACTGCTCACGAGACAAAAAATGGCTAATGGGGAACCAGAGTTTTCCTAAAAAGCAAAGCAACAAAGACTGCTCAACCTGACTCTAGTATTTGGAGATATCATGCAGTCTTGTACCTGTTGGAATGAAGAGTCTTTAAGCTCATATAAGAAAAAGCCATTAAAGGAGTTCAACATCAACCTCTTTCTGCCCTGGTGAAGTGCTTCAGCTGTCAAGTCTTGCATCAAGTGGGTAACATCAAGTATATCTCTATAGAAATGTTAAAGTCATCTTCCATTGCTAACATACACATATAAACAGTGAAGCTTGCTCTAAAGGCCTAGGTCCATCTACTTGTTGACAGCTTTTTTACAGTAAGGATATTAAAACAAGGATTTTCAAGAGCAAAATTTTCAAGTGCAGAATCTGCAAAACTCCAGGGGAGAGTAATAAAGAAAAAAGTGATGTAACAGGTTTTGTGAGCTACATAGGTAAAACTGAAACAAACTCCTAAAGTTTCAAGAAAAGAATCTGCTTTGATCATGAAGTTGTCTGCAGCTGAGCCACTCTGCCCAAAGCCAAGACCCAAGGTGGAGGGGAAACGTAGGGTACAGAATCTGTGCTTAGACCTAACCACAGTGTGAGGGCAAAAATGCAGCACGTGCCAATATAGGAACATAACGTTGAACATCTGAGGGAAGCAAGGTGAACAACCACCTAGAACAACAGTGAATTTGGAATAGACCAGTGAGTGCAGAAAATAGCTCTTGGAGTAGATTGTTCTCTGAAAACATCAGTTCAGTAACATCCAAAAAAGTTAACAGCACCTCAGGCTTCTTTTAAACCTTCTGCCAAAACAGAAAGCCTTGGCACAGCCACACCTTGAAACTACTTCCTGCTCTGGCCTCTTTCTTCCCACCCAGCTCTTTATGCAAGGAGCATCTGACAGCAGAACGGTGAGATGGGCGTGTGGCCTGGTGTAAGAGCACCTCCTCCCTTCCTACTGAAGTCACCACCCTGCGAACATATGGCAAGACATTCCCTCACCTGCACCGATTCAGCCACACTGAGTCCCCTACAATTTTTCTAATAACTAAAATAAGGACATATTTATATACTTTTCATCAGTAGAATAACATAACATTTCTCAGAGGTGGTAAAAAGCCTTTTATCCGCTCAGCAGACAGACACTGAAGCACTGTCTCATCTTCTGAGGGGATAATTGCCCCCAGTGCACCCACAGGAGTCATTAGTAGCAAGAGGTGCTCAGTACCTGTAAAAATCACCTTCTAATGCATTTCCCAAGGTCACACTGAAAGTCAGTGAGAGAGTCAGGAACTAAGCTCTGTCCAGTGCTTAATCAACAAGTTTAATTTTCAGGTGTCATCCATTTTTTCCTGGTCATTCAAGCTCACATTTCACAGATGGACACATTTTGCTCCAGGCATACACTACTTGATCTATTTCAGAAATCAAGCACAAGATCTTTAGATATGGCCAACGTGCATACTCACAATGCAGGATAATAGTATGCAGAGGTCAATGCTGAGCCATTCAACACCACTGCATGCAGGAAAGTCCATCTGTGGATGCCCCGGGCCCATAAATGGGACTAGAGTTTACAGGACACCCTAGCCACTCTCCTAGCTCCCTAGGAACTCCCTTCTACTGTCTTAATTTTCTTTCCTTTTACTATTATTATTAAAAAGACATGGTCCCAGAACTTTGAGATCAATGCCAAAAGCCTTGAATTAAGGTACTTTAGAGCCAGATGGCATCAGAGTTCTGGGAGCCATGGGACATTATGCTAGACAAAATTTGCCCCTGTATCTTGTTCATTTATCTAAAAGGATATTCTGCTATAAAAAAAAATTTTATATGTACGATTAAAAAATTCCACTTTTGACCCCTTACAGTAGTAGGAGTCTAATCTTTATTTATTACAGTGAAATAGATACCGTTTGAATGTAGCTAAATTTGAGAAGGTCTCTAAGATCCTTAACAAAACACCTGATCACAGAAGCCCATTGAGGAAAGAGAATTACAAGTTCTCTGGCCTCAAGAAGATGCACGATAAAGCTTAATTGCAAAAGCAATGCAAAACAGGCTGAAGTGAGCTGGAAGACAGATACGAATAATTGCCAATTTTTAAAAAGTATTTTGCAGAATGAATTTATGGTTCTTTACAATCACTTCATTACCTCCAAAAGAAATCAGAAGGAAAATTGCAAGGTATCAGTGAACAGAACTGGGCTATTCATCTCCTAGGTAGAAATTCGTGTTTCTCTAAGATATCAAACAGGTTATTACACTAGGAGGAGAAGAAAGTCAACCCAAAGAACCATATATTCCTTTGAATATCCGTAAGCAAATCTCCTGCAGTAACGTTAGCAGGAAAAGAAGGGGTGGAGACAACGTACAGAGTTTACATAAAATCCAGCCTGCATGCAATGCACAGTGACACACTGCAAACAGGGCTGGAAGGGAACAGTCCCTGATGGAGTCCTTGTGTGGGTGACAGAAGTAACATCCTTTCACCTCAGTAGACATGCAAATAGGCCCATATGTCCAAACCAGAGATTTTCTGAAGAAACCTAAAATACGTTTGGATCATTCATATATAGAGTATTTCAGGCTACAATCATTCTCAGCAAGAGATTTTCCTTAATACTTGTCTACATCTGTCAGCTCATGCTGATACATACTGTAGTTCTATTTTTATTGATTTTAAATTTCAACAATGTCACAAGTTAATTCACAGGTCTTCAGAAGAGACCAACAGTAACTAAGCTATTCCAACATCTCAATGAACCTACTTCACCAGAAACAAGAAATGAGTATCACAATTCATATATTCAGAACTCATTTACCACTGTAAGTTGTATGCAGTGTATGTTCTCTTCTACACCTCCTCTTTCCACTGCTTACATTTCCCTCTATAGGAGCATCTTGATATCTTCCAGGCTCATAATTTCATATTGATACAAGCTTTTATTTTTCTCCTTCCCAAGTAATAGTGGTGGTGCACAGCACTTTGCTTTGGAGCCAGTTCCACCCTTCATATCGATGCATTGTTTAATTAGGGCCGAGTGAAGTAAAATTAAGAGTGCAGAGGCAGGATTAACAAAAGCAAAGAGTGATGATGCAGAATGTAGATTCAAAAGTATGTTTATAAAATTCCACATTTTAATGAGTAATAGCTGTGTGCTTTTTAAATCATTTTGTAGCTATGGCTTCCAGTCATGAAAATATATGCAATCTCATAAAACGCCTGATATTAGCATGCCTCTTCAAGTGCAAGTGAGTTGTCAATAAGACAATTAAGACAACATCAATAATACACACTGCATGTTATTATCTACTATTTGAAATCTCAGCCTACCCAAAGATCTCTGGAAACAAAGAATACATCTGACATTGGCAAAAGCACTCTCTCACAAGAGAAATATTTAATTGTGAACGTATGCAAAAGCAGCACTACCTGTAAAGGAAAAAATGAACTGCTTTTAAATGCAGTATAAATAACTCCTGGTAATGTAAAATCTGGCTCCGTACAAGAAACTCCTACAATAGAAAATTAGCAATCCTGTGCTTAAATCAATCACTTCTATCACATGATCCAAGTCAATAAAAGTACTGAATAAATGCTATCATTGACCTTAATCAGCCAACAATTGGCACACAGGGATCAGAAATTTTATTGTGGAAAGCAGTTGTCCCATGCAAATCTGAGGCTTGGGGGAACCACAGACATTCCAACTCAATTTTTTTTTTTTTTAACCAAACTAAGCAATGTTTCTAACAGGAGGAGGGAAGGAGAAGTGAAGTTAAATAAACTTCTGGCACATTTCTTCAGTTGCAAACCTCAACAGTTGCATAGACACTCCCATTTCATAACTGAAGAATAGTTTACCTGCAATTTTTTTCCCCATGCATCAGGAGCTGTAGCTAAGCATACAAGGAAAACAGCCTTCAGTGATTTTACCTGGTGGAAATAGCCTACCTGGAATCAAGAATGATGAAAACTGAGCTGCACAATGATTAATTTGGGCCTTAATCCCAATGTCCATCCAAAGTTGCTGTTAACCTCAAAAGGAGAAAGGACTACATAACTAGGACCTAACATTTTTATTTATCTACATCATAAGCTGAATGTGATTTCAGATTGAACAGAATAGATTTCCCTGTAACTAATGGACCAGATATATTCATACAATGTCCTTTTATTGATTTTACTTTCTTCTACCTATTGTTTGCATTTTCCTTTGAAAAACCCATAACTGTCATTACACTGTAGATGTCTTTTACAATTATTATATCATTCACTGTTTCTTAACAAAAAATACACGCTTTACTGGTGTGTGCTTTCTAATGAAAGACTCCCCACTAGCCTAACTGGAGTCTAAATTGTTAGAACATACTGTACATCTTGGGAGAAACAAGAAAATCAGACCCCTTTGGAATTGGACTGTTTAGTTTCGAAACATGCGTCTTTAAAAATTTAATAAGAGAAAGAAACAGCTAAAGGACAGACTTCATTTCAGACTTTCTAAACAATAAGTCTATTTATATAACTGATCGCATAACAAATTTCCAGGCACTTTATGGAATGAAAAGCCTTTCGTGCTGCTGAAGTCATACCACATACAGCTTTCAAGTTTCAGAAAATAAATGTTCAAAGGGATATAGATATAAGATATATTAAGTATTTTTAACCTTCCCTGCTCTGAAATTTTATATGGTATCTTAAATAACCACGAACATTTTGCCAGAAATCTACTAAAGCATGAGTATTTAAGCAACTTTATGTGTGCTGTCATTGTTTACCAATTTTTTTTTACTCTCTTCCTTAGTTTATATTTTAATATTTGTTCCTAAGTTACGATTATGCAAAAAGACGATTTGTTTTGGATGACTGTTTGGAATGTTTACAATTATTTAATACAATTTACTTAACTATTTTGAAACCAAACGATGTGTTGAATTAAAAGAAGGTTCAACACTCAAATTGCCTTCATATGCTCATTTTTCAGCATACTGCACTGACAGCTGAGGAAAGCACATTTTCATTTGTACGACATGCGTGGTGCTCCACCAGGTTGCACTGATGAAATATGCGATTTTAGAAGGACAACTTTTTTTTCCATGGAATCAACATTCAATTTATCTGTCATTATGGTAGCTAACAGATGAGTGCAAGCAGAGATTAAAAGTGAAAATGTAAAACCATATTGTTAACTACAAAACATATGCAGAACTTCAACTATAGCTTACAAAGTACGAGGCAGCGATTCAACTATCAGATTGAAAGGCATTTTCAAACAACCAAATAAGCCTGCATTCAGAAGCAGATATCCACATTTATGCACAGCCAACTTTTGCCAAAACCACCATGACCTCCAGTTTTTCAGCTCTTTACCAGAACTAAGCCTAGGTGCACAAGAAAGGGCTGAGGTTCCTAAAGCAGAAAGCACCCAGGCACAAACACCTTCAGCAGACTACAGCTTCTAAGAGAATCTCAACCAGGTGCAGCCACTTTCATCAGCCAAGGCCAAGATTACTCCCATGCTGACTAATGAGCCCTATGAAAACGTGAATTATCCACGCGCACCACAGCAGCATTCATTCACACATTTTGCCACTGCTGGACATTCTTCTCAGGATTTCAGAACTGTACAAGTCATTAACAGAATTTTCCAGGTGACAACTTAAATACATAAATGCCCAAATAGATTTAGTAGATTTATTTGTGCTGTTTCATCTCCCATTTGGAGGGAACCATTTCTCCCAGTCTTACAGGTGCGACAAGGAAAAAACCTAGAATTTAGGAAGCGTGCTGGGAAGGAACTTTCATCTCTCCTCCTTGGTTTCTACACAAATCTGTTGCTTCTGATTGCACAAGCAAAAACAGTCAAATAAATGAGTAAATTATTATCCATTGCTCAGATGGAAACACATTTTTTAACTGGAACACACTGAGTATTTCTAACTGAATGTCTCTTCAAAGAGTACTGGAAGCTCAGCCTTAACTGAGCTTCCACTGAGCTCTTGTGCTGTGTGTTTGGTGGGTTTTTGTTTTCTTTGTTTTGTTACTGTTGACCTTTTTTTTTTTTTTTTTTTTTTAATAAATAGAAGCATAGAGAAAAAGCTGGAATTCCAGCTTTAAGGAATCTGTTCTGGGATAACCTTAACCCTGGGTAACAGAAACAGAACTGCTATCTTAGAAGACTATTAGGATGAAACATGTAGATGCAGGTTAGAAGACTTCAGTATCAGTGAAGCCAGTGAAGCCCTTTGATACTTAAAATCTAAAATAAGCCTGAACCAAATTCTGCTTTGTAACAAATCAAACTAGTTCAGAAACTTAATCAAATTTGCATTTCTGTTTGAAACAGCATTTACATTAGGGTTATTGCTATGATATCAGAGCATTTAGGGTATGGTCTCTCTGGCTCCTACAGGGAACAGTCAGGAACTGTTCTATCTACAGCGACACAACACGAGGGACCCTACAAAAATCCAGACTGTGCAGCTGAAGGGAAAAGTCCTCCACCCTTTGCTTTTCTGAGTAGGGAGATTTTTCTCATGAGATGCCCAGAATGATTGATGCTGCATCTATGAGAAGCATGAATCAGCATACGGTCCTCCTAGAAGCAAAGCTGACAAACCTTCAGCTCCTTTTGAAGAAGAAATCTTAATTCTAATAAACTCAGTGGTAAAATTCCCCATGACTGACTGGAGCCAGGACTCCTTGTTAGGCTATAAAGCCAAGAGGGAAAACAGAGACATGAATTTTATTAATCACTCCTCACACACTTCAATGAGGAGACAGTCTAGGCCTCCCTGTTACTATTAGGGTTCACATGAGGACAGGAGTAGTATTCTTCGCACTCACATTAAACCATCTCAGGCATATCTTTCTTTACTTCCTTCCTCCTCATGGGCGAATGGAAAGCCTGAAAATGGGGGGTTCAGATTCTAGCTTCACTTGGCTAGTCTGACACACAGATGAAAATCGACTGCAATTTACTGCACAACCTATGCTGTGCCCCAAGCTGCTGCAGCACTGCATGGTTTCATGTAAGTGACATGTCACAGCCAATAGCAAGAGTGTCAGCTCACTGACAGGCACACAACGCATGACACCATCCTTCAGCACCACTCTTCTGCAGCTTCCACCTCTCAGTGAGAGTGTAAACAAGACTCAGCAGCAAGGAGTGCAGAACAGGCATTTTATAAGGTTTGTCAGTGCTGTGATATGCAACTGCTTTGGAAAAGTATGACTGCAACCGAGTGTCAAACATCACTCATGCCTCCACTGCGACTGTGAACATGGTACAGTGCATAAAAAACGAAAGTGCTAGTTAAACTGTGTAACTCCTGAGCAGTGCCCTCCATTAAATGTAATTGCATTATCTGACAAATAATCAATGTTCAGATGACACTCAGGAGTCTTAACTGCTAATCCTGGGCTAAAAGTAGCTGATATTTGCCTTCTTTCTGAAGTTTTATACTGTGCCTGTGCTTCAATATCCGCCCCAAGGGAGAAGCAGCATCACAAATAAGGCCCTGGCTTCCAATGTGATTTTGCTAATAGCGCCATTAGAGAGATGAAGAACATAATCTGGTTTTGGATGAAAGAGGGTGGGCAGAATGACATGGCACCTTGTTTATGTCATTAGTTAGGACATTCAGCAAGTTTCATTTTTCATTCTGTTAAGACTGATTTTTCAATATTTGGTATAGATCTCCTATTTTACCAAGAGTTCTAACAAGAATGAAACTGTGGTGACTTTGATATCAAAGTCTGCAAAGAAAATTAAAACAGCAAATATTAGTTCAGAACAATGTGTGAGAGCATAAGAGCTATTTTACAGCTGTGGATTGCTCTGAGTGCACACAGACTAACATTCTCCCAGGATGGATGCAGTAAAAGACTCTTCTCCACCTTCCTTTCCCCAGCAGGGCTCATAAGCCAGATCTCCCAAGGCCAGCAGCCTTGGGGCCACGTCCCAACCCCAGCCAATTGCTGCATGTGCTGCCACGCTCATTGCCTCAGTGTGGTGCCACAAAACTTGATGGAATTATTCTCCCTTTCACACTTTTTCATCCTGCGGCCACGTTACCTTCTCAAAAAGAGCTTCAGAAGCCCCTCTTTGACAGCTCTGCAGCCACAATGAGTTGTGGAAGATGGGAACGGCCCAGGTGCTTTGGGTGTCTGGAGTGGTTTTGCTACAGAAAGCAGTGCAAGGGTGCCAGGCAAATCTGAGGGAAAAGAGCAAGCAAAGGGGAAGAGCCTTCCTGCTCTTCACAGAAAGCAAGGTTCTGTGACATGAGCTTACTTAGTGTTTGTATGAATGCAGTACTTGGTTTATACTGAATACATATTTTTTTAATGTAATTCAAGACCACAATGACTCTGAAGTACTATTCCTTTGAACCACACATTTAAAAAAAAAACCTACTACTCCAGCAAATTTAAGAAACACTTATGAGACCACATGCAACTCTTGAAATCATATGGATTACTGATGGGAGCAGAGAGTTTAAAAAAAAAAAAGTGATAATATTCTTCTTTGAAGGTTTTAAAAACAATGTAACACCCACATTCAGTAACATAAACTTTAACTCCTGAACTAAGTACTGTGACCAAAAATCTCAGAGTTTTCCATTGCTTTGACTTTTCCTGACTTCAGAGGACGCAATTCAATACAGACCTAGGCACATGCTGTATCACTCTGCATCCAATCTTAGCAAAATTACTAAGCACGTGTTTCAATACCACTGATTCTATACTAATTCACATGCTACTACACACATGCTTTTTGTAAGATGAACTCCAGTAGTACACGTGGAGTCACAACGCTGTAACAGTACGTTTCACTAGATAGCAGTTACTGGCATTCTTTACACCTACATGAACGTCACACTTACAAGATCTCAATCAGAAACAAATGATAAAGAACCACAAACATATTCACGGCTGAAGCAACATACGATCTCTCACGTAAGCACTAAATAACTCCTAAAAGCTACAGAAACTTTTCTCAAAAAGAAAAGGCCTTCCTTATAAAACTTAAGCATATAACCTCCATAATAAAAAACAAACAAAAGGATGAGTCTAATTTAAAGTTCCTTGCTCTTATCAGATCAGTTCAAAGATAAGCACTTTGCTCTTTCTATTGATACCTTCATATAATTCAGTTATAAGTAACACATGCAAGCATACTATAAAATACTATTGTTCAGTAGCTCCTATTTACATTCACTTTGTGCACTTGTCAGACTCCACAAACACCTGTTTATAGAAGGATGGGCTCATCCACACCTTGGCAAGAGGAGTTTCATGATGGACTTCAACCCAAGAGCAGCAAGCCCTAATAGAATAATAGATAACTGGGTTACCTAATCGAAGGGTTTAAGTGTCAGCAATACTGCTGATAATAAACTAATAAGTTATAAGAGCCTTCTTCACCTAGATGTCCAGCAATGATTGAACTAAATAAGGGCTGAAGATTGTTTAGAATTAATGTTGTTCACATTTAAATACAGATTATCTTAGTAGGGTTTTGCATATTGATTGTGCACTGCTGTTAAGTCCTCTTATTTCTATAGAAATAAATGATCCCTACTCAACATAAAAAGCTGTCCTAGTACTAAATAATGATCTCAATAGGGGGCAAATCCTAAATGGAAGTAACTAAAAGGGGACTAAATTGCACACTCAGTAAGCGGGGAGCCAAGAAGCACCTAAGACTCAGAACAGGATACAAATGGCTCCCAAGCCTGATGGAACACGTGGTTCACCAACAGTAAATTCCATTTACACAAATAATGCCTTCTGAACAAATAAGTATAAAGTATAAAGAAAAAGTCAAGCCCAGAGGAAGGAAGCAGTTTAAGAGATTCCACTCCTTTACTTAACAGATTTCTTATTTCAAATAAGAGAAGATTGTGAAAGGAGAAAAAAAATGTCTTCAAAACCAGCTTGAAAAGGCATGTGCAATACTCCTCCTCATGTTATCTGCCAGCCCTGTTTCTCCTGACAACATGTTTCCCTAGCACTGTGGCAACCCACGGAGAGACCCTGAGAAAAATGTTTTGTAGTCAAACTCCAGCTCCGGTACAACTATATGGAGCTGGAAGCATGCTGAAAGCCAGTGCTTCTCCATTAACTTCTTCTGTTGTTTGTTTTTCCTATTTTATGTAGCTCTACCACCAACAACAGAGAGAAAGGTGGAAGGACTACTGAAACTAAAAATAAATAAATAATAATTAGGAGGAAAAAAAAAAACACTGGAATATTCAAGGGTATTTTCATTAACTAATCAGAAATTGCAGGATTCCACCTTCTCAAAATAAAGAAAGCAAACATTTGCTCCAGAATAAATATATCTAAATCAATAATAAAAGTGCAATTACTAAGAGATATAAGATGCGCCCAAACAGAGCACTCAACAATAAAAACTGTCTGTAAATCAGCATTTGGAAAGGAGTAATATAAAAGGGTCTACCACACCAATAGATAATATCTTATTTGACTCAAATATATGAAACACTTCTTCAAAAGCTCGATCTCCCTACAGAAAAATCTCGTCAAAGCAAAGCACGAGCAGAAAAATAGTCCCTGTCTGATTAAAAACATCGATATCTTCTGAAAAAGGTACATGAACAAATGCCATGCAGTTGAAGGATGTGCACTAGCCAGGTTGTTGTTAGAGGCATCAAATCTACTTTACATGTTCTACAGAAGAGAGGAATGAAAACTGTATTACATTACTATACATGTGTAAATAGTTTTCAAATCTATTTGGTTTTATTAAAAATGTAAATCATAGATCATAATATCTCTGCCAATGTCACAACAGAAGTTGCTTCATCAAACATAAGTTATTTAACTTAATGGTGAATGGGAGCTCACTGCAGAAGACGCATTTGCTAAGCAAGAGGTAAGAATGTAAAATAGCTCATCGACAGTGGTATCTGAAAGAGACTTGGAAACTATTTATAAAACAGTATCTCTTCGCTTCTGTGATGATGGCTTCAACTAAAAGCAAGCTAAATTTGAATAATCCAGTTCACACCTGAAAAACAGGATACAAGTCACAGAAAGCTATGGATCTGGTCATTAAAACATTCATTAAGGTCTTCGATTAGTGAACTCAGCAGTGAATTTTCCTAAAGCACTGGAAAAATGCTTTCAAGCTTGAGGTTGCGAACGAACCGGTTCCCTAAGACAAAGGATTTCACTTCTCAAAGGCAACCCATGAGTACCCATCTTCCCCAGTTATGTCCATACTGGCTACTGAAGGGCGCTGAATGCAGGTTGGAAGTCGTGAAGCCTGAGAACAGGCAAAGAACAGCAAGAGAAGCTCTGGGTGTTGCTGTCAGATCACTCTGTTATCAACAGCGGAGGCCCCTGTAAAGCTGCAGTGCTTCCTCATAATGCCTAAGTTTATACAGTAGAAAAGCAGCTTTCAATATCCAAACGTGTGGGCAATTTCCCTAGAAGAGCTCTTTGCCATTTATACTGACAAGCAAAATAAGTTAATATCTAAACCAACTAATATTTATCACAAACATTAAAAAAAAAAGAAACATTCAGCTAATACTTCACTCCAAAGAATCTTACTATGGTTAATCTACCAAGAATATGATTTTATGCCCTCTTCACACGTAAAACTTCTCAGGGAGTAAGCAGCAGTAAAGGTCTACAAGAGTTGCAGACATATCCCCAGATCCATCTAAGCTTTAGGAAGAGATGTCACAGCATTGCTAGATGACAGCAACTCAGATCAGTTCTAAATGACTCAGAAGGTTTCACCCAACTACAACAGGCATTTATGTACACATGGATGATTAAGGGCCTGACCTCCAGTCTTCCAAAGTCAGCTATGAGGTTCCTGTGGATTTCCACAGATTTTGAACCAACTCCTAATAAATAGTCTGGCTAGCATTTTCTGTACTGCATGACACACAGAGTATCCTGTCTATACATCACACGTACAAATAAAAAAAGGCAACAATTTTAAAATCAGAGAAGCATCATCAATGCAGTTTAGGTCCTGTAAAAAGTAAAGTTGCACAGGAATTGAAGACCAGTAAAAATGTTTCCATGGTTCTTTTTTTAATCCCATTGAAAACAATTTTTCGTTGTAAACATTTTTGCTAGCCAAGCACTGCAGCATTGTGCAACTGCATGACAGCCAAAGAGAAACTGATGAAAAGCTGACTAGATTGATTTCATTTTTCCAACCGGAGTGAAATACGTAAAAGGAAATAACAAAATGGTGAAGTTATTTTTACATATTAAAATGTTCGCATTTAATAAGCTCACATGGAAACTGCACAGCCAATGGTAACTGCTTTTCAAATATATCTACAGATCCCATCAGCTCAGCACAAAAAGGGAGGCAATGGTGGGTTCTTGCAGCACCTCTCCCCTTTGCCTGGAACTGAAGGAATACTCTCCTCTGGAGAAGCCAGATCCAAGCCTGCCCAAACTCTGCATCACCCACTCCCTCTCCCTGTAGTGACCTCCCAGGTTTCTGTGTAGAAGTCTGGCAGGGGGTTACAACTGAAACTCAGAGCTATATTTATTTCCTTGGCTCCAATCCATCACCATTGCAGAGCAGCCAGAAGGGGAACCAACCAATACAGCATAGGATCTGCCAGAGTTGTGTTGCCAGAGAAGTTAAGAATGAAAGACAGACGAGACAGAAGCTATCAAAATTACTATTTTTGACTCTGAGGAAAGGATTTCCTCCCTTTGTGGATCCCCCTTCTACAGATAAGACCCTTTTTCTTCTCCTTCTTAAAGGATTCCAACAGAAAAACCTACCAGTCCCATAGGTCTCTTACATTTCATGTGAATTTCACTATGAGAGAAGGAGCCCAATTTCTCTAAAGCATTTGTTGTCATTTACAGGGTATTTCTCTCCACCTGGGAATAGGACAAGTACCGTACCATCCACAAGCGTAAAAAGATCCCAGGCATCTGCAATTACAGGATCCAACCCAGCACCTACTGTGTTTCCTACAGCTAGAGGGTTACACTCAGGAGGAAATAGGAATCAGTTTTGTTCACATATATAATCCATGGAATGAAAGAATAGCAAAAAAAAAACCTCCTTTTTGAGAAGAAAACTCTTTGCATGAGCGTTCCTTTACCAACTAACTTCTATCATCATCACAGAGCTGAACAAAGAATAATTTCAGGGTTGCTTCCTATTCCCAACAACTTTTTGCAACTTTTCAAGAAAAAGAGACATTAAGAATATGAGTGTTCTCACCATGTCATATTTAACAACGCAGGACCCAGCCTCACATTCTTCTCGAGCACTCAAGCTAAGAATCACTCTTCTCCTGAGCCACCAAAACTGAAATAACCTGAAGATGGAACTTAAAAAGACCCACCACAGGAAAGCCAAAGCTTCATTATTAGAGCACTCACCTGGGATGTGAGAAACTTGATTTGAAGGAGCTGATTCAAATCAGACATGGGAGGAGCAATCTGACTCCAGCTCTCCAGCAACCCAGGTGCATTTCATAATCACCAGTCCATAATGAAGTGCAGACATGCGGCTCTTTCATTTTGAGCAGAAATTCAATTGTGGACTTCAGAAATTCTTCGAAGATGTAGCATGTTGCTGCAAACTAATGAACTGGCGTTTTTCAACTGCAATAAGAAAATTCTAGCTCATTCTGGCCGGAAACAATACTTCTATATTTGGAAAGCACCTAGCATGCCAAAGACTCTACCAAAATGTTTGACAGACTGAAATTCTAATCCAGAAGTGGTTGTGGATTTCCTACTGCTCATTTACCTAATAGCACGATCATCAATCATATACACATAGATTTGGCTTTTTGTATTCAAGAAACAAAAGATGTTTAAACTTTTGTTCTTTAAAGCAATCAAGGATATTTTAAAATATTTGAGCAATATTATAAGAAATTTTGTGTTAAATTTAGAAAAAGGGAGTATTTAGGCCAGGATAGTTTTCTTAGCTGGTATTATGTTACCAATAAAGATATTAGGTTATCTTCTACTAGTTATTTTATTAGCCCTAGGTAAAAATTACACTCCTATAACAAAATCTCAATGAATCAATGAAGAATAGATCTCTTTAAAAGGTAAATAAAGTCAGTTTATTATATATTTCAATTTTGGGCAGACCATAACCTTTGCATTTATAAATTCTAAAAGGTTGGATTTCTTTTTTACTTGAAACAATGAAACTGAAGTTTATTCAGGATCTTACCTGCTTTTTGACAACATCAGGCTTTGTACTAAGTTTATAACCAATGGAGTTGCACGTTTTATTTGTGGTGAAACTAGAAATCACGCGAGAGTCTACTCATACGGAACTGATGTTCTCCTCCATGGACTCAGTCCTACCCCAAGTGAAATAAGAGCTGCAGATTGGATCCTAGAAACCACACCAGAATCTATGAAAATTTTTCTAATCCTGATACGTTTTCCTCTGCGAAGATCCATCAGTTCACAAAAGAAAAAAAAAAAATACAAGGTACATTTTAATGAAACAAAGGTTGGTTGAAAAGCTACCTGTAGCACAGGTCTCAATAGTGAGTTAACACTCAGCTTTCAAAAAACATGGACATCATCTCATGGACTGAAGCCCAAGAGTGTCTGTGCAACCTCTTGAGGAAAAACAAAACAAACCAAAGCAAAACAAACAAACAAACAGAAAACTAAGAGAGACTGCCTACATGCTTTTAATTTTTTTTATTTTTTTATTTTTTGGCAAAACTGTTACAGCTGTGTAATGGTTTAACCCGGGCAAACATCTATCAAAAACTCCTTGTCACTTGAGCAGGAGAGTTTCTCCTTCTACTGTCAGTTGCAAACTCACCCAAGAGAAGAGAAGATTTCTCCCTAATTCATTTAATCAACGCAAGATACTTCACTGTTGCATCTCTCCCTTGAAAAGCACTGATATAAAAAACAAAATTTGGCACCTGCATATGTTTTAACATTTCTATTCACTCCTTAAGAAAAAAAAACACACATAGACCTATAGCGCCAATGTTAACAAACACACATGAAAATAAAATGTAACCACTCATGTGGCACTGTCAAAAGAAATGTTAGGACATGAGCACCCAAGCCACTGTGTTAGCCTTTGTTAATAGAAACCTGACTTTACACCTCCTTGCTTTCTTCACCCCATCTCTCACATGCTCTTTCTCAAAAAAACAAGCTTAGGCTTCCCCTGGACTCATGTATCCTTTCCTTGCTAGCAATTTATCCCGTATGTTTATTATCCTTTGCGTGAAATAATTCTGCTTCAGTTTCCTATTTACGCATGTTTTTCTACATTTCACATTAAAGTAACGTATCTGTATTTATCTGTATCTGTTGTTGATATTCCAATGACAAGATTCAAAGTTTGAACAAATCTATGGAGAGCAACTTCCGAGAGTGAAATAAAACGATGCTAACACCAGTTGTGGTATCATTTCATAAAATAAATGGAAGGGCAGCCCTGCAGCCTACCACGGCGATACCATGTGGGTAGCAGGTACCAGGAGTAACTCCTGATCAGCAGGGGCTAGGACTGCTGGGGAAGTGATGTATGTGGTTGTGACCAAGTGGATGGTGGTATGTGGCAGATATGTTTCCTCCAGAACACCCGTGAGTACAAAAGGGCTCCCACCTGCCTCGCAAAGATCCACAGTGACTGTGGCAGCATATCCCAAAGGCATATAACGGGGAAAAAAGTTTTTGACAGCATTTACCACAATTTTAAGAAAGACATAAAGATGCTGTGATGAAATTTGAATTAAGGCTGAGATCAGATTATTAGAAAAGGAAAAAACAGGGCTGCCACTCATCCCTCTGCACAGCAGAGCCCTGGCCAACCTGAGGCCGAAGGCTCCCTAAACACCCTGTGGCTGAGCAGGAGCTGTGGGCAGCTCCCCTGTGCCCGGCTCTCCCACATGGCTGTGCAGCCCACAGCAGGCAGCTCTTACTCTCCTTCTAATTCTCTCTTGCTTCTTTTTTCTTGTCCAGAATACTGAGCCAGGACCACGCTTTCCAGAGCAGCCTTCCCCTGGCACTGTGGGAAGCCCACCTGGATAACTGCCGCCTGATCTTCAGAGCTGTGGAGCACAAAGAAACCCCACCGACCTCCATCCTTACAGCAAGTGCTGGCTGCCCTTGGAAGCTTGAGATGCCACAGGTGGTCAGCTGGACACCAGTGCCTCACAGAGCAGCCAGTGTTGAAGCAGCCAGCTCTGCTGCTCACCCCACGCTACAGCAGTGCTATGTAAGCAACCAGCGTTATTTTCAGGCACTGCAACCTGCAGAATTCTCTGTTCACATCCTGCCACGACAGGCAGCGCTGCTTTTTTCATAGCATGACAAATACTTGTGAGAAATTATCTAATTCCACTTTCAGTTACTGGGAGTCTCAAATACTGCAATGCAAAATGTAGAAAAGATTGGATGCCGAGGCTGCTGTGGCTATTTTAGTTCCGTTTTCTTCATCTGTGTTTAAAAGATAGATTGTAACAAAATTGTTTGTCTTTAATATAGCTCAGCTTGACCTAAAGAGCCCTTCTCTTTAAAAAACAATTTCACATAGAGTGTTTAGATTAAGACCTCTAAAAAAGGGTGACTTCAAAATACTTTCAAGGCTCCATCTTGCAATTATTAAAAAACAGACAAGGCTAATTGTAATTACTGCTCTATAAATCTTTTGCTTTTTTGATGCATCTGGTTATCTAGTGAGATGCACCTGAAAACTAGAGCAAATTTAAATAGAAGGGAAAGGTGCCAAACGCAGAATATTGGAAGAAGCTTCCCTCTGGGACTGAGTTCAGTCCCACTGCTGGTGCAGTTGGGCAGAGGCAACCCAAATGCCTACCCTACTCCCAAGCCTCTTTTCTCATCCTGATGGCTGCTGCCTCTGAAAAGATACTTCAGATCTCTCACTCGGTGCTTGGCCTCCTTGCTTATCCTGCCAATGGGAGCGAAAATGTCACAGCAGTTATTGTGATCCACTCAGATTCATACTGACACCACTCATCTATTTCATGTTAAGCAACAAACACCCATCAGGTCGTTACAATTTTCTCTTGTTCCTGTCCAAGGTCGTTTTCTGATCAGTGACTTACTCATAAAAAGTTTGTATGCTGTATTTGGCCACACAACTGAAAACCAGAACCCGCGTTTGTACAATAATCTTAAGATCATACCATTAAGCACTGCAGAATTATTTTTTGCTTTTGCATGTTTTCTTGCACTAACCCATCCTTTTTTTCCTGCTCTGAGAATATCCGTGCCCAGAGTGTCATTGCTGAAGAAATCTCAATTTTCATCTACAGTTGCCAAAAATAAGTTTATTTGCATTTCTTAAAAATAAAATAAAATGATACATACTCTACTCTTTCATCTATGTTCTCCTTCCCTGAATCCAAATTGCTTGCCCCTCTGAAACAGAAGCACAATATGCCCAAAAGAAGATGGGATGAAGAATAAGGCAAAAAATGCCAGGTGTGAATGTGAGGACATAAAAATGGCTTTTCAGTATAGTCCTGCTTTTAGCAATAATGAAGAGCGTACGCACATCTACTCAGATATCTGAGAGAAATTCAGAGATTAAAATTTAAATGTACTTACAAGTCCCATCAAAACATGCTAAATCAGAAGATAATAAAAGCTGTAGCTGTCCTTATTCAAACTGTAAAAATAAATCTATTTACGGCTTTCTCTTCAATTTTTCATAAAGTTCATCTAAAACCATGCCTTTTATTTATTTATTTATTAAGGCAAAGCACTCTAAAAACACCTGTGCAATTCAAAGTTAACTTTAAGCCAAAAGACGACAAAAAAAAAAATAAAAAAACAACTCCCACAGATTTTCCTTTCCTCGCTGAAACTTGTGCTTCCCAGGAATGAGCACAACCTCTTTCAGTGGACTGCTGGATTTTCTATGTCTGTGCTAATGCAAATATCTCTGGCCACCTATGACTCCTGTAGCGGGTAAACAACCACATGTGCCAGTTTTCTGTACTGAAAATCATGATTCCTCATCTCAGCACTCCATTGCTGCAAGCAAAACAGTGGTCCTGATGTTGCAACTTCCAGGCTACTCTCTTCTGATAATGAATGGGTTGGGTTATTGGCCTCCAGCATGGACAAAAATATGACAATCAGCCTCTTCATTACATAAAAGTCTTCAGTGAAGACAGCGCCAGACAACTTGCTGAGTATCAGAGAGCTCCAATACGTTCAGAAGTCAAAAAGCCCACAGAACAATTCCTTTTTCTTCGCTACAATTGATAAAGACGCAGTCAATTATTAAAAGTGTTTTAATACACTATTTCCGTCAGAGCAACTTGTATCTTCAGGAACTCATTTGCAAAAGGCAGCTTTAGCATGCAAATATTTTAGACGCTTTCCCTGCAAATGCAATAGAGGGACTAACCTTTCTTGCATCTGCAGTTGCTAACTGTCATCGTTTGAACAACAAATGGAAACAAAGTTTAAGCTGGTTGTACTTCAAAAAAAATAAATGGTATTAAATTTCATTTACCTGTGGTGATACAAACTCAAAGCCACAAGGAAAATCTGAGGACAGGAAGGGAAAGTGTCCCCAGCTGCAGGCTGGATCAGCTGCACCAGGAGGATTCCCTTCCAGTGCAGAAGCTGAGACAGCAGCCGATTCTCCAAGCACTTGTTACCAACTGGAGACATTTTCTTTCTACGACATTCGGAAAACTTTAAACAACTCATTTATGATTCTTTTGTTCAAAAGATTAAAATATTAACAGCGCATCCGCTAGAAGATTAATTACAAAAGGAGAGCAGAAAGGGGAAAAAAAACAGAACAGAGGAGGACAAACATCTCAAGCTATTTACAAGCATTTTTATAACGACGAGAAATCATAGAGCCCTCTGAAGCTGACCAACTTAAAAAGAAAAAAGGAAAAGACAGGCTGAACACAGGGCCCAAATATGACAGCTGCTGGGTCCCCACAACTCCATCCCAAGTCAGTGGAAGTGGTGAAAGCTCAGCAGCTCACGCATCAGGCCCACACCACACAGGGGTGCACGAGCAGCCTGACGCGAGCGGTGTTTGGGGAAGGGGGCTGCTGCAGAAGCAACGAGGCTCCAAGCAATCTGTCAGAGAAGCGCTGCTACATTCATGAGTCGTAAAGCCAGCTAGCTCTCGTCTATGGGAAAAAAGTTAATTCATAGGGCTCACAGGGCTTGCATTTGTCAAGGAGCAGGACGTCAATGCTATCATTATCAGGCAAATCAGCCAGGCGTTTAATGGCAGAATCAGGAGACATTTGCTCTCCACTATCAGAATGACATCATAACTAAAGCAGCCCTGGGCGAGGGGGGCGGCCGGCACGGCTCGGGCTGCGCGCAGCCTTTGCTCCCGCTCCGCGTCCCCACGGGTCGCTGCTCCGGGCAGGAGCCGCCGGCCGCCTCCGCTCACAACTTTGTCCCCACAGCATCTGGAAGCCCAGCATCTTGTTCTGCAAAATACTTCCGAGCCTGATCAAAACCTGTGATCCTGCAAGCCAGCCCCTCGGTTTAGAGCGGATGGCTTTCACATATAATCTACAAATTCACTCTAAAAATCCCTGGCATTTTTAATTACTTCAGTAATCTTCATCCTCAGTGAAACGGGAGGGGAGAAACGCATTAAAAAAAACTCCTTGCCTGTATGATTTAGAAAGTAACAGCTTAGTTAAGTAAGTCAGCTTTTCAGCATACGCACACACAATCTTTGAATATTCCGAAGTATTCCATGAAGATCTGCACGATGATAAGAAACACAACAGCAACACACATCTCCCTTCACAGCAGTGTAACACAGCTCCAACACCGCGCATCGCCAGCTGCTCATCTATTTCCTTCCCAAAGACCACCGCAGGTACGCAGGCACCGCACGAAGCCTCACCTTGCATGAGGACTGCGAGGGAAAAAGTTATGAAAGCAGACAGAAAACCTAAAATCCCTGAGGCTACAAAAAAATCCCGCTATTGAGAAATAACCCAAGAGACCACATAGGGAATGTACAGCTTTCAGAAGCACTTCTCATCTTATTTGCACTTAACCTATTGATGTACTGATGCAGGTCACTTACTTTTCGGATATGTTTGAACCCCTTACAATCATGCAGATCGCCGCGGTTTTCACTCGGGCTTTTGTTTTTTTGGTTTGGTTTGGTTTTTTTTGCAAACAAGTTTCATTTAAAAAAAAAAAAGAAAAGAAAAAAAAAAGGATCCAATTATGCAAATCTGCTCCCGGATAGGTAGTGAATATTCAGCATGACGGTGATACTGTAATAGTTCAATGCAACGCACGGCACTGGGCAGATTTATGAGGCAACGTCACTACTACGCTCTGGTCCTCGCCGAAGCATCTTGAAGTTAATTAAAGCTGCAATGTCCACTTTTCCAGCCACCCTCCTCATTCAGGTTTACTATTTCAACATCAAACCAGCGAGGGGGCCTCCCCACTCTCTCCGTACATTTAAGCAGCCTTCCCCAGTCAATGAACAATGAACAAAGATTTGAGTGATAGGGAGGGGGGGTTGGGGGAGAAAAAAAAAAAAAAACAAACCTCCGCAGGAATAATCAAATCCAGTTTAAACGAGTAAAAATATAGTTTCTAATATTAAACTAGAAAAGAAAACATTCTTCTCCGAGCAAACGTGCGGAGGCGCTTCGCCAGCCCCTTCAGAAAGGGTCTAAAAGCAGCCAGTCCTTTTTATTTCGAGCAGTGAATGAGCCCAAACAAGGCTTCTAAACTTAATTATGACACTTAAAATAGTCTTTTTCCACATAAGCGGGGAGGCTCGCCGCCGCTATCTGTATCAAGCGGTCAGATCAGCTCAGCAAACACGGCCCCTGTTGGATTTATTTTAAACTGCACGGGGGGGCGGCGGCGGGGGGAGCGCAGCCCCGCGGAGCGCTCAGCCGGGCGGACGGCAGCCGCGCCCCGCACCGAGCCCCGCCGGCGGCCGGAGTGAACGGGGATGTGACGCGCCGCGTCCCCGCCTCGCACCGGCTCCGGCCCGGCCCCAACAATGCCCCGCTCCCCCGGGCGGCGGCCGGAGCCCTCCTCCCCGCCCCGCCGGCACCCGCGGCCCCGAGCCCCGGCCGCCCCGAGTTAACTTTTGGGCTGGAGCTCCTCCGGGCGGGAGCCGGGGACCCTCCGAACAACGCGTAAATCTCCGCGACCTTCTATTTTGCGTTTAAAGTTCACGGGCGTCACCGCTGCCTCCAGCCCTCTCCCTCCCGCACACGCACACACATATATTAATTATTTGCAAAACTGCAACAGATGGGCGCATTAAAATCTGGATTCTTTCCTACACGGCATCAAAGAACCTCTCCTTTCCCCCCCCCCTCCCGTCCCGGCTCCCCCCCGCTAATCCCGCCGCCGGCCGTGCCCCCGCCTCCCGGCCCCGCACCCGCAGCCCCGCGCCCGCCGCCGCCGCGGATGGGGCCGCTCCCCCCGGCGGTGCCATTTAAGTTTCCTCCTTAACCTGTTACTTTCTCCGGGCGCTGACAAAGCCCGGCGCGGGCTGGCAGGTGCCTCCCGCTCCCCGCCGGGCGCTGCGCTCCCCCCGCCGGGCTGAGACCCGGCCTGACATTTAGTGCCTACTTGAATGTCACAACGCTCCTCGCAGCATTATGCACGGCTCCTATTCATAAGAGGTCGATTAGAGCACAAAATGGCAGGTCTCTTAGGCACTTGAATCTCACAAGTTTGACACATGGTATGCATCAGCTAACTTTGATTTAAAAAAAAAAAAAAAAAAAAAAGAAGAAAAAGAAAAAAAGAAGCGGAGCCGGGCGAGGTGGGGGGGGAGAGAGAGAGAGTTTACAAATTACACCGCGATTAGCCGGGATCCTTCGGGTGGGGGGGGGAGGGGGAAGAGCGAGGGAGGAAGGGGGGCCCGCGGTTAAAGTCACTTCGGCAAAGTTTGCTCGGCGGCAGCCCTCGAAAACAAAAAGTTTCTGGGCGAGTTGAGGGCAGGGCGGTGCGGCTCGCCGTGCGGGAGGGCAGCCCCCCCGGGCCCCGGCTCCCCGCGCCCGCCCGCTCCGCTCCGCGAAGTAACGGTTCGAAAAGAAACGAGCGAGAAAGAGGCAAAACGTAAGGGTTTTCTTCAGGCTAAGTTCTATAGCGCCATTCAATGGCTTCTCCGCTCCTTTCATTATTTTCTGCTTTTCCCCTGACAGCCCTGCTTGCAAACGTCACTGCTATGGATATTTAATTATACTGTATTTTTTTAATCACGGTGGAAAACGCAGGCCCCGTTGCGATGATTAAAAAGAAATTAAAAAAACAAAAGCAAACCCTACTCCGGACTGACTTTGGAGCCTCTTTGCCGGCTCGCGGGAGCCTCCCGGATCCTCCAAAACCCCCTTTTTACCTTTGTCTTTCTTACCTTCAAATTTAAAGCAAAGCGTAGAAGAAACTCCCGCACGTAAACGGAGCGTTGTAAAAGATTGTGTTCAATGAATAATGAAGCATGTCCACATGATTGACTTGATCATTTTCTGGTGCGGAGGGGGAAAAGTGTGGCGCGGGGCTGCCGCGGCCGCCCGCTCCGGGTAGCCCTCCCAACTGCTTCCAGCACATCCCGGGCAGAGAGCGCTTTATTTTAATCTGTCTCTTTTCAGAATCACCCCCTTCATTGATACTGATCACCCAACATCACAAGACATCCCCATCTCTCAGCGTGGACTCCCCCTATCTGGTAGGTGAAATGCATTGTACCATTAAAAAAGCACTCCATTGTCGTCTTGGCATAATTCACAGCAACTAGATAGGTCTTGCGGCATTTAGCTTTGATGAGCCAAAAGCTGAACCCTTGATATAATAATCTACAAAGAATGGTCTGTGATCGTCCATTTTTTCTCCCTGTCTAGCAACTAAGAAACCATTTAACACGGCGCGGCTTGGTCGTGACCTTGAGCCCGTGTAAACACCCCGAGGAGCCCGCGCCGCCCCGCAGCCCCCGGCCCGCGCAGCCCCCGCGCCGCGCAACCCCCGCGCAGCCCCCGCGCAGCGCCCGCGCCCGCGCCCCGCGCCTCCGCCCGCGCCCCGCGCCCCCCCCCGGGGGCTCCCCGAGGTGCCCCCCGTACCTGCTCCCGAAAGTACGCAAAGTCTGCGGCTCCCGAAAAAAACTCCCGGGGAAACCTGGGTGGACAGGGGACCGGAGCATCAGTCACCGCTCCGGCGGTTAAGAGAAGTAATCAGCGATAAAGTGACGTTGATCTGCACTGTAACCTTGTGGCGTATTTAATGTAAATAAGCCAGTTATGTTGCCAATCGCATGCATACAAACACATAAAGGTCCTCAGCGTTGCATTTTGATTCTTTCCATTAGAGCCGACTTTATTTACATACACTATTTAGGGGATCATGATAATTCTAAAACAATACTAGTGCCAAATGATTATGAAAATATGATTTTAATTAATCACGTAGTAGGCAAGGAAATTAGCATACGGTAATTAAACTTAGAGAAAAACGTCATGGAGGTTCTCTGCCTTATGGGTTCGGAATAATCATTAAACGATGGGTTTTCAGGACTTAATTATCAAACAAATAACTTTTTTAAAGCAACTTTACAAGGTTTATCCGCAGGGCAACGATTTAGTAAATAATATATAACCGAGCAAACAAGGTGCAAATGTGACTGGTGAAATAGGTTGTGTTTCTACAAAGCGGGGGGGGGTGCGGGGGGGGGGGGGGTGGAAGAGAAGCTGAATAATGCAATTATGGATTCTGTGTCCCATAGTTGACAAAAGCATGGTGCCTCAATAGACTCTTTGTTATGGGATTATATAATGATTGTGGTGTAATTATGGGAAAAAAGATTTAGTAATAATAAAAAGTATCAAAATACACCAATGAGCAGCTTGTTTTAAAGAAAAGGCTCGCATGTGACATTAGGGGCATGTTGATAACAAAAAGCCAGGATCGGAAAGGGTTGACAAATAAAAAAGACTGTGATGCGCATGATTAAGAAGCGATGGAGACAGATTGATTATTCAAAATGCCGAGCCACAGGGACACTTAAAACATTGATTCAGGTAAGACTAGTTTCATCTTGACTGAAATGAGTTCCCTGAAGATGACTGGCATACATTTTAAATCAGTTTACTACATAAAAAGCATAACATCACAAGCTGAAACCTTCTGGTTAAAATAGGAGTCCAAAAAAAAAAAAAAAAAAAGTTTACGTCTGTGGCAATTCCCAGAGGGACTATGGAATTGCAGAGGAAGGGGTAGAGATTAATTAGCCCTTCCTAAACACTGGACTTAGGCGTACCCATCTTTCCTAATCCTTAAGCCCCTTTTTCTGGATTCGTGGTCCGATACCCCTTGCAGGGTAAAGGAATGACATTAATAACTCTATAGGTACTGTAGGACTTTTTTAATTTTATTTTACTAAATTAACTTCCTATAACAACCGAAAAAATTGCAACATATCTTCCAATTGATTTTTAAAGGAGGTTTATAAATAGTTGTTCAGAGATATTCAATGTTAAAAAAAAAAAAGAAAAAGAAGAAAAAGAAGAAGAAAAAAAGATTCCCATGCCTATACTAAAAAGTTTAGGAATTCACTCTGCATTTTCCAATTTGATGTGTCTGAAATTCTCTTTGAACAAATTCCAAAATACAAGTTTTTTCTATAGAAATTAGCATAGCAATCACATCAATAATATCACTATCTCTATGGGAATGATAACTGGAGCAGTGGGGGTGTTCTTTATTTCAATTCTTCGTGGATCAACTGATTATATTCTGTCTTCTTTTGAACTTGTTATTGTAAGTCAAGTGATTCTTTATAAGTGACAGCCCTGACAAAGAGACGAGGATGGGAAAGCAGGTCGAAAGGAAGTCGCCATATGGACTTTAAAAAAGGCACTTTTTAAACAAGATAATGGGGAAATGGATGTTGCCTTTTAACCCTGTCAAGGCTGAACATTATTAGCAGTCTCGTCAAGAAATAAGCTATACCTTCTTGGTTTAATATCAGATTTCACCTTATGATTTCCATGACCTGGGGCTTCACAGTTCAACATAGGAGGTGATGGCACTTTGGAGATGGGGGCCAAATCAGGCACCTGGAATCCTGGCAGCCATGAGATTTGAGAGCATTGCACAAAGAGTTACAGAAGAATGAGAGCTCAGGAAAACCCCATGGTTCTTTTTCCTGAGACAAAGATAAGAATATTGGCCAGAGATAGGTGAAACAGCAACTGACAGCAGAGGAGCTTGAGACATCTCACTGGGATTTCCTGTTCCTTTGGTAAAAGTGCCTGATGCTTTTTTAATGACAGCAAGCAGAGTGAAAACAAAGAGTGAGGATGAATACTTTGACTCTGATCCTTGCAAAAAATAGTGTATTTCTCCTCCCCTTTCTGTTCTGGAGGGAACAGACGTTTTCCTCCAGAAATTTGTAAGTGGACAGAGATTAGGAACCACCTCCCAGGAAGCTGAAGCTAAGTACTAAACCCTTGCTAAGCTGACAGCAGCGCCACAGTCCACCACTGGTGAATGTCCAGCCAATTTTTGTTTGCCCCCAGTCAACAGATGATCACCCAACTCAATTCTACAGGAAGAATGTGTCAACCAAAAGTTTCTCAGAGCCTGGAAGAGGAGGCTACTATGCAGGAAACGGTGCTATCAGAGGAAGGTGTTGTAAAGAAGACCAACCAAAATTCTTTTTCCCGGGGCATTATAAGCGTGGTTATTTGGCCTAGGATGGCCAGTCGTTCTCCAAAATGGAGCTTGATGAAATAACGTATGTTTGTGAGCCGAGTACATCCACAGAGACAAGAACTCCCAAAAACGTATTGACTCAATTGCATTGCTCCTACGCAATGTCTGTTGGCCAGATGGGATTTAGAAGACCTCAGACATGAGCTCAGGGAGACTTTGCTACAACCTTTCCTGGAATCCCTAATGTCCTCAACACCACTAGCACTTCTCTAGTACCTTCCAGTATTCTTCTTTTGCATCCAAAGAAAGGTATTTTCTCTTCAAAGTCTTCATGTCCTCTCAGTTGCAGAGGCTCTACTGCCCATAGCCACTTCTCCAACTTCTCCAGTTGGTTTAATTCCCTTTTGTACCTCTTCTGTGCATAGGCAGGAATACTCTACCTGGTTGAAGTTGTCAAAAACACTACAGGGAGAAGAAGGAAAGAGCAGTAGAAATAAACATCGCTTGCCTTACTCTGCAAGGTTCTTGCAGAACAGTGGGCATATTCTCAGGCAGTGGAAGCTTTGGATATAGACTTGTTACCCTTGAAAAAGAGCATGAGAAGAAATAAGAGCTGAGTGTTTTGGCCAGGCAACATTATCTTTCCATGTGATTTCCACCTCTGTGAAATGACAGAGCTTCAGAACTCCTATTTCAGACAGACATAAATAAAAAGTAAGAAAAACCCAATTCTCACAAGTTTGATGAACCCAACAAAAAAACTCAGGTGGGAGGCGTGAGGAGTATTTTATGAGGATTTATACAGGAAAGTAACAAAATACAAATACAAATAGTCCCACAGTAATTTAAACAATGGGTAAGGGAGAAACATTAGCTTTATATATTTAAATGTTTCTGAATTGTTTGCTTTATGAGGAAGGACTGAGGAATAATCCTGCCTTTGTTCTTAAAAAGTATGATCAGCATTTCCTTCCCAAAGAGAGGTGATAAGCAAGTGGGCATTCTTTTTACAAAGGCTGCAGAAGCCCACTGAAAGCTTAATGCCTTTAGAAGGGGGGAGGGGGGTGTCTCTTTTCTGAGGAAGAGCAGAACATCAGGTCTTTAATATTGATAAGGAAAAATTCATAAAAGGAATCATCTAATAGCAGAGACTTAACATAAGGAATTTCAGAAAACTTACAGTAAATGTTTCAGCAAACTCTGGAACAGGTGGTGCGATCTACATGGCAGTCTGAGCCAGTGAAAACACAAGTCATCCAGCAAGAAAGTTGCTGAAGCATGGTTCAAGAAGACATAAATAAAACACTTTCACAGGAAAAAGGGAAACCCCTTCCAAAACGCTTGCTAAAAACATAGGAGTTTCCTGGGCAAAACCCCAGGAAACTGACAAGGTGGATGGAGGTTTTCCCACTTGTACAGACTGTGTAAAAAAGCTTTCTGGAAAAAGGACCTTGAGATCCCAGTTTTCAAAACATACCAAAGAGAGAACCCATCTGAGAACAAGCTGTCTATTTCTCAGGGACCACAGCCAAAATAAGTGTCACTGAACAGGATTGATCAGTAAATATTATATATATCATCATCATGGGGATTCAGGAGTAGAGGTGATCAGAATTTGTAGGGGAAAAAAACCCCCAAAAACTAAATGAAATCAAATAATAATAAATCCTCATTTAATAAATCCTCATTTCTTAGGAGGTACATTTGCATCCTTAACTGTAGCAGTCAACTATCACCAAGCCAGATGTCAGAAAAGTTGGTAAGCCTGTTAAAAGCATATACTGAGGCCAGGAATCTATGTTGGCCACTTTTGGTCACAGTCATTGCAACAGCTCATCAAATCTCAAGCACTAAGAAATAATATAAAAGGAAGTATAAAGTGGACACCAGGAAGATGTGGAATGGAAGAAGTATCTGAACCAGGGCCAGTGTGGAGGCACAGATTTCCCTCATAAATCCTAACAGCAAGGATATTTTCTTTCCATAGCAAGGGTGAACCTGGAATGAAAAGGTCCGTCCAATTATTACTGAAACTGACAGACTGGAGACCTGGCTTTGAAGGTTTCTATGGACAAAAGTGGTTACCTTTGTATTTATGCTGAATGTAGGCAAAATGGTAAAAAAAATTGTTTCTTTTCTTTTTCCTTTCCCAAAGCAAAAAACATATTTAATATTAAATAGTGAACAATATTCTCAATAGATCCACCTAGTGGAATCGAGCAAATTCTGCTTCCAGAATAAAGACACAGCTTTTATAACCCCATGCAGGACATAATTCTGACTGTCTCCCATTCAGCACAACAGGGGCTCAGAAATTCTCTGAAAGAGCAAGAATGAAAGGTGCAGTATGTCTTAGTACATGCACACGATAGAAGATTGGAAGACAACTGTTGCTCCAGGATTTAAACTTCAGCATTTAGATTTACATGAGACTAGTACCACAGGTGTACTTTCTCAGATATAATCATTTGGAATTATGATTGACCAAGAAGAGAACGTACTGAAAAAAATATCCAAAGTGATCAATGAACTTCAACTTTAAAGTGCATTGGCACTGATCTCACTCTTGCAGCAAATTCACACATAACCTGTTCTCAGGATGTCAGTGCTACTTAAAAGAGATTCTGTTTGATCTTGTCTCTGAGGTCAGACCCAGAAATGAAATACCCTTTCTGGGGGTAAGAGTTTCTTCTTACCCAACTAATTTAACAAATATTCCACTTTTCAACTCTTTTCCAACTTCTTTCTGTCCTGGTCCCAGTGATCTGCCAGGAAGCTGTGGGCTTCTAATGATTATAAGCTCATGGCTCAGCCCAGAACTCAGGCTGCTCACCCCTACTGATGAGCACCAATATGCCCCATAGGTTCCCTACAGCCCCCACATCACCCCATGAGTGCTCTCCTCACCACATTTAGGCCTTTGAGCTATCAGAAAGTTTGCAGACCAGAGCCTGGAGAAAACAGCCAAGGAATGATTTTAAAGATCTGATGAAAATGTTTGTATCTTACCTTTTAAACTATGGCTTCACAATTTAAGCCCCACAGTACAGTAATTAAGGTTGTTGTACCAGTGCTTACCTATGAACAGTGAGCTCTTCCTACAGGGATGGGGCTACTCGAAGCTGGAAAATATCTTGCAATTCCTGAGTATCATCAGCAAAGAACACTGCAGTTTGTATATCATTTGTTGAAAGTTTGTTGATACTGATTAGGTAGGTGCCAGTGTCTGGACTAAAATACCCCGTCTTCTGTTGCAAGGGGGGACTGGAAAAGGTCTGGGATATTTTGGGAGGATCTTAGAGATCAGAGATTCATGATGGGCCACATATCCTCACTTTTGGGGCAGTTTCCCCAAAGAATTCAGCTGTTGCAGGCAGCACTCCTTGGTAGTGGCATGCACAGGCTGCACCAGGACGTGGCCTCAAAGATGGCGCCTTCCTCCTTCCCTCAGCGGCTGCTCCCACGCCATCTGCAGCCTCCCCGGCCCCAGGCAGCCCCAGGAGGTGGCTGTTCCCAACCAACACCTGCTGTGCTGGCTCTGTTTGTCCCCCCTGGTTGGGCCATGCCAGGTTGCAGCATCCTGGCACAATGTCCAGGCTCCAGCATTGGAGCCTCACAGCCAAGATGGCAGTGCCTCAAAGCTATGGCAGCCAGCGGCCAAGAAACTCTGCCACCGTGCGTGCCACCTGGGAAGGGAGAGGATTGAGTGACAGGTTTTGGGGCAGAGCTTACCTACAGCTCTCCCTACAAAAGCAGCTATATTCCACCAAGATGAAATGCAGCCCCTCGCACCCAGCAGCTGCAGGAGGCCCGGCTGGCATGGCATGCCCCAGGCTCCTTGCTGTTTCTCATACTCCAGGGACAGTACCTTGTGGATCTCATTAAAAAACAAACAAACAAACAAACAAACAAAACATTAATCCTGAAATTCTTATTAAATGCCACTGCTACACAGACCCTAAAAGACAAAATTATATTTGGAGAGGAACACTGTGCCTTTCTAGGTATGCTGGCATGGGACAATAAACCTCTACTAAAACCAGTGCCCAAGTGTATGACAAATGACATCCCAGGGGGAAGCCCTGCTCTGCCTGCTCTGTCCCCCAGAGAGAACTACCTCACCTCCTCACAGGAGATCGAACATCGAAAGGGATGTAAGCGATGTCCCTGGAGAACTGCAGAGGCTTTGGGTGTGGGACTGCTTTATGATATGTATTTAAAAAATACGCATCCGTATGAAATGACACCGGTGTGGAGCAGAATATCTGAAAACTGATGAAGTGGAGAGCTCTCTGTGTAACGCAAAGCACCTGGATGATGTGTGTGTACACACAAAGATTTGTTCAGCTCTGCTCATATCCAGCCCTCTTGGACAGTTGGATTTGATTTGCCATTTTCCTGCCAAAATATTGTTGCTATACCTCAGCACCTGGCCTTTCTTCAAAGAAAATGCATATGACTCTCCTGTCCTCATATAAACCAGTCCAGAATATGAGTTCAGGAGAGGTTAAAGGACCTTCCTTAATAACAAACATGTTTCTCATAATTTAAAGCCTGAAAAATAAAGACTTGTTGTTCCTCTCTACATTCCCTCTGCTTCCATAATTCTGTACACATACAGCTGTTTCCCTACCAGTTTCTATCCACACTTGAAACTAAGACCACTATAACCAACCTACCTGCTTCAAATCAGAGGGTCACACGACACTAAGCCGATTAACTGTCTGCACAGCCAGCAGAGGGAGGCAAAGAGTATAATTGTTTTTGCTTACCTCATTTTAAACAGGATTTTAAGGATTTCTTTACCAAATGCAAAATTGATTTCCTAAAAGGGAGTACTTTAAATGCTTAAGATAGACAATTCCATCAAGTTTTTATAATGGCAAAGGTGATGTAAAAGAACAACAGCACCATGACCTTTCTCTCTGCTAAGTTAAAAAGACTTCAAGGCTTTTAGTATATATTTTCAGTTGTCTCACCTATGAAAAGTTTTCCCAGCTACTAATTTTACATCAGAAACTTAAGTCTTTTTTTTTCTTTTTAAAGAATCTATGCATAATCAGATGAATTCAAAGGTAAGACATCTCTCTGAAACAACTGGGAAGTAACACAAAAATGTGGGAGTTTTCATCAGACAGTTGAAAACCTGTTCTATTTAAAAGATGAGAAAGATCTGCTGTCTGTTGAGCATTCACCACCACTCCCCACCACTTATCTCCACTCCAAGAAGGAGAAAAATTGTGAACAGAACTGAAATTTTTAAGTTAAAAAAAAAAAAGCAATTGGAGAAAAAATAGCAATTGTGAGAGAAGAAAGCCTGAAAACCCAGGTATTCTCACATCCTACAAAAAGGCAATAATAAAATCAATAATGAAGCCACAAAAGGTTGTTCCAGTTTTTCAAGCCTGTTTAGGAATTCAAGTCCTAGAGAATTCAAACAAACTACCCTTTTTGAAGGATTTTTTTTAAGTTTGGGGCTCTTTTTTTTCTTCTTATACCATTTTATCTTTATGTTGAATTTAAGTTGTAACAGATGCTATATAAAAGCATCGTTTTAGGATATAAATTACAAACTGGAAGAGCCCTCAAGGATCACAAGGCATGAGCATATCTGGCCATGTTGTTTTACACCTCCGTAGACAGGACTTGTCATTCTGAAATCCTACAGATGTGCTAACAGCTGCAGAGGTGGGTAAGGAGCTGGAGCCGCCTGTGTACTGGAGCCATGCCAAGCAAGCATTACCCATTGCACTGCCGAGGGTTGAATGGTACAGAATGGATCTCACTTCACAAAGAGTGGTAGCCACTGCAAAGAGTAACCAGCAGTCTTCACAGAGACAGCTTACACGGGTCCTCTAAGCATCCACTGCCAAACTGCACAGAGGTTTTATTTTGGTTTGGTTTGTTGGTTGTTTAGTTTTTGTTTGTTTTCTGTTACTACTGTAGCTAGAAGCAAATCCTCAGTCTTTCCTGTTACTAGCGTAGCTAGAAGTAAATTCTCAAAAGCTGAATGATATACCAAGCAAAACCAGTGAAACTCAAAGATGACTGGGACTTTTAGGCATCAAAATATTCCTAACACCTTTTCCAAGCTTATAGGCACTTTAAAACGTGCTACACCCTTTCCCATCTTCTACGCTCCATGCATGGACTAGCCAATATATGACCAGATATGTAGGCTTGAGGCATGTTTCTTTGTGCAAATGGGCCCATGTTACTTCTGCAGTCCATGCTTTGCAAGCATTGCAATGCTGTAATTCATTTCCAGAATATGTGGCCCACTGGGTAAAATTTCAGTTACATTAGTAAAAATGTTGAATAAGCCCTTGGAAGCTAAAACTAATCACCACTTCAGAAATCCAAAGGTGATGAGCTTATCTGGTTAATAATAAGCTTTTTAAGAAAAAGTTATCAATCTGTATTTAACCAATAGACAGGAACTGGTTCAAAAAGAGTCTTTCCAATTCATCAGGTAATGAATGCCTATTAAAAAACTATAAATAAGCATTCACCCGAGAGCTTGGAATGGCACTTTGAGAGCCTTCCTGGTCACTCAGGTAAATAATGAGTTTTATATAACCTTTCGGCAAAGATTTTTTTGTAAATGAGGAGATGAAATGCAGAAAAGCTTCCAATTAATGTTAAGGTTGGGGTGCGAGCCAGCACACAACTGGGAATTTGGAGTTAAAGCTGGCATTATTGTTCACTCACATGGTTTTCTGTAAGGGCTCAGTGTTGTCTTTTCTCTGACTTGTTTGTAATGGCTTCAATTTAAAATTTTATTTATATATGGTGTTTAAGCTGATGACAATTTTGTACATTATCTGCTCACATAGCAGACACGGAAGTCAATAAGAATTGTAGAGAAGGGCAGAACATCAGCCCCTAACCAATGTGCAGCCAACAGTGAAAATGATTGCTGTGGCCTCTCATCACAGCCCCCATCAAATCTGCAAGCACTGTACTTGCTCAACTCTTTAAGAGAAAGAAGAAAAGGCAAGGAAAAAAATCTGGTATCTCATTCTGTCGATATTTACTAGTCTCCCGTAAAGTAACTCTTATCAAATATTTTGAGCTATCTTGATGACTAAGAAAAAATATACTGATAAAGATGCCCATCAATTATCTTAAAATCAAATAAGCTGGCAACTAGGAAATATGACAAAATTAAATGTAAGCCCGTTCCTTTATAACAGTGTGTACAGTCCTCTATAGAGTTGCTCATCAGCTGTCCTAAATACCTAACACCTTCTGTTGAGAAGACTAATACAGGTTTCACACCCTGAAGGTTAACAAACTCCATTTGGTATGTACACAGAGAATTAAAATTGTACTACTGGCTCAAGGATCAAAAAGGAAAACTTCTCCCAACTATAACCATGGCAGTGTTTCACAATAAGGCAGACATTTGAAAAGGCTAAAATGCAAACCAAGAGGGGAAGAAATATATAGTGTTTGTATTCAATAGAGATCCTTCCTGACCTTTGTGATTCTAAAGAAATATATCCTTCCAATTGTTCCATATTGTGTTACAACATATTTTTTGCATTTATTAATAATTCAAACATGTTGTTGTTGAAAAAAATTATTCACATCATGTGTTCATAGTTTCCATATACATATGTCAAACTTTATTTTGTTTTACCATTATAATCTATGAATGGATTTACCCTTTGTTTCTGTTTTCAAATCTCTGAGGAATGTTTGATTAGGTAGGAGGGTTTGTTTTATGCATTACTTGTTCATCATTGCACAAGTGCACAGGCTAAACAAAGTTGGCATACTTCATACTGATTGGTGGAAACCACGTAGTTAAACAGTGTAGTTAATACAAGGGAATGAGTAATTTCTCACCACAGCTAATCAGCTGCACAATAGCTGTGTATCAGACACCGCAGCTATATATCAAAAATGTGTTTTAAGGTAGCTTGTAGCATACATGATTATCTAGTAGTATCTGTTAACAATCATTTCATATTAAAACAGTTCTGTATTTAATAAAAATAATGTTGTGTGCAGCAGTCTATATGCATAACTGGCCAGAATACCGGGAACTATCAAGTAAATGGCAAACACAGGAATGTTCTAGCTGGTACACAGTAGAAAATATGTCCAGGTTGTTCCAACTTGACCGTGCCAGGTGTAAAGGAAAAGCTCTGAAGTTAACAAAACAGCTACTGCTTCACTGAAGAACTTAAATCGAGTGCATAATTCTATAACTATCACTCCATACAAATATAACTAAGAAATAATAACATAAATACCTTGTGCTATTATTTACCATCTGTCTTCTTCATTAATGCTTTTCCATCCCACTGTAATGAGCTGTATTTTATTATGACTTTCATTCCCAAAGAACATATCTTTAACAGTTCAGAATGCTGTCTCTCCATTAGAAAACGAAGTTGGGTTCAGTAGGAGTTAACATTAACAATTCAAGAGCCTGTAGAAGAAATTAGAAACATGAGTCCTCCATAATGATGATAAAATCAAACTGGCAAATAAATGTATTCTCAAATTTCATAGCAAGAAAATGGATGAATATATGCAACTAAAATGGTCTCTTAAATTTCAAGTGCAAGACCAGCATTCTTGAGAACTTGCTTCTACACAGAAAAAGATGAATTAGAAATCTATCAAGTAATCTTACTAGTGCATATCTGCACATGTAAAGCAAACTTCATGAAGTCCACAATTTCACCCTACTAGACTAATCCAAAGCCCACTGGGATCTACTCCTCTGGATTTGATGAGTTTGGGATCAAGCCTTTTGAAGATAAGGAATGAGCTAGAAACAAAATGATGCCATAAATCAGAATGAGTGGTAGAGAATTAAGCAGTACAGAATACAGCTTTCCGTTGTAGTCTATACTAGGGTTATAACATAAAACAAAACAACACAACTATTGATGTATAAATAGCATGGAGAAGATACATAAATATTTGTGTTAATAAGGAATTAATGAAATCGCAGAGCTTCACTTTCTTAAAAAATACAGGCTCTATTTTGATATCCACATTTAAGGAAACACTTTAATTCTGATAAAACTAAGTGGATAATTAAAAATTATAATATTAATTGTACTCTTAACACAGATAAGTAAACTTGGAAAGAAAGTTTTAATGAGTTAAATTGAAAAGGCAATGTCTAAATTAACTGAGTAAATTGGCAAAGAGAAATGTATTGTATATACTGACCCCTTTAACTTGTTTTAATGTCTGAATTTGAATTACACAGATTAGTTTTCATTACATGATATATTAAATTATATGGATAGAAGAATTCCTCTCAGAATCTGCTTTCTAGGACAGGTGACAGTGCTTACAAATTCACTGTCTTGTAGTATTTCTTAAAAGTGCCTTGAAATGTGTAGATTCTCTGAAGCTCCAGCTACTAGATTATCTTCAGAAAGTCAGCATAAAAGATACAATGATGATCACACTGATCACTGTGAAAAATTCCCAGTTCTCTGCAATACATCAGCTCCCACAGCACACAGCTACTGTGTGCGACCATCCAAAGGTGCATGGAGGTCTACACACAGCTGCACAAATACCTCTCAGATACATACATGTATGAAAGCCACACTGGAGAGGCTGAAACTATTGACCTGCTGTTGTCCCAAAATACACTGCATGCTTATAAAAAGTGCCTGGTATATCCCTTGACAACTTTCGGATAAAATAATTTACTGCCAAGTTTTGATTGAAATAACTGTGACATAAAAGCCGACATAGATGTATGCTCCACAGGGAATTGTTTTACTTTATCAGTTTTTAATGTATCTTTCAGTTAAATCAAAGGTCCAAATACTAAATTTAGCACTCAGGGGCATCGAGGGGATTTGTGACATTCTTCAGAGGGCTCCGTGTCCATAAATTAATGACTGCATAGAACTGATCTCAATATTTAGCTTTCCGTTTGTGATAAATACAATATTGATATTTTATTTAACTAATTCACAACATCATACATGTGAAAAATTAACAAAGTAGAAATTGCTCACCCAGAAATATACTGCAACAAATACTGGGATTATGTATATAATTTAGAAACAGGCATTGCAGAAGACCGTTATATATCATGATTTAGAAGTTCAGATCTTTCAGCTCCTACTAAATACTGTCAAGCACCAAGAAGGTCTGAGCCAGAACCAGCTGAAAACAATGGAAAGATTTCCATTGGTTTTAATAAGCAATGAATCAAACCCATAAAAATGAACCAGGCTAGTAAACGTGCTGTTGCTCAGAGTTGCTTCGAAATAAAGGCCCAGAGATGCACTGTCTCTCCTTCCTTGATACCCAGTGGAGGAAGACCAGTTCATGCCCACCAGCAGGCCCACATAATGCCCACAGTGGAGAGAACTTTACAATTTAAAAGGAGATTTTTTTAACAGGCTCCTATCTGTAGGTGGCCTGAAAATGACAGGGACGTTTCAGATTTACAAACTGAAGCCGTGTTGCCCATCTGCATTGTGGGGTGGCTAAGATGCCACCACAAGGAGACCCCAGGACTCACTTGGAGAACAAGAAAGAAGCGTTAACCTCAAGCACATCCAGTCTGTAAAGGGGAACGAGCAGACTGGGGAGATTTCTGCTGTTCAGTCAATATACCGTGAAGTATCAAAAATCTCTTTTACATGCTTTTTTCCACCTCCCTTCTGAAAAGGACCAGAATTACTACCACAGAGCTAATAACTTGCTATGAACAGTGGTATTTGTTGAGGCATGCAGTTTCCAAATGGGAATTTGGACTTGTTTTTATTCTTCACTTAACACTTCCCCTGCCCTGCACAGACATCGGCTCTGGTGGTGTTCCCACAATGACAACACACGGAAAGCACATAGCCTAATAACTCCAACTTTAACAGGGCCGTGGCTTCTAACAATGCAATTGCAGAGGAATTTGCCCTAAACAAAGCCTAAGGACAGAAGCACTCATCACAGTTAACAGCAATTACTGTCTCCTCAGACAGCTACGTGCCTGACCGCAGCCAGAGGGATCGTGCCTGGGGGGGGGCTGGGGGGACAGAGGGACACCTGCAAGCCATGGTCCCCAGGCATCATAGGCAGTGGTCTATGAGACAGGCTTGGAATCTCTGCCTCCCAAAAAGACTCACACAGCACAGCTGGAGTAACAGGGGAGAAGCACTGAGGAGAACCCACAAGAATTTAATCTATTAGAAATATTCCCACTTGTCCTGTGTACCCACATACGAAGGCTTTGGAAGAAACACATCTCACACTCAAGCAATGGCAGTGGTGTAATGGCTCAGCGCGGTGCTTCACTCAGCTGTCCCTCTGTGTGTCTGGGCATGTCCCCAAACTGCCACCAGCCAGCCAAGGGCAGCCACACCAAGGGGCTCTGCTTCTCCCCTGGGCCTGCACACTGTCCCAAGCCTTCCTCCTGCCCCAGAGGAGGATGGCCACAAGGCAGTGCAAGACCTGCTTGCTACAGCTTTTACCAGCAGTGCTGACTGCCCTGACAGCATGCTGGTAGCAGGGCAGCACCAAATGTAACAAATGCAGTATCTGAACAAGGGAACGTGTGCTTTGTGCTATAAATGAATGATTTTCAAAAGGTAAAAGAACTAAAGCACATTTTCACTTTGTGCTTTATGACACCTACAACATCTTAGCCCAACAAATTAAGATTGACATTTAAAAATTACAAAGAAGCTTCTTTCTGCTGTCAGTGCAAGCCCAGGGCATCCATCACTGCAGTGAGCAGAGTGCACACACAGAGGGGAGGAGAGACCCTTAAAGGTTTGAGCATAAACCTTGTCTACAGAAAAGCTGGGGAAATGTGAAAAGCCATATCCTGTTAAAGTCACAATCACCACTTCCAACGCCAGAAATCAAGTGCATTTGGTCTTTGCATCAGAGCTAAGTTGTAGTAATAAAATATACCATATGAATATACCAAAATAAACCATAAGAAGAAAACAAAATGTATAAGAGGAAAAAGATGCCTCTTCTGAACTTAGTGTATCATCAGAAACCTTTTAACTCCATGTAAGAGGCAACCTAAGGGTATCAAGCTTAAAAAGCACGGAATCAATAAAAAGTCATTAAAAATCAATGTATGAACTGGTTTGCATGCCCTCAGCCATCACTCCTAGGCACTAATGCTCTAATAATTCTAAATTGATATGCACAGAATATGCCAATTTAAATTTATTGGAGTACTTCAAATTTTTAAGTGCTTAACTTTGGAAAAGATTGGCTTTATGGGGCCAAAGCCGTGAAGAATGATCAGAAATGTTTAGAATGCCTTACATTTTCAGTAATTTGAAAGAGATTAAAGGAGTAGACTTATGAAATTAAGAATGATTTAAAAATCATTGGATCACTTCAAATTGCTAGAAATGCTTGCATCACAAATAATACTGGTAGTTAGTACACGTGCAATGAAAGCGAACTGTTCTTACATCAATGTCCAAATGAAATCTCCAATAGCATTAGGCAGTCATATGCATGTACCAAAGAGAAAGGGAACCACCGCACGTGCACAAAACATGCAGGACTTTCAACAGCAAGACAAATTCTTGCTACCAAGAATCCTCCCCCTGTCTTTCCAGAATAAACTACTTCCAGAATGTAACATGATTTTAAATGGATCCTCTCGTTAGAAATTCAAGTTCATATTCATTCTATTTCCGATAAACAGTGAAGGATTTTGCAGAAGACTGCTCTGCAAACATCTGGAAGTACACAGAAATCCACAACGAAGGGCATGGTGCTGGGCATGGAGCTGAGAGGGAGGATGCAAAGTTGGATGCTGTGTGGGGAATCGTGACCCCTCAGAAACCCTGGCCTGCCCTTCACGCTCTTCCTGCTGCAAGGATTTTGCCGATGGTTTTAGAACTCTTCTGCCACTTCTGTTGATGCTAAGGTAGTTGCTGTATGCCGAAGTCGAACTGAGGTATCACAGTGCCTCCTGTGCTTCTTAAAAGCAAATGCATGGCTGCAGCTCCTTTTTGTTCATATTCACTCCTGGAAAATATACCTAGAGGGGAAAATGTAAGAATTGATATTAACAGCTCAGCACAGCCAAGAAAAATGCTAGAGAAATGGAAGCATTAAAAAGGGTTAAGGTAAAATAATAAACTGTTATTAAGCCTATTAACAATTTTAAAACATCATTGTTTATGGCACGATGGAGCGTGGCTTTTTACGGGTGTTTCATTTGTACATTTTACTTATTCTGCTACTATTTAACAATGCCATGAATCTCTGCTTTAAGCCCCCTCAGTAATGAACTGATTTAATCTCAATCTGCTAACCCTACTTATAAAATAACGTTGCAACCAAACAGAGGTTAACATTTCATAACTTCCAACTGCAAGCGTAGAGGCTAAAATTTTACGAGGGCCCTCAAAAATAATACCCACTTTATTAAGTGTAAAATACATGGAATTAATCTCAGGTCTTCATTGGGTACTTGCACAGAAGGGATGCGAACAGACGCCCTGCTTTGCTCCTGCAGGATGGCCATGCCGTGCACCAGCACAGGCGTCACATTCGGGGCCCCGTGCTGCTTGAGTGACCAAGACATGACAGAGCCGTCTTTCATTAATGTTACAGAAATGCTGGCAGGAGTAAACAAGCAACTCTTCATGGATTTGGGTTTATAATTTAACTTCCTCTCAATGCTACTGCATACTGTGGCTTCTCCGTGATTGTTTTTTCATATATTAACTTGTACTCGGTAAATCTTAGTTGAGGAGAGGAGGGAAAAAAAAAAAAACAACAACAAACTTTTATCCAGTGAGACACTTTATCAAGAAAATTCTACAAGAAATTGGTTGTTACCTGCAGATAACAACTGGTTTGTTAGTTAATGGCTAGAGGCAAAGCCAAGGCCAGTTAATGCTCCAGCTGTCCAGTCATTAACTGCAGTAAAGACTGATTTTGAGGAGGTTATTGCCGTGATAAAATATCCTCAAAAGATTATAACAGCAATAGTGTACAGAAAAAAAAAGTATTAGTGGCTATAGTGTGACTGAATGGCTGCATTTGAAAAATTGGTCATTCCCTGGCGGTTCATAACCGATTTTCCACCAGTCAAAAAGCAAGTTGTGCTCTGTTAGGTTTATTGTACAAGGCAATAAAAATATTGGCCAGGTTAAATTGTCAGCGTGTTATGACATTAACCATTCTTTTACTGTGCTTAATTTAAGTGTTACTATGATTCATTATGGAAAGAAACTGTCCTTTGCAAGTAAACAGGCATTTCAGCACTGAGAGCAGATAGCAATAATAAATCTGAATGCAAAATTAAATTTCAGTTGATGGTTTCCACCCATTCATAATTATTACCTTTTTTCCTTCCTTCTTTCTAGAAATACTTCAGAATTCTTGGCTATTTAGTTTGCAAGATTGTCTTCCAAAGTTTGCATTATTGATGTGATGCCTGGCAGCAGTACTCTAGTTAAGAGAGTGACAGCATTTCCATTAAGAAACCTTTTTGATGGTTAAGTTGGCCATCAAAGTTGCCTGGTGCTTCATTTGGCATTCAGATTCCCAGACCACAGTGCAGATCCAGGCTACGGGAACTGTTCCTCTCTCATATTCTGTTGGGTAAGGACAAAACTGTGCTCACAAAAGTGTGTGCACACAATTTCTGTGCACATGATTCTATAAATCTGGACCTGTTTGTATTAAATTACAGGAAAATATGCAAAGTCCTACAGATTCCTATGTTAATTTGCATGCTTTTATCATAAAGGCTATGTGCTATCACAGTAATCTTAATATACATTGACAGACTACACCATAACCACTCCAAAAAGCCATTAGGGTTTATTTTATAAATGTATAATAAGAATTCTAGGCATATTCAGCACTGCACAATTCAATTTTTTTATTGTTATTATTATTCACTGACACCTGTAACAGGAGTGGAGCCATTGAACCTACATGGCTAGAGCACTGGACGAAGGTTCTGAACGCAACCTGGAGCAGTTAGACTGACAATTTTCCCTGAAATTTAACGGTTACCTAATTGCCAGGCATTGCTCTGAAGATTTCTGTCTAAACGATCCAATGAATGCATTTCGCTGTGATCTGCTGACATCACTAGCATCTTGACTACAGGATAACAACACTATTTAAGCTCTCCAGGGCTTTTTACCATAGTTCCCATTTCAGTCTTGTTGCAGGAGCACCTGACTGTCACAACAGCCAGCCTGCCCGTTGCAGGGAAGGGCTTTTCAGGCACAGCAATGGCTCAAACCATCCTGCCTGTCCAGGCTTCATGGGAAGCTCCAAGCAGTCCCTTGCCACATGGCTTCTGTACACTGCAACATTAAATCCCAGAGTCTTTCACTGATAAGGCTGCCTTCGATTTTCTAGTTGTTCTTAAGGGACTGCTAATGTCAAATGCTTATTTTTTTTAATATTAGCATCCTCAGGAGAGAGCGAATCATTAGCCTTTTTTGCTGAACTGAACAATTACATTAAATGATTACGTCCAGACTGTTAAAGGTACTGTCAGAGCAGCCTCCAAACAGCCACTGCACGCAGCCTCCATCAGAACCCTCTGCATCAGCACCCTACAGACATGCCAACGGCTCCTTCAGAACACACAGAAAACAGAACTGAGCTCAGCAAAATGACCAAGAAGGTCTGTGCAGGCACCAGCAGGCTGTAAGTTCTGAAAGCCAGGACCTGGAATCAGAGAAACTCTCTTCACAAGGCTGAAGCATTCATCAGATTTTATGTGACAGCACAACAATAACTAAAAACTTCTGTGTGCACCCATAAATGCACATGTATTATATATATATATACACATATATTTATGTCTGGGTGTGCATATCACAGAATCAGAAAATTGCAGGGGTTGGAAGGGACTTCTAGAGATCATCGAGTCCAACACCCCTGCAAAAGCAGGTTCCCTACATACATACAAGATACACACATGTACACGACCACAGACACGTGCATTCGGGAGCAGTCCGAGATCTCTAAGTACTCCGCAAATGCAATGCCACTTAAATCACAGGAGCACTTTTGCACAGAGGGCAAGATGACTTGTCCAATGCCATCCAGCAAATCAAGGAAGAAGCCAAGAACAGCCCATCTGAGCTGCAGTTCAGACTTCTGGCCTGCTCAGGCCAAACCTGTACCATGCCTTGTGCTGCCAACCCACATCCTTCCCTTAAAGTGCAGCCAGGAACGGCTCAGCTTCAGTGTAAGGCATACTACCACATATAATCAGGCACACAGTCCATGAATGAAATATGTGTCTTATAATTAGGTCCACACAAATGCTGAAACTTCAAAATACAGTTTAGAAGAGTTTCCAGTACATCTGATGCCACAGGCATCACAGCTCTGCTTCTGGACTTACCAGCTGCTGCTCCAAGGCTTGGGCCAACTGTTGCTGCCAAAGGACACTCAGATGATGTGCAGAACTGGAACATGGAGAAAAGTTATTCGTCAACTTTGATGCTGGGACTTCAAGGGAAGTGTGGGCTCCTCTCCCAGCCACCAGCATGCTCAGACATCATCCTTACCTTGATGTCTGCCCTGCTCATGCTAAGGCTTGGTTTGATTTTAGGCATCAGTTGGCTTATAAACAGTACACTAAACCACATCCCCAGAACGAGAGTGCACAACTATCTTTATGTGTCTGTTCTCTATCAGACTCCAACCCTTTCCAGATGAAGTTACTAATGGATTATTTGATTTCCGTTTTGTTTTTTTTTTGTTTGTTTGTCTTGTTTTGTTTTTATCTTAAAAGGTCGTATTTAAGAGTAAGTGATTCCAGAGGGTTTCTAGATGATTTGCCATTATTCCAGTGCTGATGACATACAGGCACTGCTACTGTGAAGGGCAGAAGCCTTCAGGACAAGGACCATTATGTTCAATATTGCAAAGAACAGAGGTTTTTTTTGTTTTTTTTTTTTTTTTTTTACAGGGATACCAAGATCGGCTTTTATGTTGTCAAAACGTGCAAGAATTCTTATATAGAAGATCAATATCTGTTCTGTTTTAACACTGGAATTTCAGCAATGTTTTAAGTACTTTTGAATGGAGCGGTAAGGAAAGAGGGCAGCAGTCTCCCTCCCAAACTCCTCATAATCCATGCTGACATGTTCTGTTACTGCATCCAGAACAGATAAATTTTTGGCCTTTGAGGTTCTCCAGATTCATCCACAAACCACTGAAGATTTGGATTCTGAATCCATATCTTTCCCTCTGCAGTGGACACCAGCCCTGGTGGCACTGGTTAGTGATTTCTTGCAACAGACATTTTTTTTCTAAGCTAGGAATCCCCACGGCCCCAGAAATGAAACACAATTCACTGGTCATTTCCAAATGCAGACAGCAAGAGTGTTGCTGCTCACATCCACTAAGTTAAAACAGTTTCTCTACACTGCCCGCCAGTGAAGAGTCTCTTTTTGTCAAAATACTTTGTGAAATATACAGTAGACATAAAGTCTTGCAGTCCTTTTCTACTGTCAAATGAAAAGAGCAGTCAGGCTCATAGTCAAAATCACCTTCAGCCAAACCCCCACAGTCAGACATGTGCATCATTGTGGATTTTGGATTGATGAACTACTGCATTTTAGCTTTTCTGCCAAAGCAACATGGGTCTCATCAGCAGGAAAGAGTCTAGAGCGAGACAGAGATGAGAGGCTGCACAATGCTCTACACCTATGCAAGGGCTGCCAACAGGGAAGAGGGCACCCTCTTGAAGGGCAAAGACACAGATGTATCTGAAGGACAGGCAAAGGTACGGGAGAGGAGAAAGGAGGTGGTGCTCAGGAAGGCATGCCAACAGAGAGTGCTTTTGGAGTTTCTTGTGAAGAGAAAAAGGCAGCAAGGACTTAGCAAAAATACGGCCAAGATTTACCGTGCAGACATTGAGGCCGCAGAACCAGCTAAATCAGTCTTCCAACACATGGCACAGAGATCACCGTCCCCGCAGGTGAACAGGCTGGAGGACAGCAAGCTCTGGGGGAGCACTCACACAGCAGCTCCTGTTTTCAGCAAGCACCCATACTCTCTGAGCTGTTACCCTTGTGATCATGCCTTCATAGGATAACAGCCTCCAGCCCGCAGCTCCATGAGCCCCTGGCTTCCTTCCCATCATCACCAACCGTTTAACAGCAGTGCTCCCCACCTCAAGCCTGATCCTGGAGCACCTGCCTGTGTCCAGAGCCCTGCCAGCACCTGACTTACCCACCTACACTGACCTCACGGTTCTCAACCCACAAAATTGTGCCAACATCCAGCAGTACAGCCAAGGGATGAAAGAGAAATGCAGATACTGGCTTAAAATCATGTCTTTTGGGTTTAGAGGAATTCAGCTTTAGTACACACCATGCTTTTACACGTGTACACACATCACGTGCACGTTCACTGTATACATATATTCGTAGGGAGAGAGATTAAGACTAAGAACTTACTTAAACTTGAAACTTTCTTGATTTAAGACTTAAAGAGTTTAAGCCAGATTTATTTTGGGTGACAAGTATGTCTTACATCTAAGGGATAAATATTTTCTCCTATTTTAACATCTCTTCCCTTTGATTTTCTCACACATGTTGTGTTTAACTAATAGAGTACAAATACCAAAACAATGGAATATCCAGGATTAACTCAGCAAATGCCATTAGATTTTGTGCAAGCATAGTATAGAGATGGCACAAAAAACTTTGGATTCTTAAGGATCATTCCAAGTGATTCTTTTTCAAAACTAAGGGATTTTTAATACTCGAAAAATTCAATATATTTCATAGAGTCATTACATTTTGTACCATTCTGAAACAATGCCAATTTTGCAACTTAATTTGTTAAAATGATAATAAACGAGAAGGCTGTCACTTGACAGAGAAAATATAGCTCTTTTTTTCTGTTATCTGTTTTGCTTTAAGGTTAATTCTTTATATTTTATATTTAAATTAATTCGGATTTCTTTCTTAATATAGGGCTTACTATGTTATGGAATTAGTAAAGAAATGGGCAAAAAGGCAGGAAGAGAATGAGGGGGAGGGAAAAGGGTAGGAAGAGATCAATTAATTTTTTTTTTTTTTTTTTGTCAAAAATCAGATACGGCACATATTTCAGTTTGGAGAGCATATGCTACTCTTGATATGGATCCAAAACCAAAGCAGTGCACTGAACAAAATAAAACCAGCTCTGTAATTATTAGCAGAGACGTATTTGTGAGGGTCATTTCCTGTAGAAAATGACACTTTTATTTTCTTTCCTGTATCCTACTAGAATCCCCTTAGCACAGAAGAAAAGAAAGAGAGAAGGTTACAGTTTGAGTTTAAATAATAAGCTGTAACCAATGCTGCATTTTTTTACCAACTGCTGTGAACCTTGGGAAGTCCTAGAAGGTGCGTGGCCTGTCAGGTTGGCTGCAGGTCTTCTCCCTTTGTATTGGCCATGTTCACAGGTTTCAGTGGATGCTTGAAAGGCAACATTGGCCAATGGATGCAAGCTATAATTGCTTTCTGGCTTGGATGAAAACAAAGAAATCTGAATGAAGCATGAAGGTGTCTGACGGCTGACACCATGAGTGAAGTGTGGAGACATCATTTTCCACTAGACTACAAAATGATTTAAGCTCTATTAGCAGGACACACATAGACATTATAACCTGCAGGGATGACAAAGTGTAAGATGATAGGAGAGGAATAAAACTTGTGCTTATTCCACATAAAACTACAGAAAAGATATTTAGAATATCTTGCAAGAAAGCTGATGGTTCTGTCCTGGTTTGTGGAGAACCTTTGGCCTCAGATTGGGGAATATTTTTTGCACCAGACCTAAAGAACGAGGAGGCACAACCAGCTTAGCAGGGAATTGAAAGAAAATTTGTTACCTGTGTACTTTGTATAGGGATTGAGGGAAAAAGCACTGACAAAGTCAGCATTCTTTAAAATACTCCCATCAGGGTAAGTAGAGAGGTGTACTCAATCTTACAGGTTCACACATCCAGAAAGGTTGCAGAGACTTCTCCTTGGAGATCTTTAGAAGCTGCCTGGATGCGGTCCTGGGCACCCTGCTCTGTGTGTCCCTGATGGAGCAGGGGTTAGACCAGGTGGACCCAGAGGTCCCCACCAACCTCAGCTATTCTGTGATTCTTTCATACATTTGCCTCATGTACCTTGGCTTCAACAAGAGAAAAAAAAAATACAAACATCCTGAAGCATTGGATAAGCGTTTCTTTCTGCATGATGGTTTGATCCATATGGCTCTACGGAGCCCAGAAGAATCCCTGCTAAATCTGAGATTACGTTTATGTCAGCACAGGAGAGCTCTTTCACTGATGAAAATTCTCAAAAGTAACCAAAATCAGAAAAGAACACTTGTGATGCATTCAGATTGCCCCAGCAATTGGAAAAACAGCTCTTATAAAGGTAAAGATTTTTAAATGGCCATCAGACTGTTTTTACACTTTCTAAACTGCAATTTAATATTATTTATATTATGGAAAAACCCACAGCCCCCATAGGCTCAGGGGGACACTGCATTAGTCATGGTACAAATACATACAAAGGCGTGACCCCTGCCCTAGAGAACTTTTTATCAGCCCCTAATTAACCTCTTCCTGATCCTTGAAGCCAGAGTAATCAAGGGGTCTCCCCTTTGAGTTTTAAATATATTCAGCAAGAGCAGAACCTACAAAAAATATTTTTAAAAATATGACATAAATTACATTCTATGTGAGACAGCGCTCTAACAAACAATACTAGGTCTGCCAAATCACTCCTGCTCTAAATAACTGACTCTCCTTGTACAGCATCTGCTGTTTGAGAGGGCTTTCATTTGTTTTTACTATTATGAATAGTCAAGAATTCAATATCACGTGAATGAGAAGCTTCTAGAAAACTTAAACATGTTTCATTGTGACTTGATGAATGGGTGACTGTTGCATTGTTACAAAATATACTAATAAACTAGAAAAATCTAACTTCATTGTGATTAACTCCCATCCACTGGGTTGAACAGGAATATTCTCCAGTCTGCAGAAAACATCTATTGACATGCTGGCTCAAAAAGCCCAGATTTTCAAAAGGCCCATTGACTCTCAGCGCAAATTCAAATCTTACCTAACCTTAGGCACATTTGAACATCAAAATTCCAAACTCATCTCTGTACAAACTGTGTATCTAAATCCAAATTGAATCGGCAGAACCTCCTATGGCTGTTTAACCCATAGTGCCTTCCTCTACTCTCCGTTGTAATCTAAGGATTGCTTTTGTTTGAGGAAAGGAAGCAAGAAAACACTCCTCACGAGCACTCTCAGCAGTTCGGCAGGAGGACAGAGCTGGCTGTGTGCATTGCTGGATGAGTACTTTGGAAGCTTAGCACAGGAGAAATAGGATGACATTAAGGGCAGTGACGGGGTAAGTATAAGAGCAGGTATGAAAAGAGAGAGGTGGTGTAATTAAGGTATGAAGTGAAGTAGTGGTGCCCAATGGATTTTAGATAATAGATGTCATTAAGGGTGATTCAGAAGATTGAATTGTACAACACAAATCAGTGTGGAAGCTGTGGAACAAACCAAGTAAGGAGAAGCATCACTTCTCTACACGATAGAGAAGTGTTGGTGTGCTTTGTGCACTGCCATCTCTGAAAGGGACTGAGCTAACAAGAGAGATGATTAGTTTTCTAGGGGCAGAGGTTAAGGATGTTAGCGAGAGGGTTGATATGTTATAGTCAAGAGAACTGGGAATGAATCCTGTATTTGTGCATGTGGAAATTAAATGATAACAGAAAGGCAGTGAGAGATGTTTCACAAGAGGTTGGGACTTGAAAGGAGGGAGAAAACTGAATTTTTTGTACTACACTAGTTCTTTCTAAAAACTGCTAAGTAAATCTTGGCAAACTTGCCCACACGAGCTGCTTTTTGGCTGGTACCATATACAAATGTTAGATTAAGACAGTGAAGTCTAACTGGCTACAGCTTTGACTTGCAGCAGGATATTGCAGAGAAAGCTGGGGGGCACAGGGACAGACAGAACATCACATGGTTTTGAGGTCAGTCTAGTTTTATAGAGCACCTTTGCACACCAGGCTACACAAAGTGGGTTATGAGGGGTGTATCGGGCACCAGCAGGAAAATCAATGGCAGCACACAACTGCTATCATATGCTCAGCAATGTGCATTATATCACGGACATCAACATAATTTATAAGAGCAAGGTAATTGTTGGCTAGAAAACTGCAATAATCGCCTTCCTTTTCTGAGAAGATTTTATTGTCTCCAGCATCTGCTGTCTGAGAGTGGGGCCAAAGCTTCCACTTGCCTCTCATACTTCTTGGATCTGCAGTGTCTTCACACGGCCCCTAAAGTTACTGGGCCCCTAAGGCAGCAGGGCAGGTACAGATGCTGAACACCTCACACTCTGTTACGTGTGCTGGGCTTCTGACATCGTCCTTCAAAGCGTGCCTGCAGCACAGATGGGGCTCCCAGCTGCTGGCCAGGACCAGTGCTTCCCAGAGCACACAGCAGCTCACTCAGTGGGACTGAGGGACAGAAGCAAATCTCCTGCATCATCTCAGCCATAAGGCACGCTGAAAGATGACAGGATGCCCTATCAGAAGTAACACATTGAATCGAATAAATTTTGAATGTTTTCAATTAGTTGACAGGTCAACTTGATAATTACTGTTTTGAGCAGGGTCCTACCTTAACTTGTCTTCTGCCATATCTTCTTTTACAAGAAAAGGCACCACAACAAAACTACTAATTATCCATTTCCTTCTCTTAAGAATCTCCTTGTCAGCCAAACAGGATACTGAGAAAGAGACTAATTAGTCCTCTAATGTAATGACATGGCCTGTAAGGAATGATATAGACTGCATACGAACCCATGCAACAGGAAGGAAAGAGTAGGTTCAAAAAATGCCAGAAGTCAGAATTTAACCCCAGAGACAAATATATATTGATACCAAAGGATAGAAAATCGGTAGAAAGGCAGCACACTTGGAATATGCAATACTGAAACTACTGAGAGAAATAACATGGTGCAAAAGCAATCAAAAAGAGAAGACAATGGAAAGTAACAAACACTTTACATCTTGCTTTGATCTTTAGTACAGGCTAAAGATGCTGTGGAACAAAATGAAAGGGTTCCAGAGAAATAAAAAAAACAACAACAAAAAAACAAGATTAGCTTTCAAGGATAGTCATACCAGGATGCAAATCTGAAGCTGAAACTGAATACCAGGGCTGGAAACACTCAGTTGCTAATCCTACATTTGGATTTGCATTGTACATGTGCTTTAAGACTTTTAATAGATAACTGAATTTTGGGGTCAGCACAATGTTATAGT
>NW_027071903.1:8565242-8637742 GCF_038088225.1 Cyrtonyx montezumae
CATTGCATGCATCCTGCTCCACTACTGACCACTGACTCCTTCAGCTTAGAGAAACCTCATGAGCAACTAGAAAAAAGAAACTAAATAACTTGCAAGTGTTCCAGGTCATACAAAGTGAAATCAAAGCAGTACGTGCTTCTCTCTAGGACTATTTATTAAAAAAAATGTTGTTGGAAACAAAAGGAGAGAAGAACACACAAAATATCCACAGGAGCCATATGCCTCATTATCTTGATCACTCAACACTACTGAAGTGGTCCAAACATAGACAAATGATATCATGACTAAATTCAAGAGCCAACAGCAACCAGAGAGACTAGGTGGCTTTGGCCCAGACTTTCAAGGGGAAACTACCAGGCATAGAGGTAGGACTTCGTTTTGCTTCTCTTCCAGTTGACAACTGTAAAGACAGATGAAGCTGTTTCAGTGTGAAACCCCTACCTCAGTGCCACCAGCACTGGACCAACATCATCTTTAAGCCCTGCTAGACAGCAATACAAGCAGATCCATATCTTTGATGAGCTGCTCATCTGGACTTTTCAATTTATTAAATAACATCAACAGAATTGATTTGAAAATCCTACATTGCTGAGTAGATCTGCTCTTTAGGCACACAGACACGGATCCTGGAGTCCATGCACAGCACACATTGCTGTGAGTGACCTCACCATGCTGCTTCACTTTCTGCTCTTTTACACACTCAGGTACACCTGCAGATACACAGGGCCACATACTTCTGATATTTTCATTTGTTGCAACATTGCATACGCGGTAAATACATCCATCCTGCTGCAGTAAATCATCATTTTACAATGAATATATACTCAGATTATTACTGTAATGCTGATGTATTGAACCATTAGTATAAAAAAGCAAGCAGGTGATAAAAATGATGCAAAGACTCCCATAAAGTGAGAAACAAAACCCAAACTACTGTGGCAAACATTAGTGCTGAGATAAGTAAATTAGCGATTATTCTGGAGATAAATTAGCAGGTAGGATAGGAGTATGTAAAGTGTGTGTTGCTTCTTGTATCTTTTTCATTTGGGAACTATGAGCTACGCCTTCCAAAATCTATGTAACATCAGTGCAATAATATGGATGGATATTTAAGATGAGGCTATGACCATGACTCTAAGGCAATTGCCTTCCGTAGAAGTCAGCACACCAGCAAATTTCATCCTTATTAACTTTGCTGCTTTTATACATCGCACTAATTAAAAACCCTACCATAAAAGTTGCTCTCAGATACTTTGCATAGAGTAAATATGCTGTGGGAATCCAGAATAACTGCAAATTTGCCTCTAACTAGAAAACACAGTCAGTGACCCTGAAGAGATCAATCTTTAGGCAGCAAAACAAGGTACCCGTGGAACTGAGAGATTAACTCTTCTCAGTGTTTCAAGACTCCCAGTGAAATCAAATCTTCAGAGAACATGCATCTCCAGAGTGGTTTTGGAATCCAGACCTAATATATGGAGAAACTTTCAAAGCAGGTCATTTATTTGACATAATTGTGCGAACATCCCTTTAAGCTGTGCAAACCAGAAAGATCATTTCAAAATATTAACTTATTTCTTGCTATCAACAACAATGCAATTAATTCCCCTCAATAAAGATTGTTTTTGCAAAAGAGCAATAAGGTGCCTCTGCAGGGGGCATCATTATCATTAAATAATCACACCCCAGGAGACGCGAGGCACTCTGCTGCACCATGTACATTTTAGCACTCCAGAGTATGATTAGTTTGTGTTAACCACACCCCAGCACAGCTAATTGGCAAAAGATTCTATAAACTGAGGAGAATTCTGTATCTATTTCTTTATATTTTTGTAACTGGCAGTGACACCACGAAGTTTCTCACCTGTCCCACAGATAAGGTGTGACCTAGCCTCCTCCTGAGGCTGCTGTCAAGTCAGAAGGAACCTGTAATGCCAACTGCATTAGCAGTTGCTTGCTAATATCCACATTTACAAAAAATTGCATGAATGAATCCCCATGCATAACAAGGAGTTATGATTTTAGGATGCTATGTTTTTCTACAAGAATCAAAACAGGCCCAGCTGTCCTGCGTAAACATGCAGGAGAACAGACACCAAATATTTTTATGAAATTGCTCCTTCTGATCTGATGGATGTTTTATGTCACTTTAGATGGTCGGATGTGATTCATGACAAACTTCAGAAATGGATGAATTCTAAAAACAAAAGGAAAACAATACCAAAAACAAAATGAAACAAGCAAACAAAATAAATAAATAGATACAGACCTTCAGAACACAGTCCATTGCTTTGCATGGTCCTGAAGATTTGGGGTTTGTTTTTTTCTATTTAACACAGTCTTCACTACCACAGAACACATCCTGAAAATTAGATACTCTTACTGCGAATGGAAGTTACAACAATTATACTCAACGTTTGTTTACCTCCCTCTCTGAAAACAGCATGGAAGAAAGCAGTGGAAGAATCATGTTTATGCTCAAACAAACTGTGTGAAAAGTGGAAACCATTCTGGAGATGAAATTCAGGGCTGCTTTGATAGCGACTTTGAAGACAACTGAGTAGGCACAGGATAGCATTGTATATCCAGGACCATGTGAGGGGCCCTTTCTGAGGTGCTACATGTGCCCCATTAGGACAGCATGGTAACAGCGCCTCTTCAAAGAGATGGTGTGACACCTTGGAGATGCCCCCTTGCTTGCCCAGCAACTGAGAAGAGTTCGTTTTCAATTGATGACTGTGAGGAACTGTGTCCATAACACGTACTTGCTATATGCAGTCTGTCCAAGATTTGGGTACAACCAGGAGGGCATCCTAGAGGGGAGCAGAAAGTAGCACCATCTTGTATGACTAACAGGTATCCCCCATGTCTTCTCATCCATTTAAAGACGACGCTGAAAATCTGTAGGATATGGAGGCAAGATGCACAAGTTCTTACCATAGTGTGCTTCCTCCTCGGCAGCCAGCAGCACTACCATGGCTCTACTGCAGCACTGGCACACTGGGGTTAGGGATGCTTCTCCCACCTACTGAACACACCCAGTTAAACAATGGTTGTTCAAGAGAATAAAACGAAACTCAGAAAGGAATTAGAGATACAGGAATTTAAATGAAGGAAACAATACTGTGTGCATGAGCAAGCAATATACTTTTGTTAACACAGGTTATTTTGTAATCAATATTTAAAGTAATTTTATCAGTAAGCGTAACTGATACTTCATGACTATGTATGTGTAGCTGGTAAGTTATAGATTTATAAATCTGAGGGTTATCATGACTTCAGTGTAGCAAGGCACAGCCGCTTTAAAATTGAAATTGTCAGATTTTATCAGTTATCTCTTTCCACAGGATAATGTAACTTTACAATTACTTAGCTCATAAAGAACTAATTTCATTCAGCTTCCAATAAATACTTTCAAAATAGGAGTCCGTGGCAAGATTTCTCGAGTGGTCAAATCATGAACAATAATGGCCATACAGACTTTGAACTAAAGTCTTGATAATGAGATTAATACCTGCAGGCTTCCCACACAAAGATTTAGTTTTATAAGCAATTAATAATAACCTCTTTTTTTTATATTCTGTATATTACAAAAGAAAATAACTTATTGATTTCATCTGCACAAATAACTATTTGCATAACATTGTTGATTGTATGTTCTTCTAGCACAATCAGAATTAATTGGAGCAAAATATTTTATTTATTATTTTTAAATGGGTAAAGATTTTATATATATTAGTATTTGTATCTGATTAGATCAGACTGTTTACCAGCACTATTAGAGAAATGGATCAGATTACCATATCTATCCATGTCACAACAAAAACCTTCCTGTTGCATTTTTGAAAGTTTTCTTAAACTTAAAAACATGATGAATATTAGCAACTATCACTCATCTCTTATTGCATTTCAGGTATCATGTTCTTAATTAAGAGTGAAACAGCAGACATTCAATAATCTATGGGGATTTTGCTACTTATTTTTCTTTTAATTTACCTGACAAAACCCTGATCAAGTTTGTATGTGGGTGGAAACTCACCCTGGAGGAGGACAGTTGTAGTACATCTACGTTCAGTCTACATAGTTAGTTGAAGGGGGCTCACCTTCAGGTGATACTTTTCAGAAGGAAAGCAAGTCAGAGAGGTGCTTGGACATCTGGACAATCTGGAATTGTCAACAGGATTGACACACAATAGGAAAGAGCTGGAATTCTGCTATGAAATAAAATTATTCACTCCATAATTCATCTTTCTCAATTCACTTATAAACAGACCTCAATTTCTAAAGATATCACATTTGATTTAAAAACAAAGACAACTTTATCTTTAAATTGTATGCATGATTACCTTAATTGACCTGTTTTGTAAAAGCTCATCTATGAATATAACGGTTTCAAATGCAAAAACTAAGACAACTTAGTGATAGCATTTCTAAGTTGATGAGCCAGTCGTGCAACATAATGCAGTCACCTCAAAATTGGCGTTCCTACTGAAATGTCAAAACCAAATCCCCTTTTTTTTATAGAATGAAAGACATTTTTCAGTAACTTTTTTTTATTATTTTATTTTTTAAGAACCAGCTGACTGCCATCACGCTGAGCAAGAGCACTGGGTACAGCCTACACTCATCTGACACTTCAGTCTGGCCACCAGCAATGGGACAGCTGTGGCACCTTGCCGAGCCACACGTCCCTGAGAAATGAAAGCTATGTTCTGCTCAGAACGGCAGCAGTTCCTACAGCATCTCCCTAAGCAGGGAATAATGTTATCAAGGCCTCTAGCAACTATGGTTTGTCCCAGCTCTCCTCTGCTGAATCTGGTAGGAATCAGCTTCTTGAGATACACATTTCTAGGGAAGACAGCAACACAGACACGTGACTGCATCCACCCTTGCTTTCCCCAGCACACCCTCACCATAGCCTTCCCAACTTAGTCATGATCAGAATAATTGGGTTTGCTTTTTGTGTGGTTGCATGATGCACAAATTTTGGACCATCAACAACTCAGGAAAGGGATCACACCTGTTTCACTTTCTCTGAAAATCCACAAGCTAACAGAGTTAAAGTTATCAGATAATTAGCCACAGAGTTTCCAAATTTTCCCACAGGAATGAAATGTAACAGCAAGAAAACTGAGCAGGGACACAGACAGAGATACTGGAGGGATTCATAGGCACTGGAATTTAACAAGTACTATTTAGGACTATTTGGTGCCCCAATATTCAAATGGCTTAGCTTACAAGTAGGAAAACACATTTTAAACTCAAACAACTACAGCAAGTTCTTGAATTTCAGCTCTATTTGAAATCCCTGATAAGCTGGCTAGTCATCAAACTAAGTCACAAACAGAAACAAAATAAAATGATATGGGACCAATCTATGCTCAGATTAACTACATGCACAGAAAGCACATAGGGGAAAAAACAGTAAGAAACTAAAGGAAAATTCTAAATACCTAATAAATCTGAGAATTTCATAAATATTACACACAGAGGAAAGAAACAAAATATGGCAAGGAAATTAAGTATTCAGAATCATATGCTAACTAAGGTACTTTGCACTTGGATTTTGGTGAATGTCATTTTTAATTCCATTGCAGATGTTCATATTCATAATACAGACCATGCCCAAATTTAGCTAACATCAAACTGCTTTTATATGTATGCTACAAAATATAAAGTGCCTACAAAAGAGACTGGAATGAGGGAATGGAGAACGTAAACTGGACTGCAAAAGAGGAAAGCAAAACAGATGAAAATCGCTTTTAGAGACATCAGTTCTTGGAGGAATCACTATTAGCAAATTATCAGTTGCTTCTTCAAACAATAAGACTTTTAATCAATATGCAAAAAAACAATCAATGGTATCTCTCATTTTTTATCCTTCTTTCTTTTGCCCTCATATTTTACGTATGGTAACTCCCATTTCTCAGCCCACTGTGTAGCTATGAACTGAAATCAAACATTCAGACAGTAAATGAAGCTGCAGTTTGTATTTATAATGCTCCCGTAACTATGTATATATATATGTATGTAAAATACAATATCAATCTCTGTTTAAAAAAAAGTCAGTTCAATAGAAAGAGATCATTTTATTAAAAAATCATGAATTCAACTGCACTCATTCAACCTTAGAAATGTTTTGATGGCTTTTCAGCACTGCAATATATTTAGATGGGAATATGTCATTAATATAAACAGCAGAATAGAAACTATTAAACTAACACAATTTAAAACTGAGCAAACCTGAGTATTTGATTAAAGTTTTTGTACATTCTATACACTTGAACAGGTAACATAGAAGCATAATATTTTTGTTGATTTTTAATTTGTTGGAAGTATTACACTTGAAAAGCTAAATTTCAATAGTTTGTATTTAGAAATTAGAAATCTGGCCCTGTAGGAGCATGTATAGTCTGATTTCCCTAGCTGTATTCTGAATTCCAAGCCTGAAACAAAAAGCAGGAACGAAGCACGCTGGAGGAACCATCGCCTTTGTTACAGAGCAACGCTGCATTTGCTGAGTTTGAGTCAGAGTGCATTTGGTAACTTTAAATGATAAAGACAAAATACAATTCCATATATATTTAATGGGTATGGAATTTTCTAGAAGATTTGCACGTGAAACACTACAGTTGCAAAGGTCATGCATTAATACATAGCCTAGCCTTTAATGGATGTGTTTATTTTTCTAGACTGAATAATTAGCTGAGCATTTTTCCCCAGAATAACATTGCATTACACAAATGCAGGGAACTGCTTACTAAAAACAATTTAAATTATACCTCGCATGCAGTATGTGCAATAACTGTGCTCCTATCTCTATGATATTAGGGGTAAATTTTCAAAGCAGTGCACAGAACATAATCTTGTTATTTGCTAACTGGATTTGTGTGCTTAAGACTCACACATTGCTTTGAAAAATTACCCCTTCAGAAGATTGACCTGTGCAGAGAACTGAAGTTTTAAACCTGGATTGAAACCCAAGTTGTAACCCAGCTTGGCAGCACTGCCTGGTTCAGCAGGATGACTTACTGTAGTAAAACTACCGTTTGAATGGCCAAATTAAAGAAACTCATTCTTATTCTAATCACATCCAGTGGAATTCTGATATGCTGACACCCAAAATTATGGCTCTGTCATTAGAGAGAGAATGAGTGGGAATGTTTTGAAATTTTTGCTGTAAATTATGAAATAGACAGTGGCCTAAATGACAAGATATGACATTTTTGTTTTTTGATTATACAGTTACAAGTTTTTAGTACCAGGCTTACTTTCAAGGGTGAATTGTATCAAAGTGGATATAATCCAAATGAAATACCTTTAAGATTCTTACTTCTTCAACTATTAGAGATCTATCATGTCTACTGCATGAAGCCTCATTTTCATGTTAGAACAGATGGGCAAAATTGTCATTAACAGAAACTGACAACTCTAAAACTGAAATATAGATTTAGAAAGAAATCTAATGAATTAAATCAATGTTATTGCAATGAAAGCCAAAGAAATTAATAGTGATTTGTAAAGTTACCCCGTATTTTAACCTCAGTATATTTTAGTCAGTGCAATTTTAACATTCACAATACCTTTTCAGATTCATTCTTAATGCCTTACTGCATAATTACACTCTTGTCTTAATATATCACCCGCACTTAGGAGAGTTGAGGATCTGGGGCTCTGTTCAACCAGCCCATGAGATACTGACAAAGACACCACTTCTGAATTTAGTGGCATTTGGTCACGCTGTAGCACAGAGGAAGTGGCACAACAGTGCTTCGTGCACTTCTGGAGCTGATTCCTATAATTGTGTACGTCTGATCAAAATGATAGGCCAGGAAAGAGTGGCTCAAAACTCACTCCGTGCCACGACTCATGTTTTGATAAGGAAGTGCGCGATTTACTCTCAGCCCTCTAGCTCAACAATTAAGAATTTTTGATCTAATGTGTCTTGATATATATGCCTTGATTCATTTATATACCTGATGTTAGGATTCTTGAAAGAGCATGTACATAGCCTTGAACAAATGCATTCACGTTGTCCAAGGACACTTTGCTGTGAAATTGCAGGAGCTTGAAGGTGTCAGGTGGGTTTCAGCACACCCAAAGCCCTCCCAGAATAAATAGCTGCAAATCCTACAGTCTAAATCAGAACCATTCTCACCCTGTATGTGCTTACTGTGGGGTAAATAACTCCCAAGGATGGTACTTCACAAAGAAATAGTATAGATGATGGTATATTTTGAGTAGTTCTATATAGACAGTATACAAATAATACAAAAGAGAAGATGGCTCACCTTCAGGATGTCAAGGCTCGCAGGGGACTCCACGCTGGAGGAATCTCTGAGAAGAGATCCTTCCCTGGTGGTGGTCATCCCTTAAATGGGGTCTGGGAGAGGTGGAGCCAGGCCCCACCCCTTCCAATCACACAGGTATATCACCTCCACCTGTGCCCCCATAGCTGACTTGGTGCTCAGCTCAGGTGACCAATCAGTTCAGGCTATGATTCAACAGTTCCCATACACTTACAAAGCTGCCCTGGTTTAGCTCTGGGTTTGGGAAGGTTTTATATACATATATATATTTACAAAGTAACTGTTTTCCTTTAACTTTCTTTAAAAAAAGAAAAGTGCTCTATTTTACATGTCAGCACGATAAGTAATTTTTATATTCTGCCCTTTTACTCCTGCCTGCATACGTACATCATTTTTTTCTGGGTAGTGCTGGTGTTTATTCATCTTGCAAGGCTAGAAGTAAAACAAGCAAAACAAAGTAAACAGCACAGCTGAAAGCCAATGCCAGAAACAGGTGCTGAAAGCTTTTCCAATCTGCCTGATGGAGAACTCAGCGAGGGAAACAAGACTTGTGTCAGTGGTGATATCAAAATGGATTTAAAAAGAAAAGAAGAATGCATGCTTGGTGTCTTTTCCAGTAGCAGAAGGACAGGAAGATTTCAGAAAGGGAGAAGAAATTCAATATTTGAGCTCAATCCTTTAAACCCAATTATCTGCCACTTTTAGCTGTATTTCAAGCAACAAGATCATAAAAACGTTGCTTTGCATGCCACATTTCAGCAACTGCTGCTTATAACATCATGCACAGCCAATAACATATTTGATCATGCAGAAGTATTTATTGAATCTTCTATTTTCCACAATAAAATGTTGAATATACATTTTCTATCTGGCTCACATCACCTCCCAGTCCTTGGCACCTATGTGACTCCCTTGCCTTTGCAAACCCAATGGTACCACATCACACTTGGCTTCCTTTGCAGGCAGGCGACAGCAAGAAGCTGGAAGGGGCATGGGTTAGGGTGCTCCGTGTGGGGAATGCTGACAGGTAAAGCTCTACCTGCCACCATCCTCACTCGGAGTCACCAGGAAGCAGAATTGGGTCTCCTAATTTCTGCTGAGATCTATAAAGAATTCGCCTTTCAAAACGCGTTCATTATCCTGGGTGTGGAATTTGCTTAAGGACACAGTCTTAGGATCTTATCCGACACGACTGAACAGTCAACAGCTGACTGACAACTAACCGCACGTACAGGCATGCAAAATAGCAAACAAACATCAAGTGTCTTGAAAAATAAAATCTCTGGAATAGAAAGAATCATAAAATTATTTCCAAAGCTCAGAGACTTAATAATGAAGGCAACGTTGAAAAGATACTTAAAGAGCATTACAGACAGAGTAAGGGTTTAAAGCGCTATTTTTAGCAATGTTCAATAAAACATGCATCTGCTATATGTTTTTGATTTTATGAGGGAGCTCTTTCTTTGTGGCACTGCAGCAGGTTTGTCAAACTTCAGTCTGTACGAGTCGTCTGATTGAGAAGTGCAACTGAGACAAACAGCAGGGTCCCGCCTCCCCACATCTTTTTGTTTCTGAAATTCCCGTTTGGATTTAGAGGCTGAGGATCAAGCCAAGTCAAAATGCAGCACGTCAGTGCAGCGGAGATGTTTTATGAAGAGCAGTCTCTAGCCAGCACTATCCGTTATTCTCCCCACATGCAGCAAACTTGCGCATGCATTTTTTAAATGCAACCAACCTTTGTTTATTATTTAACAAATTGTTTATTATTAAACAAATCAATCTAAAATAGAAAGCATGTTTTTAATTGCAGCTTTGCACTGAATGAGGCAGTGTGAGGATCTGGCCGGGATTCACTGGGCCCTTTCCAGGGCGCTGAAAACCCTCTGCCCCCTGAGCTGCACACCGGCACCAGCTCCCCACCAAACACATACACTGCAGTGATGTATTTCACTGCGTATGATTAGTGCTAGACAAACTGTTCAAAGCGAAGCCAATGCCACCTCACTAATTTAGTCTCATACAATATTAGACCTCTGAAATATGCCTTATGTACAGCCTGCATTGCCTCTTACAGACAAATACAAAAACATGGTCAACATTTGCAGTAAAATTATCATAGAAATGCCATCTGAAACCTTATTTCCTTTTACAATGTGCATTTCACAAATAACTTGTATTAAAAATATGTTTTACAGGGCAGAAATAGAAAACAAATACTCCTAGTAATTTAAACAGGCATTTGCATAACATGACTAAAAACATGTTAGGAAGGAGTTCTGCAGCAGAAAAAGTGCAGTGGAAATACAGACACAGTGATTTTAACATCGAATGTAAAAACGCCTTTTAGCTGTCATAATTAGTGAATTAAAGTATACTTTCATCAAATCCATTCTAACTAAGATTACTATTATTGTTCTTATGTGCTTCGTGCTGCTTGTTAAACAGTACAACATTATAACAGGTAAATCACAGATCTCCAGAAAACCACTTCACTGAAGCATCACCCAAAAATATTACCTTATTCAAGCCTTCACCTCACAGAAAAATGCTTCCTGAGAAAACAAATTGCCATTTACAGAGCTACCCCGTTGCTCAGAGTGTTTTAAGATTAATTATGCCTGGTGTTTGAAAATACCTGGGGGATTGGGTGGTGCCCCAAGGTGGGTGCCAGGTGGGTGGTGGGCCCCAGCACACAGGTGGTGCCCAGGGAGGTGTCCTCCATGAGTGGGGAGGAGTTAGGGAATAACTGGAATAAGGGAGTAACGTACCCCAGAGAGCACACATCAGCCACCAACTTCTGACTGGGTCAGATATTTTAAGCCTTCTGTTGTGAAAGCCTTATATGGAGGGCTTCTCTGACTGTCTATAGGAAGATGCAGTCTCATTTTAAAAAAATCGTGCTATTCTCTACGACAGGAATTCTTAAATATTTAAAAGACTCCTCCATTGGTTGTTCATCAGATTGATTACGATGCATATTTCAGCAGTTTTCTTCCTAAAAATGCTCATCAGAGGATCAAGAAATGAGGTGTTCTGTGTGCTCTGCATTGATTCACACTATTTCATTTTAATTCCAAAATACCGAATTCAGAAAACTGCCAGGAAAACAAAGCAGGGGGTGTTTGTTGTTTTGTTGCACGTTGCATGTGCTCTATGGCAACCAGGACCAAGGCCACTAAAGAAATGGATGATGCTGCTTTCCTCAGCCTATCACTCACCAGCTATCACACAGAGGAATAAAAACCAGTAGTGCTACAAAGTCCCTTGGAGAACCTGCTTATGTTTATTTTCTGTGAGCCCAAAACAGCCATCGAGTTTCACATGCCGCTTGTTCTATTTGAGTCCTCCTGTTTAAATTACATTTCAGCATATGTCATCACCAGTAGATCAAGCCATGCCTATCTCTGGATGCCTAGCCTCAAAGGAGACCAGAAAATTGTACAGACCTTTGCTTTTAAATGATCAGTTTGCCTTTGCCTCTATCTTTGCAAGAGAACTTCAGAACTGGGTGATGTGGTGTGGCTTGTACATTTGAGAATTGGTCTGACGTCTCTTATCAACATATTAATTTGAAATTCATGCCACCTTTGAGGCAAGAGTTATGCTCTGTTATTTTCCAATTCTAAACTACCTTCACAAAAAAAAAAAAAAAAGTGGTGCCAATAGTCAGGTGAATTTATTTGTGGTAACTTGGTGATTGAAAGGAAGTGTATTTTTGACACAGCACATTCTCAGATGTAGAGTCATCAAGACCAAACATTATCCCACATTCCAGAAATTTGCTTTAGGATACTGAGATCTATTTAGCTGGAATGCAACTCATTACAAAAGTCAATGTGGTTTCTTCCCTAGGGCTTTCTTATCCTTCTTCCCACCCAAAATAAACCTTTATGCCTTCTAGGGATCCCTTCCTCCTTCACCTTTAACAATATATATTAATGCTTATAAGAGTGCTAATTTCGTTTTTGTTTTAACTGAAAATCAAGGAAGAAAACCAGGCTAATTTAATTCTGCTAACCTTATATGCAGACAATGGTACCATTCTTGTGACATCAGCATTGCTAAGGTGGACCAAGAGTGGTTCTGAGGTTATGCTACAAAATGTTTAAGCTGATTCTGGTTCAAATAAACCACTGCAATTCTATCAATGAGGAAAGCTATCTTGTGAATAGATACTTTTAAATAGATTTTTTTTAACTCAGTTCATTGCCTAAAACAGTTTAAATAAATGCCTCTGCTTTTAGTGGACACCAGCACTTGGTGAGTAAAGATGTTTTGAGAATAAATATTTTCCTCTATGAAAGCTGTGAAAGGTGATCATGGGTGTTAATACATACTTCTGAAGAGGAAAAAAGAAGCAATAATAATAACAAGCAAATAAAAACGTTTGGAAAGAGCTAATTCTCAGATGAAGGAGAGTAATTGGAATAGAAAAGCGAAAGATGAGCATCCTACACAGGTTGTTTGCTTGCCTCTCCAGTGCATTTTAAGGACAGACAAAGGGTATTCTACAGAACAAATACTTCAGAAATGAAAGAGGCCTCAAAAATAGCCCGAGGAAGATAAAATTAGCTTTTTAGTAGCATATGTCAGTTTTATGCCCCACATTTAAGCAGTTCAAATGAACTTGCACTCAGATGTTATTAGATATTGGTGCCATGGCATTTATACTTCCAAGTATGCAAAGGACACGTGCACACAAGCAGAAGCACCAGGTCTAGAGGGCACCATTATATTCCTATTTATTTCCCAAGTTACAGCAGGCTACAAACACATGCTATTGATTGCTATTTGTCTCACACCACAAACATACAGCTAGAATTTTTATCGTTCTTCTGTTATTTTTCTTGTTAAATATTCTCTGCCACAAAGAATGCTGCTTGTCACATTATTCCTACCTTGCACTCCCTTCCTTGAAACCCTTTCCACCCAAATCTGTATTTGTTACAAAGGTTAGAGACCAAAGATGTCACTCAGAACTTGAGAAATGGAAACTCAAAATGGAAAGACCAGCTGCAATTAAGAACTTAGTAGCCTCAGAAGCCCATCTTCCAGCAAGACACTGCTTTCTCCATCTTCCAGTGCATGAGAAACCTGGTGGGCATCAACAGGACACAGACCCCAGTTAACACTCTGTGTTTGCAACACCAACTGCAGCTCTGGGCTGATGAACCGTTATTGATGTTACAGATCAATGAGATTAAGAATGTGCTTAACTTTAATCGCATAAATAAGTTCCATTTTTAAATCTAGGCAGAACTGAGATCTTTCTGGAAAATTAACTCTTTGTTTGCTTTGGCATAGTCAGTGATTCCCACACACACTATGAAGCTGTGTATATCAAGAGCTAAGAGCTATACCAATCCAGTATAGAAACTAGAGTAACTTATATTCATATCAGGCAAAGTTTGTCATATTAAGGAACAGCCTGAGATTATCAGCATCACTCCTGGATATATAGTGATGGGACAAGTCTACCAAGAGTCACTAGGGGAATGAAATCTGGTCAAAGAGCCTGTATGAATTAATATTTGTGAAATTAAACTGTGAGAATTCCACCATTGGATTCTGTTTTCCTTTCCACTGACGTTCCCTTATATTTTCTGTAGGAAGTCTTGAATTGAACATTTAATAGTTCTCTCTTCCCTTTGCTAAAAATATTAGTTATTGTATACCCACAATTTAAAATTAGGTAGAAATATTCTTGTGCAGAAGATCCGATCACTTTATGACCATTAAAAAAATATCAAAGTTAAGCATATTTGACACACTAGGAGAATTTAATCTAAATTTCTAATTATTCAAATACAGACTAAATGCTGCTTCACTACTTAGTATATCTAAAGTGATAAATGATATCTAAATGATAAATGCATTTTAAGAAGTTCATGAAGTTTTGAAGGTTCTTTCACAGTGATACAAGAAACCTCACAAGTTTAAAGAATGTCACCACGATTAAATAAACATTTCATGTTATGCTTTAATTTTAACTCAGCTGAGTTGACAAGACACAAAAAGACAGAGCCATAAAGAAGTGTCAGTGAGTAAAATTAGTCAAGCAGCAGCAAAGACAACTGAAGGAAGTACAAAAGTTGCAAATACTTCTGTTTTACTGTAATTGCTTCGAAATCATCTGCTTCAGGACATAAATATCTAAGTTTATTTTCAATGCTAGACACCACAATTCTAAAAGGGAAAATAATATTTTGTTAAATAGACAAATTTCAATAAAAGCCTGCCAGTATTTTGGTCCCACTGAAGTAAACTTTAACATACTTTTTTGCAGAACTAAGTCCTACTCATCTTCTGATCCATTTGTGTATTACTCATGGAAAATGGATTGCGCTGTCACTTCAGGAGCTATGTTCTACCTGTGGGTTAAAAGAAAAGAAATAAGCTGTGATTCATAAGAGCAGCTGCTGCACTAATACAAACACCTTGATCACTTGCTATCTGCAGCACATAGCTTCAGATCTTCAAAGGGAAAGACCAGAGAGCAAACCACACCCTGGTAATATTTCCCCACCCTAAAATACAGTAGGTCTTCAGCACATCCTCCTGAAACAACAGAGCTTGAGGTTTTCAGCTTTCTGGCCACAAAATTACCTTCTTTATTAGGAATCGAATAATAAAGTGTTGACTTTGCATTGCTGATGTTACCAGGAAGCTCTTACAAAACCCAAGTAGCAAAGAACAAAAAAAAAGCTAGCCTTTAGTAGTGCATGAACTGTTTGGGAGTAACATCTTAGTCTGGAGTCAATCACGGGCTCTAATGGCTCACATTTGCACCAATTCATGGTTGAGAAACAGGAGACTTCACTGAGCACATTGCACAAGAAGATGATCTCCAGCCTGCTAGCTGGAGTTCATGAAATAGGAATACGAAAATTCACATTAAATGCAGTGGAAATACAATAGCAAAATATGTTGTAAATAAGTACATCAACTAAACTTGGGTATGCACATCTTGGGCAACCGTGCCAACATGCCCTGGACACAACATATCCAGAGATGATCCATCACTCTACAGAATGTGTTTCATGTCCCATGAAGGACAACAGGCAGCAGATAAATCTGGGCTAGTCCATATGGTGTGGAAAAAAACTCCTTCTTGGACTAGATATTGTCCAGGACATGTCAGAAATCTTAACGGGGGCCAATGTAAAGATAATTTCAAATTTAGAGAAATTCTTGAAATCTTAAACATTAATTATATGCAGAAGTCTTTATTTTTTTATTTTTTTTATTTTTATTATAGGGTCTGCAACAAAAAGAAAAAAAGCGCAAAACAAAAGAAAACAAAATAGAGGAATACACTTAAAGCTGAGTTGGCTTGCATTTCCCAGTGGTCTTGACAGTCTGACAAAGCAGCAGTAATGCCACTGTCCAACGTTAAATACGATCCACAAAGACCAAAGCACACAGCCTAGAGGCAGAGCTCAGGACAATGTTTGCATTCCCTTTGAGCCGAAACATTCCACATGCAGGCTTCAGCCTCCCAATAAAACACACCAGAAAGCATAGCATGGCTGCATTAGGCTCTGATTTTCTTTCAGTCAGAACCTCTCCCTTCTTTCAGCTTGTATTTCAACCCAAATTTCCAAGCAGTTTTCCACTCCCCTCAGTGAGTACCAGTCTCCAAAACACTCTTCGTTTTCTATTTTTCCTCTTTGCCTTCATTTCATTCTTTTTCCTGACTTCTCTGTTCCAAAACATTGTTCATCTCAGTGCTGGTGTGTCACAGCTTTCCCTATGAAACGGTCAAACAGCTGTCTTTAAAAAGTGCCAATCATGCATAATCTTTAAAAGAGTGTTTGCTGAGGAGACGGAGAGGACTTGTTTGGAAGGAAGGAGAAGCACTGCCTGCACCCGCAGGTAGACTGGACTGGCTCCTCAGGAGCAGTAAGGATGGGCACCAAGAGAAGGCATCAGAGGACCTCACCAGGACTTCTCACAGTCCATGACCACATCCAGGGCTGGTCATAGTACCCATAAGCAGGTCAAGGAAGCTCCAAGAAAGGCCCCAGACCAATAACCAAATACACCCCAATAACCAAATAACCCCAATAACCAAAACAGGATGAAAAAGGGGCAGTCAGTAAGCCCAAATTCCTTCTGAGCCTTCATGGGGCAAGATGACCAACAACACACATGAGCTTAACATGTCAGGGGAAGCACTACTCCCCAGAACTGCATGCACACATGGTGCTTGTGAATATAAATAAATCCATGCACATAAGAGAGAAAACTACAGTAAGAAAACATTCTGCTAGAGAGATTATGTGAACAGAGGAAGGATGCCAAAACTGGTTGCTGTTTAATTTCAGCATACATAGCACTGCCTCAGGTACAAACAAAAGTCTCAAGAATCCCATTTAAAGCTCTAATCAAGCTCCTCATTCATTTTCTAATTTGTAGAGCCCAATGCTGCAACATCCAAGGACCAAGAATCAGAGAGAAAGGATTCAGGCCAAGGCTGTGGTCAATCTGCAATGCTCCCTTGGCACAAGATAGGTGGCTGGGCTAGAATTTCATCCAACCTGCAGTACCAAAATCACAAGAGGTATCTCAGCAGTGAGACAGCCCCACAACAGATGAGGAAGTAGGGTTGGGCTGACCTTTGGTTTCACAAAAAAGCCATTTTAATTCTTTACTTGTCTTTTTGTCTGTAACTTTTTTTTTTAACCTTTGATTCTGTCTCTAGTATTCAAACAGTTCATTATAACTTTTTCACACGATGCTAGGTCAGTGTCCAGCCTGGCATAGGGTGGACCACAGCCTGGATTTCACCTTAGCTATTATCCTAAGGAGTAAAGCCATTTTGGTATATGTACTTCACAACCAGTTGAAAACACAGTAGCAGAGATGTCAACATCAAAATGCCTACTGAGCCACTGTGCTGGTGAAAGAGCTACTAAAGAAACAGGGCAGGTTTCTTTACAACCAGCATGGCACTGTCAACTTGAGGTATTCCTGCAATGCAGGCTGCTGCTTCAGACACAGCATATGATTCACCACCTCCCAACAAGATTTAGACACACAGCTCTTCTTTTTTTCCTGACTGTTTTCTAGCAAGCTGCTTTTGAAAAGTACTAAAATTGAACAAAATCTAACACACTATCAAAGTGGCCATCCTTATAGAACTCTTACGCCTCACAAAAATAAACATTTAGTCTGTTGAAGAGAGATCCTCCAATATGTTTCAAACAATTCCTTCATTTGTTGCTTGAAGAAAGACTTATTTTAATTGATATTGAAAAAATAAACAAGATTATTATATTTTATTTTCTATGTTGAAATGGATTCAGACGTAGAATCAAGAGGAAATCTCACCACTTCTTTGTTCTCATGAAAGAGCTCAGACTGAAAATACCCATTGCTCTCTTATTGTCAAATCTACAGCAATTAAGAACGTGGTCTTTGAGATAAATAGAGTGGTGATTAAGGATGTGGTCTTAAGAGATAAATAAAGCAGTGATTCTTCACCTCACTGTTCAGATGCTGGTTTCAGTAAAGCAATGCTGACTTTTTGCAGAGGAATGATTTTGCTGGCTTTGGGCTTTAGGATATCCAGCCATCCAGAGAAATCTTTTGACATCAGGATAAGATCTACTATAGGTAGCACATAATCCTTTAAGACTAAAGGATTAAGCCTGTTGACCAGGAAGAGAAATTAGTTTTAACACCTGGAAAATTCAAAGGACTTCCAACCTTCTCTTTTCAGGGTTATTCTCATTTGAAAATCCAAACAAGAACTACAAGAACTTCAATATAGATTTTGTTCCTCCATTTGACAGAAAAAAAAAATGTTTATGCTCATATGAAACAGAAAACAGAGGTCTTGAACCATCATAAAAATGGGCTAGAAATCATTTAAACTAAAGCTGAAGAGAAGAAAGAAGACACCATTTATCTAGGAGGGAAAATAATCCTCCTGCGGTATGACTCTTGCTTTTCATGTCATGAAGGTGCACTCAGCACTGTGCTCAGGGTTCACATCTTTGACATTCTGGGTAGAGGCTGGTCACAAGTGGTGTCCCCCACGGGTCAGTCTTGGGACCAGTGCTCTTCAACATCTTCATCAGTGACATAGATGACGGAATCCAGTACACCTCAGCAAGTTCGAAGATGATACCAAACTGAGCAGTGCAGTCAATACACTGTAGGGAAGGGAAGCCATCCAGAGGGACCTGGACAAGCAAGATAAAGTAGGTTCCCACAGGCCCAATTAAGGTTCAGCAAAGCCAAGTGCAAAGTGATGTACTTGGGCTGGAGTAATCCCAGGTATTTAAACAGACTGGAGGAAGAACTCCTGCAGAGCAGCCCTGCAGAGAAGGACTTGGGGGTCCTGGTGGATGAGAAGCTGCACATGAGTCAGCAGTGCACACTTGCTGAGCAGGTCAACTATATCCTGGGCTGCATTAAAAAAGAGGCAGTCAGCAGGGACAGGGAAGTGATTGTCCCCCTCTACTTAGCTCTTGTGTGGCCCCATCTGGAGTACTGCATTCAGGCCTGCGGCCCGCAGCACAAGAAAGATGCAGAGGTCTTTGAACATATACAGAGGAGGGCCACTAAAACGATCAGAGGGCTGGAGCACCTCTCCTATGAGGAAAGGGTGAGGGAACTGGGCTTGTTTAGCTTGGGGAAGAGAAGGCTCTGGGGAGACCCTGTTGCAGCCTTCCAGTATTTGAAGGGAACATATAAACAGGAGGGGGAATGACTGTATACATGGGTTGATAGTGATAGGATAAGTGGGAATGGTTTTAAACAAAGACAGAGTAGGTTTAGGTTAGATATTAAGAGGAAATTTTTCACTCACAGGGTGGCGACACACTGGAACAGGTTGCCCATAGAGGCTGTGGATGCCCCGATTAGACAAGGCTGGATGTGCTCTGGGCAGCCTGGTCTAGTGGTTGGCAACTGCCCACGGCAGGGGGGTTGAAACTAGATGACCTTTGAGGTCCTTTTCAACCCAGGACATTCAATGGTTCTATGATACAAAACATCCTGGCTCCATCCTCAATGCTCTGGGTGGTCGTCACATGAGCAAACTGAGCCACAGCACCGCACTAGTTCTCTAACACAGTGGTTACTGTTATTGATTTAACTGGTTTGTTTATATGTTTAATTGGCTATGCTAATAGCATTTAATTCACATTTCACTCGTACGTGGCTGATAGCACAACACTTGCATGGCTGCAGCAACATCTCACCACTGCTATCTGTCATCAAGGACCAGGCCAGCATTACAATGCTAGCTGACAATCCTAAATGCTTTGTTTAATTGGGTATAATTTAAGCTACACTGTATAATTCCACAGCAATGGCCGATAAATCTTTTATTAAATAGACAAAACCATGAAAAACCTTTAGTCAAATAGCAAAGACTTCAGTCATCTTTTAATGCCAGTATTTAGCATTTCTAAACATTCAAATGTAAGATTAATGAGATCTGAGAAAAGAAAATTGCTGGTGAAGTTGGAAAATCCCCTTTAAAGTTTATGCCAAGCAGCATATTGTCAGCAGATCAAGCAACATGATTACCCAAGGTACTCGTGCTTAGAAATGCTCTCTCTATCACACAGAAGACCACTCCATCTCCAGAAAAATCCTGTTGGTCTGTCACAAACAAGCACTCGCCCACCAGGCATTTCCACAGAACCATGGTCAGCAAGGGACAAGCACGCTGCAAGTGCCCTTGGGCCAACCATCTTCCCAGCCCAGCTAAAGCCCAATCAACAATTCCAACAGAAAATACCGTGACATTAACCAGGACCTCTCCTTAGGGCCTGCTCCAGCCCAGGCGATGAGCTCAGCCCACAGCAGCTCATGGGGCCGGGCTTTGCTGTGTTCCAGATCTGCCCCAAGGCCTCACCATTGCTACCCCCTACCCACTCCATGCAGCACTGGGCAGACTAAATTAATTTGGCATCTGTGCTATTTAATGACATCAGATGACTCGCTTAACTACACAGACAGCTTGCATTGGGCAATCTTAGTCTCTTTCCAATACAAGTTTTGTGTGGGTGAATGTTGCTTCCCAACACCCTGGATTTGAGGGAGAGCTGCTTTCACAGAACACGCTCCTCGTGATGACCAGGATGAGAACTATTTTACAAATGGGAAGTGTTCAGCCCCCTACCTGAAACCCAGCTGGCATCCCAGCACAACACTGAAGCTCTGCCAGGCACAGATGAGATGTGGCCACCTCTGAACCTAGCAACAGCTTCACCACATCCACCTTGCACCAGCAGAGTTAACTTTCACAGCAAATGCAATAGAGAAAGCATGCAATGTTTACCAGACAAGGTTTTCCACGGTGATCAGAGGTGTCTCCGCACACTTAGAGGCCATGCTGAGGAATGTCACATTCAGAGCAGAAGGGTGGACAGGATTTTTCAAAGTGGTGATAAAGTGGGGGAGAGAGGAGTAAAAATGCTTACTGCAGTGTCTCACATTCTGAGATACAAAGGGTAAAAAAAAAAAAAAACTAATAAGAACCAAGATCATGGGGAATCTTATAAAAGAGAGACTTTCCCAGCTGTCCCTGAAAGAAGGAAAAGCAGAGGAGGATTTGCTAATACAAACATAACACACACATACATGCACATACATACCCTCATCTCTAGATCCTGGAGAGAACGCAAGCTGCTGCATGGTGTAGAGATTCAAAATGCAGAAAATCAATTGTAAATCACGAGTTCTGGATTCTTTGAGATGAAGTGTAATCTGATTTACAATGTTACAAAAAGAAATTAAAGTTAATTCCAACATGATTGTGGGTATACCACAATTTAATATGACCATGCTGTGGCCTTTAAATCTCCGTACTGCAATATGCCAACAGTCATTACTTCTTTAAGTTTCATATTTTATTTTAAACTATAAATTGGAAATATCACATAGTTTGTTATTTACATCTCAGAATCAGGATCTTTGCTTAGAAACACAGCTCTCTGTGCTGTAATAAGATTATTGTGCAACTACCACACAGTTAAGATAGTTAAAGGCACTCCACTTCACCTCATCATTTTTTCTGCTTAAATATTATGCCACATTCTGATTAATACCAGACCAATAAAATCATCTTAGCAATCTGGTTAGAGTCTTTTGTCTACCCAGATGGCCTGCAATGTTAATGTGTGACAATTTCAACAATGAACTAGGACTGTTTTATGGAACCAACATTTGTTCCACTGCTTTTTCTTCTTAAGCTCAGAATTTTGACACAGATGGTACAAATTACTCAAAAAACAGAAATGTTCATTTAGAAGGCTTAAATATGTGGTTTTACTCAGGCCATCCGAATCTTTTACATTTACAATTCAGTAAATTTACTAACAACCCTGCTGTAATTAAGGTCTATAAAAATCTTCCCTCCTTTCCTGCCTGCTTTTCCCCTTACATATCTACAGCATTTCATTATGCCTCCAATTTATTAATATTTATTCCAGTTCTGAAATGTTTTTAATTTTGGAGGATTTACACTGTTCAATCTTGCATCCAATTCTTCATACCTTTCTAATTATGGGGAAGGAAAAAAAACCATTTAATCTGTAACCACATATCAATCCCCCTAGAACCTACTCATTTCTAGATCTTAAAGGAGGAGAAAAAGAGAAGAATGTTGATGGCTTCTGGCCAAACTGCACAGCATTGTCAGTTGAGAGGAATTTATAATCCTGACTTCCCATTCAGATAGTCAGGAAAGAGTAAGATATCCCTGAGAAGTTTTGATGGGGATAAGAAAACAACAGGCTTTCTATTTAAAGGAAGAAAAAAAAAAAAAAAAAAGAGAGAGAGAGAGCAAGAAGAAATCCCAGGCCAGAGACAGATCCATGAATTGTTTAACGGAGTCTATAAAGACAAGAGGTTATTGTGTAAAACTCCCGGAGGACAGAAGAGTTAACACCAAGCTACTACTCCAGAGCTTTTGGTGATGCACCAGAGAAGAGGGAGCTGGTACAGGCTGCACTGTCTTGCGTCTGGGCAGGTTCATCTCCATGATCTTCTTCCAGGCACATGTCAGCCCCGCTGGTTTCCTCCAGCCCACATCTGCAGTAGCCCCCCTTTGGGGTTTGTGGGGGAAGCCACCCAGGGCCCATGGATCACTCCGGTAGGACCCACCTTTGTGGTGCCCAGCCTGGTTTCCCTTTCACATTCTCTCTGTATTTGTTTGGTTTTATTATTTAAGCAAACAATTTAAACATTAAAATTGAATTTAAAAAAAAAGAAGAAAAAAAAAGCAAACAATATAAAACGCCCCGTCTGTCCTTGTGCAATCCTTGCAGAAAATACAGTATGTGTGATTCTCCAATTCATTATGATATTCTATTAGATCTGCCAACAGAAAGTGCATTTTGAGTTTCTAAATGTTGTTTCCATTAGAATCAATCACTCCACGCAATTAAGGCAATAGTCTCTTACCATTTCTGCTGTTACGAGCTAAACCATTCTAAATATATTGACAGCTGTCTCCTATAAGATGACACAAATTAGGTTGAAGGGGCATAAGCCTAAATGTCACCAGTGGGAGGACATCAGTTATTCTTTCAGAAATCTACCTAATTTTCATACCCCATAAGGCATTCAGTAGACTGTCTTTGCATTGGCAGCATGCAGTGATCAATGTTTTGCATATTACAATCAATAACATGCTTAAATGTTTAAGTTTTGCATTCTTTTGCGATAAATATTGATATATTATGAACTATGTAAAACTGTTCATTGGACTTTTTGTTTGCAGTATGTACTGTATCATTCAGCAAATAAGTGAGCTAAATATTGTTTGTTACAAAACAGATGTCACATGAAATTATGCCATATGTGCTATTAAACATTTTTCTTTTTTTCTTTCTTTCTTTTTTTTTTTTTTTAACAGTGAAAACCAAGATTTAGTTTCAGAAGTGAAAGTATTTGGCTTTTCAAGGTTTTGAAGCATGAAAGCAACAAATATTTTTAAACCCACTGTGCACCCCATAATCCAGTTTTGTAAGCGGGCACTGAGTGCTTTAAATGTAAAAAACTTAGAGGAATACACTAAACGTGTGATTGCAGTATTACTTCTCCACTCATTCCACTGATTTATCAAAGTGGCAAATGATAAATTTCTACTTAATTACGGTTAAATTTCAGGACTATTAGCATCTTCAAATACAGATACTTTAACTTAAAAATTAGTATATACTTTTCACTTACCTAAAAAAGAAAAAATTCAGCTGGTGGCTTTAAAAAAATTCCCTGTAGATATTCTGTACTGGAATTTGCACAAATATCATGCAAGCCAAGGATGGTTAGTGCAGACCTACCTTGGAGCAAAACAAAATCAGCAATTGTGCGTGAGGGAAAGGAATTCATACCAAGGTTCAACTCGACTCAATTTCATAAAACCATATACGTATAAGCAGAGCCATCTATATCTCTACACTTTGAAAGCGTGAACTACAGCAGAACGAGCAGAATGCAGGAAACATGTTGGAGAGAGCAGTGCAGTAAAACAAAATCTGGCTGCCACAAGAAGAGTGACATTTGCATCAGAGGCAAAGACACTGACACCCACAAATGGAAATACAGCACGTTGGGAAGGCGAGGGGAAGAGGAGCAGATGCAGCAGCACAAGGAAAAAACTCAAAGGAAAGATCTTCAGTCTCCATATGTAGTTTTCTTTCTCTTAGCCATCAAAAGCAGGAAGACAGGGTAAACAAGAGGGAGATAAAGAAAGGAAGGTGAAGAAAATATTTTCTTCCCCCCAAAGGCAAAAAATAAAAAAAATTCTAGACACGCTATCTTTGTAAGTCTTCTCTGTAATACAAATAACTAATTGCTTGCCAACAAGCATTAAAACTGGGAGGAAAAGTCCTTGATCTCCCAGCTTGATGGAGATTCCTGAGGCTTCTAGTCTGTATTGAAAGGAAAAAAAAGCTTTGAATAAACTTTAACACTTGCATGGATGGAGTTTCCCATCTGATACTATGCGATTCCAATCTGAAGGCAGACAACAGTGCCTTAGATCCCAAAGCACTGCTGCAGTTCCAAGGGAAGCTGCCTTTCCTGAGTCATACCACCTTCCACATCAAAGCCAATTTGCTCTCTGATTTCTCACATTTTCTGAGGAGCAGAGTCACCTTGCTTGCACCCTGTTTAACAGGTTCACTTGGATGGAGTATTTGTAGAAAAACAGTCACCAGAGAAGATGTCTGACACACCTCAAACACACGGTGGTCAGATAAATACAGGTTTATTGGCTTACCAAACCAGGCATTTTTCCCATGGAGAGGAGCGTTCCCAGCACAGCAACGCAACACAATGCCAGCACCTCCACGAGCTGCTCCACCAGCACTACCCTCATTCACAGCAGGATGATGAGATCTGAGCCATGGGTGCGTGCCTAGAGCACTCCACGTGTCCCTGCCGCTCACTGCCAGCATGTCCCCAGGATCCATGGCAGTGATGCTGGACATCACCCTGCAGCCTCCATTTTTTTCCAGATTTCCTTTTCTAACACACCATGGTGGGTTTTCACCAATACCTTGATTCATGAGTCAAAGTAGCAGCAGATTGAGCATTTCCCTGGATTAAAGCACTACCACAAAGTCAACACTGAACAATCAGGGACAGCTATTCCGTCATAACTTGTGGCAAATCTTGAGTTCCTACATGATGTTTAGGAAAGCAAACATGCACATCTTCACAAAAATATCAAATAGCTTTTTCTCTCTAAAATACATTATCTTTAATCCTTATTTCTAGCCTAGACCTAGATTATTTCTAAGCAATGCAGCTATGTGCCAGTATTTGGGGTGATGGATTCTTTACAAATGCCAAAGATCTGAGAATAGAAAAGTTTACAGGCAACCCTACAACCTCCGATTAGATGCAAACGTGATTGTAAAAGCTTTCTCTTCTCCTTGCCTCCATGTTGCACCCTCCGCAGCAAAATGCTCAGCATGCAATAAAAACAGCTAGATCTTTCAAAATCTGAGAAGAGAGGTTCAGGAGCGCTTTTTCTTTAAATGTTATATGCTTATAAAAGCAGCATAATGAGGTCAACCGAAGCCAGATTCAAGCTGATAAACTGCGCTTAGGAGAAAGCAGAGGTTAAGATGTGGGGATGGGGGGGGGGGGGGTCCTGGCAGAGGAAAACAAAGGGAATGTTGCAAAAGTCAGATCTCAAAATGTTAATCAGATTCAGAAACATAAAACATGACAATTTAATAGTGTTTGGTTAAAACTGGAAAATTTTAAAGTTCTAAGTATCTTACATTGAATCCTAATACTTTTTTAATTATTAGATATAAAATGCTTACAATTTTCAGTGAAAATTAGACTTGGTAATTTATATTTCTTGTTTATACAGTACAATTTGCTGATGAAAAAATGTGCTAAACTTATTGATTCATGACCATAATTGTTTAATTATTTATCATTGCAGAATTATATTAGCATTTATAATAATGCAGATGTGCACAAAGGCTAAGAAGTCATATACAGCTTTTGTTTTGTGTTTGCTATGCTGAAATTAGGTTGATCCAGGTTGTGCGTGCATACTGCCTATTGTAAGTGTTGCAACTGCGCGTCTCTCGGTGTCACTGGAGTTATAGCACGTCCAGCCAATAGCCACGATAATGAAAGTGCTCCAACAGCTAATAAAGTACATAAATCCACAGCTAATGGCATCGCAAGAGAGGTATCTGCCTGGCTTGATCCTTCTGTTGCCATCATGTGTGTTACACTCAGTGCAACACACGCACAGCTGTTTGCTCCATCCCACCCACAGCAAAGGAACAGCTCGTGTATGGCCACCGAGAGCTGCGCACCACAAAAATCGCAAGCAGTTGCACTGAGGCCGACGTCTGCTGCACGAGGCCACTGAAATAAGAACTTAGGACTCCTGATACAAGAGAAACACATCCCTTTAATTTTCGGCTTTAAAGGATCGTAAACACTGGAAGGATAGATGCCTCCCATCAGTCTCTCCTCCCCTCTGCCCACAAAACCTACTCCCTCAAGGGATGACAGCAAGACTGACACACATCCTCTTCTCAAAAGCCACTAAAACAGCTTTGCCATGGGCTTCACATGGAATTTACAACACTGAGTGCATCTTCCTGGCCTCATCCTTCTGGCACATGGATAGCCAGGGCTCCTGCTGCCCATCCCCTCCGTGCTTTTTGCCTAACGCTATTTACTGCCGCTACCTTTTCATAATTAAGAGTCCGTATCAAAGCAGTTGTAACACCATTCAAGCGGCTTTTCTAAGGAATCAAATCCAAATGAAAAGGCAAAGTATATAAATGCCCCATCTTCTTCTGTGCATAACTGATTTGCTCTGCATTTCATCCACAGGGAGAGGTGCAGATTCTGGAAGACAGAGAGGAGGGACCATTCAGAACAGCAGCATCACACAGCCAGCATGGAGAGCTGCATATGCATTTGACATCCCAAAAGCAGCCTGCTGACCACACTCCGGCCATCTCGGCAGGATTGTTTGTCACAATTCACAGGAGCGTTTAACCTACTGACTCCTGCATCACAGCGCAGGCCAGGTGTTTGTTTCTTTTGTTAGATTAATATTGGTGACAGAATAACACACTCATTAACGGAGATAATGACTAGACAGTGAAGCAGAATAACAATCCTTCCAGTGTACTGTACAAAGGAGTCTTCAACTTCATTAATTAATAAAATCTATTAAAGAATACAAGACAATCAAGGAAAACACACTTTTGCTAAGCAGCTTCTCAGGTGCTGATCATTTGCTCAGCAACTTTCAGCACATCAGCCTGTTGGGGTGATGTTGCGTGTGCCACGCAAAGGGACAGGAGAGCATATCCCAGCAGAAGCTGCTGACCAGGCTGTGAGGGCTCAGGAGCAGAAGACAGTTTTAGTTCTGGTTACCAACACTCTGTCATCAGTCTGAGACACTTTATGGCTTTGCCAAGCAAGGTAATACAGGAGTGTTCACCTCTGCATTCAGTACTACAGTAATGTTACTGGAAAAGAAGCTGCAAGGTAGATTGCTATGGTATCTGCTAGACTCAGTTTTGAGGTTCAGTTTCACCACTCTGAGAAAATAACTGATCAGAATGCCACGTGGGCAGACACTGAAAAGATTCAGCTATTTCTGGGTATGATGGGCATGCCAGCGTAGTCCTGGGATAGAAGTTATCTCATCTTACTTTGCTTACTCTGTTTTGCTTAAATGTAGATGTTGTTTGGGAAATTATGCTGAATCAAGACTTAGTTTATTGAGCTATTTTCTTCAACTTCACTGGTGTCATACCTAAGTTCAACCAGAAGTTCCTACTAAGATCACAACACCAAGAGTCAGGCCCCACTTCACGTTTGAAGCAGTATTTATATGCCAAGATCTATCCATAAACCAGACAAGCATTTCTAACTGGCAGCAAGTTAAGAACAATATTTTTAAGTGATTTTCATGGACTTGCCGATATTTGCTGTAAAGATTTAGACATCTGGCAAAAAGGCAAAAAACAAATTTCATCTAATGTTCCTCTCCTTCAATCTACTCCTAAGAAAAAAAAAAAAAAGTACTTTGAGACCAAAGGCAACAAGACTATCTCAAGAAGATGTTTTGAGGTTTATTTTGGTTCAGGACACAGCCTAGCCACCAATGAGTTACTTCCGAGTATCAGACTTTATTATTTTTGTTGCATGTCCAAACAGAAACTGAGCTCATTCAAAATTCTTCTGGCAAAGGAAGCACTTATGACTTGTAAACCCTGATCCTAAACTCAGTATTTTAGTTAATATATTTGCACAACAACAATCACCTGTTAGAGTCCTCATTTAAACATAGTGACTTTTCACAACATTTAAGCAATTCTAATGTAACTCACTAATGTAAATTCTCCTCTTTTGCATCAGTTTTGTTCTGGAGCAACCATACTTGCAGCAAAGCAGCAGAACTGAGTGCAGGTCTGGTCCTCATCCTTAAACTGCAGCCTCTAGACTCAGAATCCAGCGAGAACCACCCCAAGGAAACGCCGCTTTAAAATGCTTAATGAAAAAAAATGAGGTGGAATTGAAATGAATTTTCACAGCAATCAGTGCAATGCTGCAGCATTTCCTTGGAAAGCCTGTCTCCTCTCTGCCCAGGATGCCCTTCTCTTTTTCCCCTCATATTTTTATCAATTTAAAACTTAAATCACCAAAACAATTGTGTGACTTTCAAAAATGGTTGAAATGTGTAAGCGTGAAAATACATTTTGTGTGGCTGTGTGCCACCATGAAACATGTGATTAATGAAGAGATTGAAGTTATATCTGCTCTGTAAGTTGCCGGGCTTTGTTGTCACCATCACTGTTCTCCCACTACTTTATAATGGCTAATTGGAGTCTGATTGGAGTACAATACAGGGGCTTTGTCCTTCGTTTGGGGGAATGTTTTTCCTCACACTAGATCTTCCAAAACTTTTCTTGTAAATAACTCTGAACTAAAGCCTGCATTCTTCTCTTGTTCCCACAGCAAATCTCCCTTAGCCAATCCTCGGGATTCACGTATATTACTATATTTGGTGTTTGTCACAGTTGCATCACAATTCCTTAATTTAAAAGTGTTTTGAGCGGTCAAACGGACAAAATCTGTAAAATTTCACCAATGAAATGGCCTCCAAGGGGAACTAACAACAGGCAAAAAATAAAAAATAAGAATCACTCAAAGAAAACCTCCTTATTCATAAGCCAGCTGCTAGCCTCCGGGGTGCCTGACTGGTGGCGGTAAGTGCAGGACTGCAGTAATTCCTACATTTTCTAGGACATCTCAAATTGGAGCACGGAGACCACACCGTGCAGATCTGCAGGCACCAGCCTGTACTCATGCAAAGATTCTGTGAACTTTACATTTCTGTTGGAAGGCAGAGGTCCAGGCCCTAGGCCACACAGGGCACGTGGTAAAAGAGCCCAGATCTTCCATTTCCCAGATGCATGGCTTACTCATAAACACACCGATCCCAGACTAGTGTCTTGTTTCTTTAACATGCCATCGCTAATGGCATTAAACTCACTGAAGATCTCTCCAGAGCAGAGCAAGCAGATGCTGACCCTCCTTCTCTGCACTGGTCACCCACAAAACCTCACCTGGGCAGCCCTGCCCTGTACACCATAGCAGGCTACACCCAAGTGAGGCTGATTTCAGAGACTGCACAATAGCAAATCAAGCTCTCAGGCTCTTCCTACAGGGCACAACTCCCACCACAATGCATAAGAAGTAGCCCAATATTCTTATCAGCCAGGTCCTAGGGAGAATTGAAACTAAAGTGATGGGAAGATAAGAATGTTTTAGGAGATAGAGTGTAGTTTTGTATGGGAATAATAAGGGTAAAACACAAGATATCTCAATCTTTATCCCATATTCATATATTTATAGCCAAAAAGCAAGGAACAATGTCTGAAATGTTCTAAGAATACTATGCCAGCACTTATCTGGTGACACTTGAGATGAAGAAGATAATTGAAAGGATGATTGCACTGGGCTTGTTGTACTCTTTTGATAAGAAAGGTTTCAGAGAGCCCATTCAGTATGCTCAGCCATGATACAAGATGCCAGGAGAAAACACAGTGCCGTGGCAGTGACAGTACTGCGAATCTATGAAACATTAAAATGAAAGATAAAGGCGGCTCTGAAAGCAGCAATATTGGGCACAGCTCACTTGACGACAAACATTCGGATGAACGTCTAGACGTCGGAGTATCTCTTAATCACTGCCCACTGGCTGTCATCCTGCATTCCCATGCAAAAATCTGCCCATAAATTAGAATCCTTTGCTGCTTCCCCCTTTGATAAAGGCCAATAAGAAAAACACCACCAGCCAGTCATGCACGGCTCTCTTAGGATCCGCCGGTGGGGCTGACACAAGGTCCAAACCCAGGAATAACACAAGGTTATCACTTGTTTTGCTGCTCTATTTATTAAATATCTCTTGCTTGATTATAACTAAGCACTAAGTTTTTGCAATACTAGCAAAATCTGTAACGGTTTCTGTAGCTCTCATGATATTCTAAGCTAACTTCAGAGGCAGAGCAATTTACCAGAACTGCAGCTTAAACAAGTTTGAATTTCATTTGCTATATATATGAAGAGAATGCTCTTACTGAAAAAAGAAATGCATGAGTGCACATTAAAGCAGAGCTTTGATTCTGAACTCTTTATCCTGAACTCTGAACAATGGATACTTATGAATCATTTGTGCTGCATACTGAAGCCTTTTGAACTGGTAACAAGAGAAATCAGTTCTGCTAATGCATCTCTCATCCCAGATCTCTCACTCATCCAGATTTTAAATCTGAAACTTAGAAGAATAAAACCAGCTTTTGGGAAGGACCGAGAGTATTTGGAAAACAGACTGGTCGAAGAGGAGGAGAATTTCTGGATGGGGCAATAAGTAGATTGTGTACAGGTTCTGATTTTTCAAGACCAGATATTTAAATAAGTGTCTGAATAACATGGGGAAGAGGCTTTACGGAATGGTTCACTCTACTTGCCTTTGGGGTCCAGCGAGGCAATATTCCTACCCTGCAGTATGCAGCAAAACTAAATCTTGGAGGTCCTAATGAGTGAAATGGTATTAATTTAAGTTTCAGATGGGGAGAAAACAGTGGATTAAATTTCAGGATCCTATCCAGTATATTGGGATAAGTTTGGCCCAAGCAATAAAAAAAAAAAAAAACATAGCTACAAATTCACTCATAGGGGAAAATAAAGCTTTACTATTACAGTAAATCTTTCTACATCCATCCTCAGTCCTTCCCCACTTACTGCAGTTAGGACAGAATGCTCCTAACAAGCCTCCCAGCTACAAATTTTATATGAACTTGATGTCACAAGTCTCATGTTTGAGGGTATGTTTCACAAAAAGAGATCAAGTTCAGATTAAAAGAACTGAAGTTCAGTCTATGCTCGAGCATGGACATATATGGTTCTTCTACTGTAGGCTTTTGAGATTTCCTTTTAAACGGTAGAGAAAAGTGTGCAAAAAAGCTACTGAAATTTTGTAGGAGATAAATGGCACAATACCGACCTGATTAAATTTCAAATGCTATCAACTTTTGCTTAGAGCCTTAGACAGGGAGCAGACCTGAATTGAGAGCACAGCCTTCAAAAATGCTTTCCAGGCAGGTCCAGACGCATGTCTAAATGAATGTCCACATTAAATGACAATGTCACTAACGACAGAAGCATTGAAAGATCAAAATGAAGTGCACAATCAGAACTTCACATTTCAGTGCAAAATTCACCCTTACTATTTAGCAGCAATGACTGCTGGATGACAAAACGCCTGCAGTGGACCTGGAATTAAGCACACATGCCTGTGCAATGGACAAGCTGGCATCAGCACACTGTTAAATAATAGCCACTAGGGAAGTGCTGCAGCAGTTGGATGCCTGTAGTAGGCACACAGCAAGGAAAGCCAGTCCATAAGAATGCAGCAGTATCTTTTCTCCCCTCTCCCTGCTCCATTCTGAGCCAAGAAGCAGCCCTTTTAGCCCCCAGCATTTCCCCAAATTTTATTATTATTCTCTTTGTAAATGCACGTGCAATTAGTAAGACTAGGCAACAGTAGCATTTCATAAATGCATGCCATTCAGCACTGCTGAAAAGAGAGGACTGGAGGACAGCAAGCTGGGTATGAGCCAGCCCAGAAAACCAACCATGTCTTGGGCTGCATCAAAAGCAGCATGGCCAGCAGGACAAGAGAGGTGATCCTGACCCTCTGTGCTGTAAGACCTCACCTGGAATGTCGTGTTCAGATGTAGAGTCCTCAGTGCAGTAAAGATCTGAACCTGTTGGAGCACATCCAAAGGAGGGCCACAAAAATGATCCACGGAATGGAACACCTCTCTCACAAGGACAAGCTGAGAGCTGGACTGATCAGACTGGAGAAGAGAAGGCTCTGGGGAGCCTTGAGAGCAGCTTTTCAGTATCCAAACTGGAGCTGCAAGAAAGGAGCGGATAGACTCTTTAGCAGGGTCTGCTGTGGCAGGATGAAGGAAATGGTTTCTAACTAAAAGAGGGGAGATTTAGATTGGACGTTAGGAAGAAGTTTTCAACAATAAAGGTGGTGAGGCACTGGCACAAGTTGTCCAGAGAAGAGGTGGATGCCCCATCCTCAGAGACACCTGTGGTCAGGCTGGACCAGGCTCTGAGCAACCTGAGCAAACTGTAGGTGTTCCTGTTCACGGCTGTAGAGAAAGGCAACAGCAGATACAGTTGCTTTAAACCATTCTAGGATCGCAATCCATTAATAAAGAAGGCATTGCTTACCCTTTTCTGAGGATCTAGGCTCACCAAACACTTCAAAGGAAGCAATCTCCCAGTACAGACTCCTTCCCTGTGGTTGCCAGCCTTCAAATGAGGTTGGGGAGGGTGGAACCAGGCTCCACCTGTTCTGGTTGCACAGGTGAATTCCTTCCAGGTGTGCTCCCAGGGCTGTCTATGCCCCTTCACCAGGTGCTGCCACTGCTTCAGGACTTGACATAGCAGTTCCTGCAGGGGAGTTAGACTAGATAGTCTTTAAGGATCCCTTCCAACTCAAACAGTTTTGAGATTTACTTTTTTGTGTGCCAGCTGAAAGCTTTCTTTCACGTGTAGTGAACCTCCTGTCACACATCTTTCAGATCACCCAACAGTTGCACTAAGGCAAAGGAGCAGGATGCAAATGCACCTCCTGTACATTTCAGACTGTGTTCACGAAAAAGGACAGCATCTTTCTGCCAGGCAGCCAGCACTGAGGCAACATAACTCTGGAGAAAAGACAGGATTTGCACCAGCCAGGTCTGCTCATCTAAAGCAAACATTACAGTTACAGGAATTTCTTTGCAGAAAGAGTGAGGCTGGAAGCTGTCCTCCATGCTGCATGTCGCAGCACACTGATCACTAACTTTGCAAAAATGGCCCCAGAAAAATAGAAAATATTTGAATCTGTGTTTTCAGAAAAGTGAGGAGTGAGATTTAGCAAACCCTGCAACAGGCAAGAGCAGCAGTGAAGGAAGCAGAGCCCAACACAAGGCTGCAGTGGTGCATGGTCTCATTGGTGATACTAGAGCTGCTTTATATGCTGAGCTCCCATCCTTCAACAGCAGGTCAATGTTTTAATGTGGATTGGGCACATAAATGCAGATCAATTTATGCATTAAAAAAAATCATCTACATGTGCATTTATTTCAATTTCATTTTAGTGAATCAGGTCCTGATTCAATGCTAACTGAAAACCCTTGAAATAACTGCGAGCTTGCTCATAGCCAATTGTGTCACCGCTATGAAATTAGTAGTGAAATTAAATGGCTCAACAGTGCTAAGACATTCCCCAACTACTCCAGCAAGCAGTCACTCACCTCTAAGGTTAACAGGATAAAGGCTGGATAAAGAAACTACTCATTATACCAGCTCTACAAAGAAGCAATTATGAGACTTTATGAAGTGGTTTCAAATATATTTTGCAAACTAGGACTCAGACAAATATTAGTGGCAGCAAATTACAGTACTTAGCAGAATTATCACCAGAAAAGAGACTCTTTTAATCTATAAAAAATATCAACAAAAGATGTAAATATGGACTCCTCTATGGGTGGTATAACTTGAAGAAAATATACATCTAATCTCACAGTGTGTTACCTCCAGTACCTGGAGAGAAGGTTAACAATTCAGAGCTGTTTCCTACAGCTATAGAATATATTTTGATGTAGATTTGTAGATATCACAGACTTAAAATCTATTGTATAATCACAGGGCAAGTGCAAGGAACCTGGGGACATACTTCTCCACGGTAAAGTGCTGGAACACTGGCTTTCATTTTAATCAATGCTATTCCCTGTTTTTAACAAATTATATTTCATTCTGTGGCCTTTTTCTTCTGTTTTTCTCTGCACAAACAGTGAGAGCGTTTCCGGCACCGCGGTACAATTTGTGGGCTGCCCGTTAGCATCACACACGCATTCATCACCGCGTGCCATCCTGGCACCTTGTGAGCAGCACCACGCCCCAACGTACCGCGCATCGCTGCAGCACTGGAGCAGCTGTACCAGCAGGCCTGTCGCTGCCCTGGGTTGTCACACATGCCAGCAGGAAATCTATTGGCAATCCATAGATTTTCAGCCCAGTTCCTCTATGTACTCCATTCCTATCATTCCCATACAAGTCCACGCAGGCGGTGAGAACCACCACCTTGGGTTGTCCAGCAATCACTGCAGCTTATGCTAAGGTAAGATACAGAATTTGCCCACCCTATCACTTATACTTCATGTATAAATACCCTAACTGGGCCTGGAGATGCAACCCAAGAAGTCAAAGATGCCTCCAGCTTTGATCTCCCTTTTATTCAAAGCACAAAGCTCTCAAATGGAGACCAGTGTTCACTTACTATTATCAAATGCTGTCACAACGAGAAACATTTCTGTGCTTCCCTGACAACTCTTAAGTTTTCAGTCTCTTCTCCAAAGGAGTAATGTGTGTTTGACAACTCTTGTCATTAACATCTTACACAAGAGCTCTTTCAGATGGCACTCCAGCAGATCTAGAGCTGCTGTGTAGAACAGATCTCGTTCAGTGTGGTGACATCCCTCTCCATACAACCAGGAGGGAGAGCTTTCATGGGCTGCTTAACCCTTCCTTGCTTTGCTCCTTTTAATTTGTGCTTGGCAAGCTCCAAAACATTCAGAGGTCGGGTTTAGCTTAATTAACAGACCACAAAAATCCAGACAGTCATCCAAAACTTCTGAGTGCTCCGAGTGTGGGAAAGTAAAGTAAGAACACCAAGTGCCAGCAATTTCACTGAAGATTTTTAGTGTTTGCTGCTCCAAATGAGGCTTGAAAATACCAGAACCATGATGAACTTGAGCGCCACAGAAATCCCATCAAAAATTAAATGCGAAATACCTGAGCTCTGGTGCATTACCCTTTGCACAGCTGATTTTCCTGATATTTCTCAGCCTTGTCCAAGGAAACCACCAGGGATGCTGTTCTTACCTGTGTTTTTCTGACATAGACCATCTATGCTATGACACGCTACCCTATCCCCCAAGTTTGTTCCAGCATTTGCTTCATTTTTGAAATCTGCCTTCCTAAACTTAGAAAAACCATCCTCCTCTCTGCTCTCCAGGTGGGTATAATTCACCCTCATTTCTCCATCCTTGATATTCAGCCTCTGGTCAAAGCAGCACAGAGCCACAGCATCAGCACCTCCTGAAGGGACCATCTCTTTCCCTCACTGTTTGGATAGCAGTTGTTCCATAAGATCAATTAAAAGAAGAAAATGAAAACAGGACTTGATACCCAAGCCCAGGCCCTTGCTCAAGCCAAGGGCATTGACAATTGCAGGGATAATTTAGCAGTGCTCATCTGCCCCCATTTCATCTATGTCTATTTATGCATCTTTCTGTTGTAAGCATCACACATTAAAGTCAATAGCCTACCACAGCTTATCAGAAAACAAGTGGAGCCAGACCTGGACTTCTATAAATAAGATTTACTCTATTGGCTAAATAATGACATCTAAACTGGTCTGATTTAACTGACTATGGCAGTTCTTAGAGCAAAATTTAATTACACTTTGTACTTATTACAGTTCCTTTGTGTGCCTTTTGCTTCCCAGCAATTTTGAAATATAGACTTTAGCCTGCTCTACAATACATCTCCATACCTGCAGTGACATGTGCTAACAGATGGCACGGCGCGCGGAGCAGCAGGCGTTGTCATTGGCGGTGGCCAGCTTTTCCCTGAAGTTATCACACTCAGCACAAGACGGCACGGAGCAGTCCCCGGCCGTTCCCGCTGGCTGGCGAGAGCGTGACTCAGCACCGGCGCTTTGTGTAACGTGCAAGTGCTCTACTTTCCAGAAATGCTTTTTTATTTATGGAGTGCATTCATTATGGAGGCGTGCTAAGTAACGGATGCGTTGGGATGGTGCTGCTCAGCCCTAGAAGCACTGACATTTCGGAACCTGCGCAGCGCTGCTCCTCCAGTGCAGAAGAGGTGAAGGCCGTCTGCTTGTGGATGTGGGGTAATATTGCTCTATAAAATCATATTAGATGTGCATTAGGGGCTGTAACAGAAGACAGCCAGAATAAAGGATACGCACCAGCGGGAAAGAAGCACAAGCAGGGCAACAAAGAGCCCAGCTCCTCCCAGCCAACACCACCTTTCCTGCATGGGGCAGTGGGGCCATGCCCCAAGCTCGGGGCCACATCTCCATGTGGATTTCAACATGCACTTCATCGTGGTTTGAGGAAATTCAGGGCTCTGCCTACCTGAGAGTGCTGCTCTGCAATGATAGGAAAACACGCCACAATGCAGGTCCATGGGCACTCATTCCTAATGCATCTCCAAGATGAGATGTCCTAAACCCAACCTTCCCACCAAACTCTCACACTGCAGAACCTCATAGATCCTAACCTACCCTCACTATCAACATCTTGTGAGCACATTTCCCACATTCACAGCCCCAGCACACAGAGGAACAGAGCTGCAGCCACCTCACCCCAGCTGGGTGCCTAGCCCCAGTGCTTGCCTAATTTCAAGTCTCTGAGAACCTGGGGGCAGTAAAAGAGCTACGTAGGAAATGTACTTCTCTTCCTCTCAGCCCTGCTACCCAGCACACCCATCCTTGCGGGACCCTAAAGCGGAAACGTAAGGTCTGGGAGACAGGGCTCTGCTGCAGCATCCCTGAGATGTGGCCATACCCCCTCCTTCCTTCACAGCCCCTGAGGGCACAGCAAGCTCCTGCCATTTGTGGCCTTCACCCAGGACTGAATTTAGCTGTACTCACTGCCACAGCAGATTTTTTCAGAGCTTTTTTTGTTTTAGCTCTTATAAATGCCCAGACACTGAATATTTACATATATTTTTCAAGAATTCATTGTCCTTCTGTTGATGCCCAAATTCAAGGTCTCACAGAAACATCCTCCAAACATTTTTATAGAGGAGAATTCATATGTTTTAAATGATTGGTGGAATATTCTCAGTTTGTGTGCCTGCATGTAGGGAACCACTTACATGCTGCTTTAGACATGACAAAGTGGCCACAATCATTTCAGAAGATAGGATGTTACTAGGCAGACAGGAATTTCATGTACAAACCTGAAAGTGTAATTGGCATATGGACAGGTTGTAGGAAACCATTCCAAATTCATTTTCTGAAGATCTGCTTTTTCACCACTTCTCTGCAGTGCAACTGCATTAGCACATGCATTTCCACTATCAAAAACCCACAGTGTTGTCACCTGCTGCGGAATTGTGACCTCAGGACCCAGTGAACTAAGGTAAAATAATTGCAAATGTTTGCTGTTTTCTTTCAAAATGCAAACTGCAAGACAAAAGCCTTAAACAACACCGCACTGATAAAACTGGTTTCCACAGGTGATGGCACCAGAAAGGAAATGCTCTCCAAACTGCTGCTGGGCTCCATCCCGAGCATGGCACAGCGACTGTGGCTCCTGGGCCGTGGGTCCTGCTGCAGGCACCAGCAGGTGTGCCCTCTGCTCTCATTGAAGGAACCCGTCTGGAAAATCCCCACACCATTATTTTTGTGTTTGCAGTGGAAAGGTTTGCTAGCAGGGAGCTTGGTGTTCTACCCGAGAAGTGAAATCCCTGTTTCTGCAGAGCTTTTTATCATTTCAGACATGTTTTGATCTCACGGGTGTTGAAATTAACCATCACTGCTTAGCATGTTTCCTTAAAACCTGTTACAAGAATATAACTTTGAATTAGACGCTGCTTCCACAGCAGCGCTTTTCTTTCAAGCTAAAAGGACAAAAAAAAATATTACAGAAAGATGGGTCTAGCTTTAATTACAGCAGTACAAATACAACACTGGCAAAACCCTGCAGAATAGACACCTCTTAGCATTTCCCTCTCAGAACCACAGCAAAACACATGAAAGGTCATATACAAGATAGGATTTGACACAATAAGATTTCACTCCCATGTTAATGCACCTCAGATCAAGCCTGCAAAAGTGAAATAATAAATTTAGGAAAACAAGCAAAATGACCCTACTGGTTGGTTGGTTTTCTAGATACCATCTACATATTTTAGAAACGTACAACCTTCTAATAGAAATGAATAAACTACTCAACCATAAAGTTGCTATAGAAGATACGCTTGTTCTGATTGGAAAGGGCATCTGCTATCTGCAATATTGATAATACTTTTCAAATTTCATCTGCTTTTGTTTGCATTCTGTGTCGTCTGTTTAAACACACTGGGAATAATAATGAATCCCAGCATTATCTCCACTTTTTCAAGGCCGAACATATAACTTTATCACAAAAATAATTAAAATTCTTTGGCACTCTTGTATCTTTTCCATTAAACGTTATCAAGCAGTGACAATAAACTAACATCGGTCCAAGGCTGCCCATATGCTGCTTTTAAAAAGAATGCATTTGTCCCAGGGTGAAATACATGAATTTTGTGTTTACGGGGTCAAACAATTCCAAAGTTTTTTACAGTGTAAGGACTGAAAATCTGTGCGTGCACACACACACACATATGCAAATGCCCACACATACAGACACACACACAGCACTGAAGCTGCTGGGTTCAGAGGGAACACCTCCAGGCTGCTTTGTTAGAACTTCCTTTCACAGACAAATTTTAACAGCTTCGTAGTTTGGAGAAGTCAAGATGTAAATATTTTGCATACTTGTACAGCACAGTCAATGCAATAAATGATGCTCTGAAACATTCTTGGACGTCATATGCTGTTAATCTCAGATGAAGTCAATGAAGTTTTCCTGAAGGGAATTTCATATACAGGGCAATATATTATCTCCTACACATAGGAGTAATGTTGCAACTTTATTTGGAAATTAATAATTTTACTTGGGTGCGTTTATCTTCTTTTATAAACCACATTTCCTTTGTTATCTCAGGTAAAGGAAAATAAAACACATCCTCTGATTAATCATTGCTCAATATCGGTTACTTCTCATTAGTTATTTAAGAAAGAAGGCACCAATTCATTTTTCACATACCTCTGATAATTTGCCAGCAAAAACAGTATAGGATTTAAAATACATTGCACTAGAATATCTGATTCTGAAGTCTTTGTTATTTTTATAACACGCGCTAACTTCTGTTTAAAATGTAGCAAAGCAGTGATGTTGATCTCATTTCAATACCACATACACAGTATTGCATAGTAATGCATGGGCTTTTATAAGCCAGGAAACAGTACCAACTCACTAAACAGATCCATCAGGATAATTGAAGAACTCATTTCAGGAGAACTCCCATATGAAGGCAGAAATGTTAAAAGATGTTAAATTTTCTTTTTGTGTATTGTTGGCTCGCTTGATAAGCAGAAGCAAGTTTATACAGCTCTGCCGCTAGTGTAGAATGCTTAAGCAAGAAATCCATAACTTTTAATATGATGAGATTGTCCTGCTAGGAAAGATGGATTTTTTCCAATATCACTGCTAACAAACAAGTAGAGTTTCCTGTATCAGCACATTTCTGTTTCTACTCTGCAGCACACATGTGCTTCATTTAGAAACAATACACGGCTCAACATTTTTGGCATATTAAAAATGAGACAAGTACGTTAGACTGGTTGATGGACAGGTATCCTAACAGGCTTCTTTTGAGAATGAGCACGAAATCTTATACAGATAGACACACTGACAAAGTTGGAAAAAAAATGTAGACGTGTGAAGTTATTTGCGTTAACTTCACTTGCAAGATTTAGCGGCAGTGTAACTTACTGGAGTGACTGCTCAGTGGACAGATAATGTCACACAGCATCTTACTACATGATTTCAAACCCCCAAACACAATCTCACTTGCTGCAGAAAACTTAAATATGTTTCAGGTAGGAGCTAAATAAAAGACATTACTTTTCATCTGCTTTTTCACTTAATGCTAATATAGTCACTTGTCAGTGGATGTAAAAGTAAAAGAGACAAGGGTTTATTTTTATACCTCACAGAACAGCAACTGGTGATTTCCCTTAGATCACTGCTTTTGTGTGTGCAGGCACTAAGCTTTTTTCTTTTAATATTTTAGACATACTTTATTTCTTATTCAAAACAGTTTTATCCTAACTCTGACATACCGATATTGTCAGGGAGGGAGGTGTGATGTTTAAACTTTCTTGGGTGTTTTTCCTCATTATATCCTATGAATATAGGTGGTGCTTCTCATTACTGCTAGGGCTTACATTACTCATTCTGCTCTGGGCTGAGCTGCAGGCACGGCACTGTGGCTCGCTTTGAAGGACGTAGCATCACAGAATCACCAAGTTTGGAAAAGACCTCTGAGATTGTCGAGTCCAGCTGTCCACCTACCACCAGTATTGCCCTCTAATCCATGTCCATCAGTACACCTACTCATTCCTTGAACTCCTCCATGGTCTGTGGTTCCACCACCTCCCAGGGCAGCCCATTCCAGCACCTGACCACTCTTTCAGAAAATATGATTTTCCTATTATCTAACCTGAAACTCCCCTGGCACAGCTCAAGGCCACTCCCCCCCATCCTACCACAGCATATATCTCCACAGCAGTCTGTAGGGCTGCAGCCGTTGCTCTTGAAAGCATTAACTCTACCCTGGGACAAAAAACAAGAGTTGGAGTTGTGGTTTTCCACACACAATAATGTAAAAGCTGCTCTTGCCCTAGAAGATTTTGTGTTTATGCTTCAAAAAAAAAATAGCAAAGAAGTACAAGGGGAGCTATAAAGTCTCCATGAGAGACAAGGTGTAAGTGGAGTGGTCTTCAGTGTTTCCCTGGCACCCTTGGGCATGCAAAAGACCCACATCATTCCTGCCTGGTGGTCAGGCCCTCAGAGAGAGTGCTCTGTGGAGCACCTGGCATGGCTGTCACCAGTAAGCAGCAGCCAGCGTTGCTGGGGATCTGCTGGAGATGTGCTCTGGCACCTCAAAAAGGATGCTCAGCCCTGTGGGCCACAGGGATCTCTGCGCCATGCCGGTGCTCTACAGGATCTGAATGCTGGGCCTGTAGCCTTCCTTCATTTAAGTTAATTACCAGGATGCTACAACCTCACAGCTTTGCTTTCTTTTTCACCTTCTTCCTCTCCTTACTCAGCCTCCCTTTGGTTTTGTCAAGCCCATATGCCTACTCAATTCAATTAGCCTTGGATACAGTGCCGAGGCCTCAGACACCTGTAATCATTATCCCAAGCACTCTTCATAGGAGTATGGATATAAGTCCCACAGTCCTGGCATAATTCCAGCTCAGCTAAAGTGTTTACCATCTAAGCTCCCCAATCATCTCTCTTAGTTTCAAGCAAAGGAGTTATTCTTCATTGTGTCTCCTTACTTCACTGCATAAAGTTTCTAGTAGAGTTAAACTCATTCTCCATAGCAGAATGATGCTGGGTTTTTCAGCTTCACCAACCTTGCAGCATTTGGCACTTGTGTTCATGTGTGGTTTCTGGACTCCTGAGACAATAAGAATCCCAGTTCCCAGCCCCTAGAGGAATGGTAAATGCTGCCAGTTGACTGAAGGACCCATGCTCACCTCAGGCTCTGAAGGAGTCACACACTGACCTCTCCAGCACTTGTGCCGATCAGTTTGTTTAATGGGAAGATAATGGGACGTTCATGGCGTGATTCTTTCCTTCATCCCCTGGCATAACACCTCAATAGGAACATTAAACCACGTTTAAATAGCAAGTGGTTTCATCAGCAGCGTTATCTACAGGGGTCCTCCTGTGCCAGTCTAACAGACATCACTCTTTGGCTCACTCAGCTATGTGTACCCCCAGCCAGCTACCCAATATTCGAAGACCATCAGCAAATTAATGATTTCACATTTTCAGCCCGTTAAATTATTTATTGCTGGTGTCAATAGAAAGTTTTTAAAAGGTAAAATATATTTGTATATTGACTGCCAATTCTACATGGATGTTATAGCACCAGGCAGTGTACCACATCATGAAATAAAAATTAAATTGTAGTTGGGCTTTTAAATCAACTCAATTAAAATAAAGAGATTCTTGGCTTGATATAGGGAAATATTTGTATTTCCAATTCTATTTGTTAATACATTGACATATGTGCTATTTTTTAAATGTAGCACTAAGTGCACTTTCTGTCAATGCCATAGATTTTTTAATAGACTGAGAAAATGCATTTCATTTCTTCTTATTTTCCTTCAATACATCATTTGGTTCTGCTTTTTTGCCTGCATGAAATTCATTTTCTAATGGAAATATTTGTTTTGTAAATCAAATATGTATTATGCACAAAATGCAAAGCACAAATTAAATTATGTTAATGAAATGAAAGAGATATGAAATGCATATTTCATGGACAAAACATAACCTCAGCAAACAACCATTTCTTGATAAAATCTTTAAACACAATCTCATTCTGTGACAGACATATTGTTAAAGCAGATAGCACCTCATTTAAATGGTTTCCTTTAATATTAGTGCTTAGTATATAATTGTAAATAACTTTTGGGATGAAAAACCAATAATGAAATACTGTCTTTAATAGTTTGCTATTGATGTCAGCATAAAATTTGTAGTAGTTGAATATTGGAAATTGGGAGTGTGCACACATATAGTCAAAAGCTGTAAATGATTGCATATTTAAATAGAGCTGACTAAGGCAAAGATGTTATAGATATTAGTAATAGGCAGAAAATTATGCTGACCTAACATTATTTGACAAAACCCACTGTTTTAAATTATATATTGGTTACACTTAATGAATAATAGATTCTGTAGGTGTTGTTTTTCAGATCACAATGTTGATGACGCTTTATGCTGGAGACTTCTTCGTCATCTTTCTGACAATAGAATGCGTAGAAACCACAAAGATCAGTGAAATATGAAATAATATTTGTGGGTCTCCATACTAGCCTGATCTTCTGCAGGACAAACAAAAGGTAGGAGTAAAACATGCATTCCAGGTTAATCCTGAACAAGTACAACACAAACACACACACACACACAAATCACCTTATAGAAAGCTGAGGATTTCATGCAGGTTTGGGGTTGTCTGGTTCCCCTAAGCAGTAGAGTCATTATATGGATTCCATTGATCTTTTGGGTTTCATCACTGTTTGCCATCAATTTGATTTGATAGGTCAGGCCACATCTGAGCCTACATCTCTCCACTTTCCTCTCTGAGCATACACTGAAGAACAGAGCTCTTAATACATAAGCCAATTCTTTCAGACATTTTAGGGCAGCAGATAAGACATTAAAATCACCAAAGGGACATCTGTCTCTTCTCTCTTATATTTATATCAACAATGTTAAGAGAATGAAAGAACATGATGCACACTTAAAAGAAACACCAGCACCTAAATTCAGATAATCATTAGAGAGCTGGGAGATGCCTGTAATCTAACAGGTGATAAGGAGACCAAAGCGCTTATTTGAATGTTCCTATTCTTTGCATGAAAGCAGGAGAGCTGTACATAATTAATTGGGATTTACTTCATTTTCTAAAGGGGAGAATAGTTGTTATATTAACTATTACAGAAAACACTTAAGATTCAGGCACTGATTCTTCATAATTGTTTATCAACTGTTTTTGTTTGCAAGGGGAGAGCACTATAGATGGGAAAATAGGATAGTGTTATCTGGAGGCCTTTGGCTTTTAAGTCACTTTGGCTTCAGGTGTTAGCTTGGTACCACGACTGCCCATAGGCTGGCTAGCAACTCACTTCATCTTTGCAGTGGGAGATAAAGTGTCTGCACTGATTTTTTTAAAGATATCAGCCATTCCATTTGACAGCAGTGATAACAGTGCAATGAAGGCAATGTTCTCTGCTGCAGTGCATTGTTTGCAAGAGATAGGCACAGGTGAGAAAGGCTAGGTAAGAGCCAGCACAGAAGAAACTGCAATAGAAGGGACAGGGAAACCTGTAAAACTCACAAGCCTAAACTGATTCTCAACAATTAAATATATTAATCCAATACTCAAATTGCTGCCACTGCACAGTTTGAGCTTTCCCATTCTCAAACTGTGGGGGAAGGACCCTATAAGAACAGCAGGGCGGAGTGCCCAGGCTGGGACTATCCCCAGTGACCATGCTCCCCATTCCTCTTACCACCACAGTTCAGCTCAGTCTTTGCTGCTATCAAGGCTGTCTCTGTAGGATGGGAGACTCCTTGCCATCCTGCATGTGCACCTCTGCACTCTAGATGACGTCCCACTTTGATCTGAGGGATAGGTAGGCTTTTAGGTGCCCTTAGTAATTTCCCTGACAGCCTCAATATCAAATCTATAACTCTGAGATAAGGCTGGCAATAAATACATATAGCAAACATAGTTATGATATGTGACAGCAAAGAGCTGTGCAACTACAGAGGAGCTATCCCAGACAGGTCCCCATACCTACAACAAACTGTTTATTCACCATACCAGCCTCTATTCTCTCTGCCACAGGCACTCAGCTCCATGACAAATTATTGGGGGCACAGGAGTGAGCACCCCTTTGTTGGCAAAGTGGGTGACCAGTTTGTGCCATGGAAACAAAACCCCCAAACCTGCCCAGTGCTGTGGAAACAGGTGGGTTTTATCAGCTATGTGTACTCTGTACAGATAGATACAAGACATGAATGCTCCTTAGGAATAAGAAGGACAGCAAAATGTCTGAATGCAATTAGCAGTATAACTTTCTTTTGCTTCTGGAATAACAAAAAAAAAAAAAAAAAAAATCAACCAAAATAAACAGTCCAGCTGTGTGAATCTTAGCTCCTTTTGAACCAGGCCATCAAACTGTCTCTCTGCCATAAAGTAAAAATCTTCCAAACACTCTCAGAATCCTCAGACTTGGCAGTTTCCCCAGGACAACCCAGTAAATTGCTGGGGAAACGAAGTATCCCATGTATCATAAAATACTGGAATTTTATCCCAAACAAAGGCCAAAAACTTCTCCAGAGGGAAAATCTGAAGCCAGATCTCCAGACATATAGAACTAAAGGAAGAGTTTCCTTCCAGTGTTTCAAAGGATTCTCCTTGTCAGCTCACAGAGTTGTTTGATGGAGCGCAGTAAGGCGCAGAAAGCTTGCTAGGGCAGAAAATGTCACAGAGCAGCAGCAGGTCTGGGAGTGTGACTGTAACACGTCTTGAGGGCTTCTGAGCAAAGTCTCCAGCTATTGAAGGCAACACTTCTGCTGTGACATCCACAGCCCAAGCCAACCAGGTACATCCCAGTGCCATGAAACCAGATCCAGCCCTGTTGAGTGGTTTCTGAGTAGAAATCACAGGATGAATGCTATTCTGAGTCAATGTACAGACATATAAATTGGAGTAAAATCTGATTCCCAACATTTCCATGGTGTATATACCACCTATTGAAGAATAATGGATGCTAAATCTAAATTGTGCTTCCTATACTTATTTTGTAGGAAATACAATTTTTTATCCATTTTATCAATTTTCTAAAATGAATCTTTCCCTTTTTCATTATCAAATTTCGATCTCATATCATTTCCAGCACCACCCCAAGCCATTCTGGAGTTCTCGTTTACATCACTAGAGATTAATATTAGGTGTTTGTAAAAGGAGGATATTAGCTTCTCCCTTATATCTGTCAAAATTAATAACTTCTCTATCACAGATAACTCCAGGTCAATATTAGATTCACAGATGTGGCCAGGAATAAAATGTATGGAAATATAATATCTCATTTATAAGTATTCAAAAAGAAAAAAAAGGGAAAAAAAGTGTTTGCATTATTGAAATTTAGACTGCAACTGTTCAAAAGGTCAAAAGACTTTGAGGGTTGAACATATCTGCCACATGGCCTTAGCCTTCAAACAGAAAACAAATTGGAGGTCAGCTCAGGAGAGAAGAAAGAAATGAATTTCCTACAAACAGGGCAAAGGAAGTGCTCAGGATCCTTTCACATTGTGCTTCTGCTTCTGCCTAAACCTACATGGTGGCCAGAAGAAGGGCTCCAGGCATAAATGTTTATACAATGACCGATGTAAATACTTGGGTGATGATGGATGACAGTTATGTCTGGCAGATATCCACCTCCTGCACGGCTGAGCCAATGTGATACCTCCTGATGTTGCATTGATTCGAAGGGAATAGCACATTCAAAATGGCCATATTACACCAAGCATATCCCATGCCCTTGGTCCAGCAGAGACGATGTTGATTATGTTTGTTAATGGACCATATTGTTGTTTCCTGAAATCCACTGATTTAACAGCATTAGCGGACACAAAGCTCATCTGTGACCTGGCAGAGCTAAGGCAGGGCCTTGGCCATCTCTCTTGGAGTGCCCGACTCACAGGTCTTCCTCTGTACTCAGACACTTCTAAGAGTCACACCACAAACAGACTCAAAGGCCAAACTGCTCTTTTTATGCTGGATTTCAACTGTTCTGTTTGGTTCTTGAAACAAGGAATGGGAAGTTACCTTCCAAACTTTCCAAGTGGAGATAATTCCCCTAGCCATGCCTGGCTTGCCCTGGCTGGCCATCTGCCTGCACAGCACTGTCCATCTGCCCCCATCTCACCACCATGATCCCACCACAGACAGCAGCTCTATGGCCTGCATGGGGAACGAGGGCCCAGAAAATGAAAAAGGAAAGAGAGCTGACAACGAGAGATCTATTTTTTACATAGGCTTCAAGTGAGAAGGTGAGATAAATACATACTGTGGGAATACACCAGAGAAGAATCTGCCTGAGTTATGCCTTCAGAAGTAAATAACACAGGAGCCAGTGATTTAAAGGCTGTTAAATGAATTTTACCAACTATTTCATTCACTGTGATCAAAATTATATCACTGATGTTCTTACTAATATATCCCATTTGGCTCAATAATCTTTTATTTGTAATTGCAGGTGAAGAGGTCATTTTAAAAAAAGCCTGCAATGGGCTTTAAAGAATTATGCTGCTTTCATTTTGTGTTTATAAGCAATTGAGGATAGAGGATAAAATTAACAAATGCTACTTTCTATGAGAAAAATATTAAAATGTCCTCAGTTCATATCTCCATCACCCAGAGGCTTTTCCTCTTGCTCCTCAGCCACTGCTCTCAGTACTGCCAGGGTTGGGCACATGGTGCTGGGTGGAGAGTTGAGAACCACTTTCCCCTGGTGCTGCCCAAGCTGCCCCAGTTCCAGTGACCCCCAGTAAAACCTTTTAAATAATGCTTCATTCCTTTCTGTACTAACTAAAACTCTGCAAAAATAAACAAGAGCTATTCTTTGTTTTCCCTTTGGCATTGGGGTCTGTTTCTAATGGGAAAGCAGCAGCCCCACCTGGGCATGAAACACAGGGAAGGGACAGGAAAGCTGTTGGTCCCCCACCCTCTACTGATACTGCCTCCTCATCTTCCCAATGCCCCTGCTATTATTCTGCAAATTTAAAATAAAACCCTTTAACCTTCACTGTTTTGAGTTGTGTTGCAACAAGCCATGGTGTGAAATCTCCACATGCTACATGAAAGGTGAAATGTTGGACCCAAGAGGGGGTCTTGCCATGGACTGGGCACAATTAGCATCAGCACCACTTCCTCTGAAGGTCCTTTCTGAATAGGCACATTCTACCTCCTCAGCATCGAATATACAACAAGATCCCTCTTTAGAAAGGAGAGCCTTCCCTGACCTATCTCACCACATTTCAGCTTGAAGTGCTGTTTGTCATCACTAAGCACTACTCTCCCAGCCAATGAGTGGTATTTCTCCCTGGAATTGCTCTCTGCTTTAATAGGGTGTGAATATCTGAAACAGTGCTGGTGCGCTATTAATTGTTATTCATGCTCGGCTCCTCGTGGAGAAACACAAAAGCTGCCACATGAACTTTTCTACTTCAAGATGATACCAATATGTATAATACTGCAAAAGATGAGGAAAGTATCTTGGTGATCTAACCCAGCTGAACTCACAAAAACAAAGACATCTCTTCTATTGGGAAGAGTACTGAAGTACTGAAACAGGGCTCATAGAAGATCAGTTGATCAGCCCATTCTCTCCTGCACTAACCCAATTGCTAGACCTCGGTTCAGAGACACTTACACATGCCTTCACGAAGATGTCCTCTAAATTTTGTTGTTATAATACTGCTGCTGTGGGATCTCCCCTCCAGAGCAAAGTAGTGATGGAGAAAGAGGAGATGCCAACAAAGAAGGTGGGAAGTGCAGCACACTGCAGGTGAGTTTTTAACAGGGGCGTTGGAAGAGCAGTGGCAACCAGCTCTGCTTTCCAGCCATGAGAGGACACAGGGCAGGCCAGCAGACAGCCACACATTGTTCAGGACTGCTCCAGCGCAATGGATGGAGGCTCAGCAGCCAGTGAGTGCATCCTAGCCATGGGTATGTGGGACATTCACCAATGAAAAAAGTTTCTAGACATCAGAGCAGGGAGAACCAAAATATCCTTCCAAGACATACAGGTTTAAGAGGCAGCTCTGCAGTTCATCGTGAGTTTAGGCTCAAGTGCTTGCAATACCATGACCAGAGATTCCTTTTCACTCTATGATCTTCTGGACAGAAGACAAAACAAAATAGTAATCTTCAATAAGTAAGAGGTATATCTGATACATTAGATGGATGTTGTCATGCAGGAATGGGTAGGAGCTTTAAAAAAAAAAAAAAACCTCTGCAAATATCCATTCACATTTTTAAATGAATTTACTGCAGCCACATTGATTTCCCCCTGAGATCTGCTTTCTGCACACTTTTGAGCAATCAAGTTTTACTGGGCAAATGTTTGCACAAGACAAATTTCAAAATTGCATGCAGAGACAGAATTTTTTGTGTTCTCATGCAAGACATGCTCATAGGCTTATCCAATGAGCAGGCAGAAACAATACCATGTGATTTATCTGACCCATCACAATCAACCCGCATACCTTGACTAACGAAGATCAGACACCCGCAGTTGTTTGTGATCAAGACACAGAGTTGTTTTTTTAATTACAAAGCTATCCATCAGTAATTTCAAATAATAAGTAAATTGGAGGGAATTGTGATCTGTCTCCAGATAGTCTGTGAGCAGAGAAAGCAGCTAAATTTGTTGAATAAATTATTCATTATGGATTATTCGCTCAGCTCTACTGCAATAGCAGTGACATTGTTTAATTTAATAGCACATTAAGGGATCTTTTTCCTTACACAAATGAGTGCATTGCTCCCAGCAAGTTGACTCCTGAAGATGTGATACTGGAAACCTGTAAGGACAGCTACCCCTGTCCAAGTCTTCAATTAGGTTTTGAGCATAGTAGGCCTTCACTGCCTGCATTTGGCTACAGTTCCTCTGTAGGGGTACAAACTTGCTTGGCAGAAATTGGAGCTGTGCAAGTCTTGTAAGTAAATAAATCAATCAAGAAAAAATAATAATAAAATGAAGGGAAAAAAATGTAGAAACCAAACACATGGTTCTGTTTTCTTCATTGAGAAGTTTGCTGTGCTTTTAGACAGATTGGAACATTCCAAAGAGAAACCAACTTCTATTCAAATCTCATTTGATGGTGGACAAGGAAGTACACTGTACGAGCCCTTCTTTATCTTCCACTGCAAAAGGCTAACTGCTCCTCTCCCAGCCCCAGCTAAGCTGGAGCCAAAGACTCAAAGCTAAACTCAAGAATAGTGAAACTATGCCAACCAAACCAAGCCCTGCAGAGCAGCCACTGCAGGAAAACCAGTCTAGTTGATTTTGTTGATCTGGTTGATTTTCCCTGAAGACATTATAAAAGATAGCAAATATTTCATAGCCCATTTTCAAGTAACTACCCAGGGAAGAAATCTCTCTGGTAATGCTTTTTCCTTTGAGAAATGAAAATCTTCAAAATTCCAAGAACCTACCAGCCAAACAGCTGCAAAACACTGTGACAACCCAGCCCTGGCCATGTTCTTGGATTTTTATTTCCATGCGTGACTCGGCCAAAGTCTCTTGCTCTTGTGACGCCAAGGGCTGAGCTGCATCCCTCCAGTGCTACCTGTGGGCCACTGAGGCTGGTGGCAGTCAGAGCTGAGGACAAGTAAGCCACAGTAGGTTGCAAAGGCTTAAGCCCTTACAAACCCTCATGACAAAAAACATGATGTATGCAGACCCCTAACTGCAAGCATCCACTCAGTAATTGGAAGAGGGGCATCTAAGCAGGTGAAAAATAGCTTTCTCCATTGTTGATTATGAAAAAGAGAATAAATAATGTACATCTTTCATTTGAGTTACAAGCTGGAAAACTACCAGTGAGTGAATACATCAGTGGGATCACATTGCCCATTCTTGGGATGCTGAACGTCATACCCTGAAATATCCTGATTGACCCAAATAAGACTACGTGGAGAAACACCAGCTCGTGCAGAGATCTCTGCTCTGCAGGGATTTATCTCCTCTGACTTTCTGATGCTGTGCTTTTAAAAAATTAACACAGTCCCCTGGGCAGGTTCAGCACATCCTCCCAGGCAATCTGCTATGGACAGGGTATTTGTCTCTCTGAGCTAGCAAATTCCTCTCCAGTTTTATGCTTGGGAGTGAGGGCACTGACTTTGCTTATGTCACACATATGGTGAAATGAGTTCCCCAAAATATTTAAGATACAATCGGAGCATCCCTGGAGGAGAAGATTGAGCCACTCAAAGCTGGATCATTAAAGTCCTGGCACAAATGGCATGATGTACCACTCAAACACATTTAACAAAGGGCATGACCACTCTTGATCTATCAGATTCTCAGGAGTATTCTTCTCTTGTGATTTTGCTTTTCAGCTGTCATAATTCAGAACTGAAAAGAAGATGTAAAAACTTTAGTGGGCATTTAAGGGTCAAATTTCTCATTTATGTATGTATATAGATATGTACCTGTAAATTCTCAATAGGTTCCTGGTCGTTCCACTTCCTACCCTGCACTACAGATAGTAAAGACAAAGATAAGCATGACCAGGTGTATAACCAAAGAAAAGCAACAGAACACAACAGAAACAGAACAACAAATACCAAACAAGCACAGAAAAGTATGGGCAATGCCACATGGATCCATTGACATTCATTGGAGCAACCACACTGAGCAAGTGAGAGGCACAATGAGAAGCCACTCACACAGACATCTACCTTCCTCCTTCCCTTTGATACCACCATTCATCCCTTTGTTAGTGCATTATATTTAATATACAATATATATTACATACCTATATGCTCAGCTACATTCATTTTAGCCTATCCACAGGCAAGTTGCCCTGTTATGCATCTAAGAATCTACACCATATCATTCTGCCTATAACCTTAAAATTGAAATGCCATGTCATATTTTCTACCGTGGGTAGCAAGTGTTATCTTACCTTACACTCTATTATATCATTGTACTTTCCTCCCTGCTTGATAAGCTGTCAATATTGTTTTGCCATGAGAAATTTCCATCTCATGCATCAGATGATCTCCATGACCTTTAAGCAAGTTGCCAGTAAGATAATTTACTCACATTGTGGTGACAAAATAATCTCTCTTCTGCCCAGGTCATGTGACATGATCATTACATGATTTTCCCCAAATGATTAAATTTTGCATATTTGGGGGCTTCAAGACTTCTGTGGCAAATTGAAATTACTAAGTTGCTTATCATTCCAGTTAACTACAAAGAGCTAAAGGGGCTCCCAGCCATTGCCTTGCCAAGAAGCACAGCCAGAATTCCCACACTGTGCTTAAGTCCCGTTTTTAGCCTTTTTGGGGATTTTTTGTTTCTAGCTGCTCAGCCTTTTGCAAGGAACATTTTAATACAATCGCCTTTGCAGCGCCTTATATTAGCAGGGGGATGTGATCACAAATATCACATCCTTTTGGCATCTTTTTGGCTCTCTGTGCATAACGAAAACGTCAAACAGATTTTAATGAAAGGCTGCATGCTTGTGGGTATTGACAGTTTGACATCGAATCCTAATTTTCAGATGTCTTGTTCTTACTGTTTTTAACACACAAATACTTGCAGAGCAAGGCACCAAAACCACAGAGAACCGCTATTTATATACCGTCCATTCTCAATGGTCTCTGCTCAGCAGCATGCCCAAGTTCTCTGGTTTCTGGCCTGTGAGCTTTCATACCTGGACTGTAATCTCATCCAAGTTTAGAAGTCAAGTAGTTTCTTTTGCTCGTCTGTGGAGCCTGGGCTCCCAGCATGTCTGCACCCATCACAGGCGTGGTGGGGTGTACGCAGTGGGAAGGGGCATGGCAGGGACAGTGGCACAGAGTAGGAAGGCAGTGAGTAGTCCAGTGCTGCCCACACCAGTTGGGCTGCAGGTCCCATTCTGTGAAGGACAGATGGGATCTGGGTTGGTTTCTGTGCCTCCGGCCCCTTCAGGTACCTGTGCACAGAGAACACACGAGCATATTTATTTGTATTCATTTGTTTAGCTGCTGCTGAGCTTCCTTCTTTTGCATTCTCTGTGCTGGAGTGATTGACAGCTCTTTGTTTCTCCGTGAGAAAATGTCAAGAATTCAGAGCAAGGGTGGCTGGTTCCCTTCGTCCCTTCACTTGACTACCGCCCCTCTCAAGCACCCTGCACTGCCATCAGACGCTACTTCTCTCCAATAAGGAGGAAACAGCAGAGCAACAGGTGATTCAGCTGAAATAAAAGGGAACAAGAAAGCTGAAAATCAGAGCTGAGCAGCGTCAGAAAACTTTGCTGGACAAGAAAGCCATTAGAAAAACAAAAGATATTCTCTAGTTTTCCACAGACAGCATTTTAAAGCCCATTATCTCCACCAGGTGTGAAATCACTCAGGGCCTATGGACTCCAAGTCTTTCCCAGTCCCATCAGAAATGGGCAGCAGCCCATTCCCCCATATGCTCCGCTGATTTTCCACTCTATTCAAGATTGCCCCCACTCTGTGCAAGGAGCAGGGCCCAGCAACACATCCCTCACCCTCAAACATGCTGGTGACTTCACCCCAGACCAGCGCATCACCTTTCAATGTAAGTCAGCCTTGTCTCTCCATGGTCTTGCTGTTGAGGTACTTGTCTTAATGATTTCCCATATGGCACCATATCAAATATTTTACTGCAAGAGATGAGATCTACTTCATTTCTTTTATCGAGAAAATCAATGATCTTATCAAAGCAAGATATCAAGTTCGTCTGGTACAATCTATGTTAGGTGAAACTATGTGACATTTTGGGCCACTTCACAATTATTCCTTTGGCTATTATTTCTTCAAAACCACATTCACAGCTTTACATGTGGCACCTCAGCTCAGCAGCATCACAGCCACAGCTGTGAGATGGGAACCAGCCCCGTGGGACCACCTCCCTCCTACCCATTCATATGCTCGGACAAAAAAACATCACATGAAGCAGTTATTTCCTAATTACTATTAATTACTGATCATCTCATTTGATTGGGTTTTGTAGAGCTAAGGCTGCCCCGTATCTCAAGCCTCCCTCACCTCCTCTGCCTGCAAGTTAGATGCTGTAAGACAGCTGCGGGACCCTGCTGTTGTGCTGTTTCCACCACCCAACCACAGGGAGTCACAGGCACAGACACCAGCACCCCAGCACAGCCGGCCTTCAGGACTAGGCTAATATTCCTCCTTTTTTCAGGCAATTTAACCAAGTTTGTGTCTCCAGCAAGATGCTCAGTGCAGCACTGCAAATAACACCAAAGAGAACGGATCAATGTAATGCCCTATTGACAAAGTCTGAACTCTAATACGTACACTTTGTACATTTTTATTGTGTTCATGTATGTTGATTCATAGCTGTTTTATCAATAAAAAAATGCTGCACAAAGTCTTATAGTATAACTGTCACCAAAATTTATTTATTACTAGGATAATAATGAATTTTATACGGACAGAGATCCTGCATGGAAAGATGTTGAATTATAAAGAGATGGACAGAATTTTCTGCTCTCTATAGCACCAGGCTAAGGGAAGTTGCTCATTTCTATGCACTGTACACATCATGCAGGTGTGCGCTCAAGTATCTGCATCCAGGCTCCTGAAGGTCAGGTAGGCGCTTACATCACGTATTTGTAGAACTACTTCCTCCTAAAAACAGTTGTTACAAGGCCCACTACGTTCTCAAAACAAGACAGATTCAAGAACTGCAAAGTTAAACACTTCCCCAGCTTGGAAGCCATTAACAGCCTCTCATCAATTATGCCTCGGAAACAATTACGAAGGGCCAAACGCTGCAGCCCTTAATTGAGCAAGTCTCCCCTTGAGGTCAGCGAGAGGGAGGCCCAATTAGGAGCTGCAGGATTTGGCCCAGCTGAAGCAATCCCCACCTAATCTGGCCGCTATCTGCCACCTGTGGGGCTGGCCCCACAGCCACGGGGCTGCTCAGCCCACACTCCTCTGCGCCCATACACCGTAGGACACACAACTGCTTCAGGTTAAAGCACAAAGCCTGCACAACCAAACCCCTCCAAATATTTATTAAAATCCGTTTGGTTAAATTTACCAAAATATACCACAAAGTTCCAAAGGGAAGAAGCCTCAACTTTTGCATGTAAAATGATGTAAATATATTCCTAGTAAACATGACCTTTGTGTGCTCTACCAAATGACTATAGTCTTGTGTTTCAAAGATATTCCTCCTTGAAAAATATCCATTGTTATGGCATTTCCTTGACTAAGTAGAAATAACAGAGGCTGTGCTTCAGCTATACACAACAATATTATTTCTTTTAATATATAAATGTGCCAAAAGATACATATATAAGGAACACCGATCGAGCTCCTGGAGCTGCTCTCTGCTTGCTATTGTTGCAAACAATAATTTGAGGAGAGGAAAAAAAATCCCACAAAGAAGGATTTCAGCTTAACACTAGCAACACTCCTCCTGCACATCTTTCCTTTTATGCAGTTTTGTTTCAGTGATTTGAGCATGTTCTAATTTTGTCATTCAAGCCATCTGACTTTCACTGCTCTATACAAACAAAACCTAATTTAGCCTGAGATGTTTTAAGTCATAACAATGACGGATGGCCAAGGTTCAGGTGTGCTAGAATATTTAAATACCTAGTCTATATTTTCCTGATATAAAGACAGGCAGCTTTTTGTACTCTGATTAATTATGATTTTGTGTCTGAAAAAAATAGCTCTTTCTATTCTACATTATTAATTGGTTATTTAATTAGGGATTCTGGTAGCTTCAGATGTTGGGTAGCTAAAATTGTGCTGTGGTTTAAAAAAAAAAAAAAGACTAGCTTCATACTGTTGCCTTTTTGTATCTTATGAAGGTCACAATAAGATGTGATTGTTTGGCACAGCAGCAGTGAATTATGCCACCCAGACAAGCTTTTAACCTATGTGCCTTCACTCTGAGTGAGACACACAGGGATGTGCTCTCTTTAAACAGTTCTCTATTGAAGAGGATTCAATCACCATAATGAATCTGAGGCCAGGCAGCAATCTTCTTCACTGAAAGAATTTCTAAAAGATTGTAGAATTTGTAAAACGAACAGCTCACAGACTAAATGGCTGTGTGGGTGAATCAATTATTGCAGGGCTCGCAGTAGTCATAATATTTAGTACATATCATAGAGTGTTTCAGGTACAATAAGATATGCTAGTTTTTTCCCATTCCTGCCTCAAAGTGGTATGTGCTCCACCAGCTTAGTCAATCTGCGGGATCTAGTTAGAACTAGTATTAAGTCAATAAAAAAATCCATCTGCAGCTGCAGTGTGTGCCGGGATGCGAGGGACTCGCAGTGCTAAGCAGTAATTGTATTAAAACGTACGCCGCCGAGCCGTTCAGCGGGAAAACACACGGTGTATCACGCAACACAAAACACATCGAGGGCTGAAGTTTTTGTTAGAGGTACAGTACAGCCAATGCTGAACAGCTTCCTTATTAATACAATAATTATTTTATTTTGACAGCGCCATTTATAACCATATAGTCTGTGTCCAGCTACCCGTATTTCCATTAATCAATGGATCTGAAGACAACTGCCATCATTTCACTTTATTATGACTTATAGGTCCATTGCAGTTCACTCCGAAGTTGCAGCGGTGAGGCTCTGGTGGGCAAGAGCCACGACCCAGAGGGACCGGAGTGCAGGGCTGGGGACACCAAGGGGACAGCAGCACCAGTGACATGCCGAGCCCGCAGCGTTCTCCTCTCACACACAGGCAAGGCATACTATACAAGAAAACAGTCCCGAGAAACAAAACACTGCTACCAACTGCAAGGCTTGGTGGCAGCAGAATGCAAATCTGAGGAGCACAGCGATACCACTTGAAGCTCCTCGAGTCCCCAGCCTCACCAAAGCCAAGTGGTGGCACAGCAGCCCCGAGGCCGGGACAGAACTGCCACACGTACCCGTGCTGCACGTTGCCTCCTTCATGCAGGGGGCTGTGGCAAACAGGATGTCCCTTTAATGAAACTACAACATATTAAAAATTATTACAGCTTCGTCTTTTCAGGTTTTAGACAATGTAATGTGATTTATTCAAAGAAATGCTGATGATTAGACATTAAATGGCACTAAATATTCCACTTCCTCTGCACTGCCTGATAAACTGGTTTCATTAACATTATAAGTAACAAAAGTTTCCATTTCAGTCGGCCCATTCTGTTTTCCTCACGATCTAAGTTGCAGCTGCACAGCACTATATTATAGCAACCTCGCAGGGCGGCAGCTTTGGGCTTTCCATCACTCCCTGCAGTTAAAGGGACCGAGCACGGTGCCAGCTCACCCCATCCCATCGCCCCATGGCTAGGCGTGCCCCCAGACAGCAGCTCTCCTTTAGCACATCAGCAGCAGCAGCTGAGCCTGACCCAAGCCACCTCCTGGTGAAACAGTAAAGGGCTTTCCCCTAGCAAGCATTCCTCAGCACGACTATGGTTTTTGTCCCCCGAGGCCCAGCAAAACGGTCTGCATCCCACCAACTCTGCCTCAGCTTTTCCTCCTCAAGAGATTTTTCTTTAGCCGTGAAAGCTCACGCTATTAAATCATGCGCCTTGGCTTTAAGTGCAGGTTAACACCTCGCCCTGAGTGGAAGCTACTATATTTGTCAAGGATACCACCGTGATTTATCTTCCCTGTGGAAGAATCCAGACGCGGACACACGCTGCTCCCATACAATTTCCAAATTCAACCTTTCCACCTGTGCTCTCACATTTCAGATTGCTGGAATTACAACTAACTCCCACTTCAGGCCCTTATTTAAGCCTCTGCCCCATGGCCCCACTGCCAGCACACTGCTCCCCTCCCCACGCAGTGCTGGCTGTGCACTCCATGCGTGGTGCCCATGCCCTCCCATGGACATGCTCCAGCTGCCCAGCTGTGCACCCAGGAGCCAGCCCTGGTCCCTGTCCCATATCTCTGCCTCCTTCCTCGCCGCACGGCCCATGCCTCTGCACACACATGGAGAGATATTTAGATAGCTATATATTATTGTTTATGTAAAGCCGTAGCTTTCCCTTGATTGCAAGGCATGGTGGGGCTGCTGATGAGGTTTGCTGTTGACATTTCTGCATTAGCTGGCTTTTGTCAATCCTGGCAGGCTGAGAAATTCTATCTTAAGGGCTGTTCTTTATTAAATTTGCAAGATACAAAACTGCGGCTGACTCTTTTTCTTTTGTGAATGTATAAATAATAAATCCCGATCGCTAAAAATAACAATTAAAATATTGCTCACATTTAAAAGCAAAAATAATTAAAAAAAAAAAAGAATAAAAAGGGTGATTTTCAGGGAGGCTGCGGAGGACTGGGCACGGCGATACGCGGGGCAGCACCGCTCCTCCATGGCTGGTGACAGCTGCCAGAACCATGGAGAAGGGACGGGGTTTGGGAAAAAGGAGTGTGTCTGAGCTGAGCTGCTGTGTGTTTTACCAAAGTTTGTCACAGAGTCTTTTATACAACTCCTTTATGCAGGATCTGTGACATAATTCCTATTTTTTTCCACCAGCCATTATATATGATAAATAAAACAATGCGCTGAAAACACTGAAATCTCTCATCAATGTCTTTGTGAAAAGGGCCCAGATAAATGAGTCTTGGAATCAAAGGCAGATTACATGACTGACCATGTATCATCCTCTATGTATTGAACATAGTCTTTGTAAAGATAGAGCGGTAATAAAAAGTGGTATTGTGCGCTGTGAAAGGCTGTGTGGGTCTGTGCATGACTAATCTGTCTTTCTGCATTATTTTATTCAATCTTCTCTGACTTTATGCCTTTGACATTTTTGCTACACTCAGTAAATTTGAGTGAATAGGCAATTTTAAAGAATTTTTATAGGGCTTCAGAGAAGTCATACGCAGACTGTATCTTTGTTCAGATTTAACAGTTTAAATATTTCCTTTGTCTAGGATGCAGAGTAATCTTTAGGCAGAGGAGAAGAGGGGGATGGGGTAGGAAACGTCGAACCTCCCTTCATATTTTTGCAACCCTTCTGTGGGGCCGGGGCTGCACCCTGCTCGGTACGACGGCCCGCACAGCTCGGCCGAGGGACACGGGGACACCGGCTCTGTGCAAAACTCAAGTGGGAAGCAGATGAGATGCTTAAAGGGCTATTGTGAATGTAGGCTTAAATATGATCCTCTTGCATCAGCCAATTTCTCTGACAAGATATTGCAAGGGTTGCTGTTTCTTAGTAAATAATGATTTTATTGCATCTCTTTAATGAACTGATAACGTGATACACAGTAAATTATCTGCATCTATAACATTACTGAGGATAAGCAGCGTGGTTTTAGTAATTTATACCACTGAGAGACATGCATTATAAAAATAGGAAAATTATTTCCTTTGTTAAATTGTGCAGAAGTCTTTACCTGAGGAACACCAGACAGATTAATCTCCAGAGATCCACTCACTTGTATTTAAGCTGTTGAACTGTTCACTGTTCTTTTCCTCAGAACAGCCGAAAAAAACAATTTGAAAGCCAGAATTGACACTGTGGGTATTGTTCCTGCTCATACAAGTTATTAAAATAATTACTAAGCTATTTTGAGGTAACTCAAAGCTTTCTTTAAAACTTAAACCCAAATCTGTGGGAACAAGTGTAAATAATTTGCAACTATGAGAACTGAAGTGCTGCAGAGCCCCATGAGGGCAAGGCCTCCTCCGGCCTCTGGGTCCTACACCCATTGTGCTCCAGCTTATCCCACCTCACGTCCCCTGTAGGGACGAAGAATATTTGGGATTTGTGCACTGATGGCACGTGCTAGAGCACTGCTCGCTGTGTGGCACAGCGGGACGCGGCCTGCGGCTCTGGCCTGGGAGAAGGCAGACAGTGGCCTTCCCAGGGCCCAGGCCAGGCGCTGCCCTGAGCTGCTTGTCCCCATGAGCAATCTGCTCCTTCAGCACACCGCTGGCACATGACCGACTTCCCAGATGTAACCGTGCTTTAGTGTCTTACTTCAAAATGTTAATGGGTAAAAATTCCACATCCTGGTGCCATGCTGCACCGTGAAGTCCCACGCTTTGCACAGCAAGGATGGAAAAAATGCCACTTTTTACCACTGCATAACGCTTGACCTAAGTTTCTGAAAATGAGCACTCTAGTAAGCCTAGCAGGCAGGGCAACACGGCCTGTGTACAGATCCCGGGCAATAGATGTGGTTCTGTCAGGGATTGTCCCTGCTCCTTCAGGAAGGACACAGACCCTCCTCCCCTGCAGCCGTTACCACAGAGGGGATAAACAACCACCACCACCTCTCCTCAGCTCCTATTGATTTACGATGCTAAACACTGGAAGGTTTGATCAAGCCGCAAGTCCCTTTTCTGCAAATTGCATTTCCACCAGGTCTTCGTAAGAGGCAGGGAGCCACCCCACTCGGACCGGGTTTGTTTACAAAACATGCTTTACAACTTGGAGGAATTCTCACCGATATTAGTTATTAACAACCCCGAGCTGGCATTTGCATTTTTATAACCTTGTTACTTAAAAGTGAAACAGTAGAAGGGAAGACTTAGTGACAGTGTTCCCTGTGTGCTTTAATCCCAGCCTGAGCTTTTTATGCTTGAGAGCACCTTATGATGCTGTAACTAACCTCAAACCTGGAGCAGCAGGAGGGCAACAAACCTCCGAATACAGCAATGTCATGCTTTACAGGCATACTCTCTGCAACAGCATGAATGAAGGAAAAAAAACGGTTGCCTAGGAAACACTCTAGTCTTGGTAATTATTACTGTAACTGTCTGCACACCCCACCTATAACAGAAATGAATAATAAATTATAATCACTGACTGGCAGCTTTCCGTTGCTGCTTTTGCTCAGCACTGCTACCTACTGGCACGCAGAATTAATTACAGAGCGGCAGCAGGGCCCTGGTGCACAGCCACACGCTTGCACGCCCGCATACTTTGCACGCCTGCTTGCACACCCAGCCCAGGCGAGCCCTGCTCCTGCCACACAGCACTGGGCTCTGGTGTACCCATCCAGACAGCGCCCAGGGCTGCACAAACTTGTTCCAACCATGACAGATTTTGCGTTTCACAAAGTGAACAACAACAAAAGAATTCAGTTCTGCCGGATAATAATGTATATTTTAAAGGCTCTGCAAAGTGCTGCTCAGGAGTAGCAAATGTGATCCCATAGGATTTGTAACAGATACTTTCTATCGGGCACTTTTGATCAATTAAACTCCATAATCAACAAAGATGTTCCATTTATCTTAGGTTGTCTAATTTGCAATACAGTGTTAAAGTACTTCTATTGGAAGACTAGTTTGTTTAGAAATTAGAACACTCAGAGTGATTTACTGGATTTGATTTAAAAGACTCAGCGGGAGTTGGCAAAATTCACATATCATGGGGTTAATGTGGGTTAGAATGGAGCTATTTGTAATACAAAAATATTGCATACCAAATACACACATCTGATTTCTTTTAATCCCGGCTCATTTTTTGCAACATAAATCACTTTGTTAAAATGAACAGCTAAAACAGCTGTTTTAGACACTCTTGAAACATACAAAAATCTGCTGCTTTAGATGCTCTAAGTGAGCAATGAAAAGTGCTAAGTGCAACTAGTCTTACAGGGGAGAGGCACGCAAAGCCAGCTTACCTCTGTGCTGGCACTACGTGGCTCTGCTGCACCTGCACACCTTCTCCAGCTTCTGCTTCGGGGGAAGCTCCCCACACGACCCGTTTGCTGCATGCAGACAGGTGCCCAGCTTACTTGTGGCCAACTGGAAAGACTGGGAGACCGGTTTGCCTCTCAAGGAGGCTGAAAACGAGCAGGTGATCTGCGGTGCTTAACTGAGGCAATCACGGCACGGTGGGGATGGGGCGGTGCACTGCAAGCACAGCTGCCCCAGTACAAACTCCGCAGCCCCAGCCCTGTCCCTCCCGCTGCTGGGGTGAGGATCCTCAGGAGGAGCTGCAGGAAGACTCCAAACCCTCCTCTGCCCCATGCTAGGTGCTCTGTGCAGCTCCACACAGAGCACAAGGAGCCCTCCCTGCAGCTGGAAAAGACATCCAGAAACGTTTGACTTTATCGCTATTACTACTAGGGAGAAAAATCACTCCAGCACTGGGGGAAAGACACTCCTACTGACATTCATTTACTACCAAGAACCATTTGTGCCTTGAATTTTTGGCAGTGAGTTTAAGACAGCTCATGTCCTCCACCCGCGTTGACTTGCTGGCTTCTGTGTGGCACAAAACGCCAACTTTCAGTCCCCACCAGCATGGGCCTTCTCATCCTCTATGCTAACTCTCCTGCTTTGGGAGATTTTTTACTCACATTTTTGGTTGAGCAAGCATTCTACAGAAACCCTATTGCTATTCATGTATGCCCAGGATGTATATAGTAGGAAAAATGTCTTCTCTGAAAGAACGGCAAGCATTGGCACAGGCTGCCCAGGGAGAGGCGGTGGAGGCAGCATCCCTGAGGTGCTCCAGGAAGGCACAGATGTAGTACTCAGGGACACGGTTTGAGGACAATACTGGTGCTAGGTGGACGGTTGGACAAAAGGATTTTAGAGGTCTTTTCCAACCTTAATGATTCTGCGATTCTATTTCTCCTTCTTATAGGTGAATCTAATGGTAAAGTCCAAGAGAAGAAACTGAATACGAAGGATCATTCCAGTCCAGAAACCCTCTGACAATTAAATATACAGCAAAAAGGGCAGAGATGCATCCAGGCTCCCTATTAGGGAAAACAATCATGTGCTCAGTTTTAAGCATGTGGTTAAACCCATTCTTCTCTGCAAAACCTTTAAGACATGAACACATGCCAAAGAGCATTCCTGAGTAAGGATGCTTCCCTGAACCGAGGCCATAACTCATTAAAACCCAAGGTGCAATTATTCTACCTTTTCCCGTGAGCAGGGATGTGAAAAAGGGGAGGGGAAAAAAAAAAAAAAAGAAAACAAGCAAAGAATTAATTTTGATTTGAAACTGATCTATGGTGACAAGGGGCATTTGGTTTTGTTCAAGTAACTAGAAGTGGGAAGTATTTCAGGAGATATCTAAATAAATCTTTTTAGAGGTTTTTTTTCCGTCTCTCTCCCTTTCTTTCTCTCCTTTTCCCTCTAATTACCCATGTCTGGTAGTCTTGGATCTCAACCCCTTGTTATTTAAAATACATATTCATGGCACTATATTTTACAGTTGCACTGTTCTGGTTACAAAATAGCTTCTACTTTTCTAGGACATAATTTCATTTTGTTTAGCCAAGAATTCATTAAAGAAGCTATAAATAACCTCCTTTAAATATTTAGCCGTGAATAGAGGGTGGACTGGCATTGATGGCTTATTTTAGTATTAATGCAATATGCTTTAAAAAAAAAATCCACATTTGAGCATGAATCAAGTTAATCATTAACACTTTCAACATGATTCTAGGAGCTGCCTGAAACTGCAGCCCCTTCTCCTACCAGCAGGCCTGGACCGAGCTGGGCACCGACCCCGGGTGCCCCCTGCAGTCAGTGCAACGTGCTCCTGCACCCCAGGGCCATGCAGCCTGCAGCCTCTTGCCTTCCGTGGGAAAGAGCTGGGAGCTGTGCCTCGCCGTCATCGCTGCTGCTGTCTGTGATCCATAAGCACAAGACTCGGTTATTTTAGGGGGACTGAGGAGCAGTATTAGGAGACAGCCAGCTTTCATGTATAGAGAAGCAGATGTTGGGGGGTTTCAAGGCTGCATGTTCCCAGAGCCACAGAGCTGTAGCAAGAGCAAATCCTTTCTTACACCTTGTCCATCTTTCTGCCTCACTTTCAGACTGTGGTTTGATGATGTCAGCTTACAGCATCACTGGAAGTGTCTCCATCTCTCCACGCCGTCTTGTCCTTGCTCAATGTACTGCACCCGTCACTGTGCTGACACAAACATGCTGAGAAAGATCAGGCAACTCACTAGCTTCAAACAAACATGCACAACCACTGAAAACAAAAAAAATACCACCACCACCAACACAACAAAACCAGTCATTTGTTTCTGAAACCCAGCTACTATTATCTATCATTCAAGGAGTGGCCCCAACAAAAGTTATGTCAGCACGAGGGAGGGATGGCAGGAAGGACCACGCACAGTCCAGAAAACTGGGCACAAAACTGTACCCAAAGTGGTGTGGCACTGCCACATTCCGAAACAGAGCTGAAGGACTGAGACATTTTTCCTTAGTGCTGACTGCCTCTGGCCATTCCCAAAACAATTACAATGTTTTCTGCATATATAAAAGAACTGGGAGGTTTTGTAATCATAGTCTGAGTTTATGCTCCTCTTCTTAAGAGCATTCAGTTTCCATGGACATTCATTAATGGGAGGTTAAAAAACAATGGCAGAAGAGAATGGGCTCCTTTTATATCCATGTGGCCGCAAACACTCCAAGTTCGAAATGCGCATTCAAAATAAAAACCTTTCTGTGCTGTTTCCAAATTAAAGTACAACAGAAAACACACAACTTTCACAGCTTTTTTACTGAAAATTTAATTTTACAAAATACCCTTTTCCATCAAAGAAACTTCCCTGCAATGTACGTGAACCCAGTGTTTTATAGATCTGCACAGGGAGATATCAGAGAGGTCTGATAGAAGGAAAAAAAACTTTTAGCAGACACCTAGTTGCAAAACCTACAGCAATGGGAATACAAGTGTGTCTTCAAACGCTAAAGCAAGTAATGCAATGTAATTGTTGAATCTATTTGAAATGTGAAAGTTTCCTTAAAACGGTCCATATGGTATGCAGAACATCACAGCTGGCACAAAACTGCCTGTATTTAGGTTTAAACACAAAAACAATGTATGTAAGGAACATTTTTTGAAAAATAACCCGAGTGCTGCTATCGTAAGGCAAACATACACAAAGGTGCTGACAGCATACAGGGAAATCAACAAAAAAAGATGAATATTTAACTGTTGAAACACCAAACTGGTTTTTAAACGTTGCCAACAGAAGTTTGAAAGATAAACAATGCCAAACCAACACGGGAGACCCTTTAACTAGCATGTAATGCACGTAGCTTTACATTATCTCAACAAATGTGAAACTAGACATCAGTACTCAAAGTTGGGCATGTAGGCAAGACCTAGTTAGTCTGTTGCATTCTGGCAGCTTTGAATTTTGATATCCTCTTTGTAGTTCCTTCTGATGCTTTGGACAAAACTTCCTCTGATTTCTGTTCCAGAATGGTAGGCAGAACAGGGTGAGCAATCACTGGGTGTGGTATTAGGGAGGGAGACAAAGGCTCCTTTTCTATGACAGTTCCAGAAAATGCCTATAACAGAAGAGAACACTCAAAATGAGCTAATAAAATGCAAATGTGAAGCTATGCCCATAAGGTCATTACCCCATATTAGCCTGATTAGGATTGTTATTTCTTTTAATCAAAAGTAAAGAAATATCTTTAAATCAATGATTGTTCCTTGCATAAGTAACCAAATTGTAATTAACCTCAAAATATAGCGCGTTCAAGGATGACTGAATGAAAGACAATGTCTTAAAAGTACTACTTAATCTCAATCCTACTGCATAAATGATCGAAAAATTTCCTTCCTCACTGACACATGCTTAAGAAATAACACAGCTGATGTAATATATAGTTTCATTTTGGATAACAAGTGGAGATTTTGCAAAGTTGGAGTATGTCAGCATTTCCATCATACGTCATATTTTATGACTTAATATCTTCTAATTGCATCAAGCTGACACACTGCATACAAACTGGCAAGCATATATTTTGTTTGTTCTTTCTCCTTACCAAATATGATCAAAAAACAGTCAAAGCAATTTATACTTAAGAGAACAGCAAACTTGCTTCCAACTATTCCTCTCTACGAAAGGTCCAATAAACATTTAATGTTTAAAAGTGATCATTTATGTGACTATTTGTACTTAACTAAGAAATGGACGGGACTCTTGGAAAACATCTGAAAAAAAAAGTAACTCGGAACTATTTTTCATAAACCTATTTTAGAACAGATCCTCGCACTACGGAGTGAAAACACAAAATTCGGAATGCCTAAGGACAAGCAGTTTACATCCAAGGTTTGATGACCTTGCTGGGGATGAAAGAATGCACACCAGATTTATTAACTATGCTTAGTTTTGCTTATTCATAACTCAGTTACCAAGGAAAACAAAGCAAAACAAAACAGCTATTCTTTTCTTGCAGGACCTACAAAAAAAAATAATAAAAAAAACAGCATTTTTTGTTTGTTTTCTGCTCCAGTAGCCAAACTATGCCTAGAGCCATGCCTGTACACAATTACCTTCTTCTAACAACGTGCTCATTTAAAAAAAAATAAAGAGAAAGCAAAATAGAAACTAAAAGATCATGGTAAAACTAGGAACAAAAAGAAAAAGAAAAAAAACTTTGTGTGTGGCAAATGGAGAAATAACGTATTTCAAACACCCCCAAAATGTAACCAAAAGATAAACAACAGCACTTAAGAAGGCACATCTTTAACAGGAGTGCTTTGCTCAGTTTCTTAGAAAATACACTCATTATATTCTAGAGAACAATCATTCTTCCTTCACAGTATGGAATACTAAGAATCAGCAGCAGCGCATGCAGATGTTTCACCAAAATGTAGCAAATGTGGTCCAGAGAATTTGCAATGTGAACTGATAACTCCAGAGAAGAATCTTCCACCATACACCTTGCACCTGTATTTATCTGGAGCTCTTGGTATGAAAAGCGATGATAAATAATAGACCTCTTGAGGAATATATTCCTTGTAAAAATCGTTTTTTTCTCAAAAAGGTGTTTTCAGTGACCTTGCCCACTCTAATGAGTACTACTGAAAATTCATTTGACTCTTAGCTTAGGTCTAAGTTTTTACAAAATAAAAGCAATGAATACTCTTCTGTCATGAATTTCAGACCAGCAGCTACATTTAATTCTTGCCCATTTAATTCATCCAGTCGCTGGGCAATGGTATAATTTCCCCTGCATGGTGCGGTCTCTTTTCTTTCTGATTAAGTACTGAACTTTCCAGAAGCATGGAAATAGGTGTTTTGGACCACCACTGACCCTGGCATGGGACAGGACAAGCAGAATATTGACAGAACACAAGTTACAAAGAGTCATCCCTTCCCGCTCATAAAGAATGAAGTTGAGATTTTCTTTTATTACTATCTCTTTAATCTGTTTATATAACCCAAAGGGAAATTTTCAGGATGGCTCAGTCAAGGGCACACCAGCATATAACTATTCTGCTGGAGCTTTTACAGGAGAGTCTGAGGTCGGGGGAGGCCAGCTGCCTCACTTCCTGCCCTCTGCCTCTAGGATGCACATGACAAAAATCTGTCACCTGAAACGTCCTTCTGAAGTCAAACTAGGTAGGACTTAAAATATCATTTTAAAGAAATCAAACAAACTGATGGTGTAAGCAACTATATTCTTTGGATTTCTCGTTTTTATCTCTGCCAACAATCAATAATTAATTAAAAACTGTACCTCGGTTGTCCCTGAAGTAGGAAGAAGCTTTTTTGGTAGCTGCTGCTGCCCCGCCTCCTCCTCTTCCTCCAGTATGCCTTCGCTGTTGTCACTCTGAGTAGCTTCATCACAGCTAATACTCCTCTGAACTCCTCGTCTGTCATCAAACTCAGCAGCACTGTTCTCACTGGTATCGCTACAAACACTATTCTCTCTGCTTCGAGACTTCAAAATTGATTTACGAGGGACATATTCTCCATTCACAACATCAACAAAGACTCTATGAAGGAAAATGTTAGCTTTAATAAACCATTTCAGGATCAGATGACAAATTTACAGTGATCTTACTTTGTCTTTTGTACAAATTAATTACGATGCGCTTTTCCAACTTTTTCACTGTAGAATTACAATACTTTACCTTTGGAGGCATTTTATTTACCAGCGTACAAGAACCAATTCTGCAGAGCAAACACGGCTACGCCTGTTATTCAAGCATTAAGTTAGTATACTCTTTCAGAAGGAAACTACAGCCCTTTGAAAAGTGTTACAGAAAACAAAGTAGTGTCAGTTAGAGAAGTTGAAAAAAAGGTAAACTAAGCAATTTTCAGGGCCGTGTTTCTAAAGAGAAGCAGAAGGTCAGAACGACAGAGAGTTTCCAGAATGAAGTCCTTGTCAAACGTAGAATATAGAAACAAATACTTGAAACATTCACTCGTACATGGAATGCATGAAGCTTTCTCTTGACAAGTGCCATAATCCTCTGCTTTCCATTAAAAAATAAAAAAATGAAAAAAATCAGCTTTTAAGATCAGATCAACATGAGGACACTTTTCAAGTACTAACAGACTGTACCTGATAAAGAGGCCTCTTCGTACAGTTTATACTCCATCTCTATGAATTGAAGAAGTCAAGGGTGGGTGGAGCAGAACAAGCAGCGTTAGAAGACAGAGCCAATTTTATCAAACTCATGAAGGAGGAGCCCAATGACTGGATGAGTTTTAAGGGTTTTTTACTTGCTTCTTAACAGCCTTATTCAACACATACTCTTGGGAACACTTGCTTGTCTATACAGAAAATGTAGCTCCTTTGCAGAGCTGAGGGAGAGCACCATGGAAGAATCCTTTACCTCATCTTCAGCCACAGTAACTGTTGTTACTGGATGAGTTTTTAACTTTTTATACTTTGTGACACTTTCATTCTTTTAAGAGGCTTATGTGCACCACACAGAAACAGTGCGATTTTCACACAGGCTTCCTCAGCCAACTAATAGGTATCCATTTGGACTGAAGTTAAGCAGGAAGAATGCAAGAGAAACTACGCAAACAGAAGACCTCAGTATGACCTGAGGATACTGGAAGGAAGAAATAAAAAGCAACAACTATTAGGTGAGATAAGAGGAGTACTGAAAGTGATAGATCTCGTCAGTTATGTTTGAAAACAAACACAGAGGCAAATGACAAGGAATTGATGACAAAACACAACAAAATGCTATATTACTTAATGCAGATGATATGTACTGGCAAACTGGAGTAAATTTCAGAAGCACCAAAAAAGTGAAACAACTGACAGCTGAAAAGAAAATCCAAGCTAACAAATGTTTTATGGATACAAAAGTGTGGTAACCACAAAGAAGCCACAAGCTTTCATTCATAAGCAGTAAGTTCAGTTCCAGCTGCTTCAGGAAACAGTAGGCTCAATTTTGTGCTATAGGTGAACTCAAATGAAAAGTTCTGCTAAAAGGAAAGCTCACATGCCAATGCCATAAAGTATATACCTGTAAATGTCTGCTGGGGTTTTGATGTTAGGCAGTTCATGAGTTGCATGGCTGTGGCCATTGCCATTGCTGTTCTTCCTTTTACGCTTGGCCTCTTCTTTCTTTTCACTGAATTTCAAAGTAGTATTTTTTCCCGTGTTTATCCTTACCTGAAAATTGAACACAAATGATGGTCCAGACCGTAAGATCGACAATCACCATGCTGACATCAACTGCTTTTGACATTCTCCTTTCCAAGGAGTTGAGGACTACAAAGCATAGGTACGTTAAATAAACGCACAAAGAGTAACATTCGCGGTGAGAAATTGTTTACTGCTTACCACCTGCACCAGGATAAAGAATTTCTCTGCATTTATGTGCGTGGATTTTGCACATAGCCTATGACAATTTACTTGAGCTGTTTAATAGTTGAATTATGTTAAGTAAAGCAATTTTTAAAACTTATATACAGGATGATACATCTTAGATCTTCCTGAAACTAGTACAGACAGGTTTGCATTTAAGATCCCTTTTAACGCCACATTTGAAACTTTCAAATGTAAATGGTAGGTTTCAACCTTAAAAGAAAAATACTGAATAAATTTAATCTACAGTAATTTGTCTACCATATCTACATAATGTAAAGTGTTCTTTTTAGATAACCTATGTGGTATATGTGTTTTATGCAATCTCTTCACAGAAACATATAAACATTTATGTACAAACCCTTTTAGGTTCAACAGTATGAGAGAAATAAATAGTTGGAACGGAGCTATCTCCAACATCTGTGTCATCTTCATCATCACTGTGATAATACGTAGAACCATTAACATGGTGAACAAGCAGGTCTGAATCTGTTACTTCTTTCTGGAAGTTGCCCTGAGTGATACAGTCTTCCACTCTGTATGTTCCATTGAGATTCATTCTCTTATCCTCCTTTTCCTCTTCAGAGGAGGCTGTATCTTCTCCATTTGTTTCAACTGTATCAGGCATTCTATGAAACAAGAAACATCTAAGTGAACCAAGCAAGGTTGTTCTTACTCTTGAGAGACACGGGCATAAAAAACAGCCCATAAGCCTGTGCTTCTCTTTTCCCACGTGCTACATTTTCAGCCAGACTGTGGAACCTTATTTTCGTACTCAGTAAGAATGTCCAAATCCTTTCCATATCAATTGGACAAACTAAAAATGTGACATTCTGGCTAATGACATATGTATTGCTTTAGGAAGAGAGCAGATCTAAGGATGTCATTAAACATTAAACATTAAATGTCTAACTCCTACATTGTAAACGAAGGATTTTCTTAGCCTGCGGGAAATATATTTTACTTCCCCCTCTTCTACCTTCTCAAAGAAAAAATCCTATAGAACTAGATGGGAACAGCTGCATGGAGGCAGACTTCAGCACCTCTGGCCTTGCAGTACCCGCTTCGTTCACGTTATACCCATCTTCCACCAACTACAATTTTAATCTCATCTTTCTGGTCACCTATTTGCACTTACAGACAGATCTTCTGTGTACAAACACAAACACATCTTGTAGCTTTCTAAACTCCAAACCTAAATGCACTGCTATACCTGTCAAGTTCACCAAGTATCTCTTCTTGTCTCTCAAGCTCTTCCAAGCGGGCCCACAGCTCCTCCTCAGATTGAAATCGGCCCACTGATTTTGTGTCCCTTCCATTTGCTAGAAAATCTACCTCAAAAGCATCTGACACTTTTGGTTTGGAATGAGGTTTGTGAGCTGTTCTGTATTTGCCTGCAAAACAAAAAAATAAGATGCAATTACTAATACAATTGACACAAACAACAAAAAAAGAATAAATAAATAAACAACAAAAACAAATTGGGGAAAACAAAACACTGAGGAATTAACGAATATGGGTAGAACATTTTCCATTTCAAATTACTGCTTAACTGTTTAAGTGACACCGTCAATGAACCAGAGAACCATCACAGGATAATAGTCTCTGGCAGCTAAAGAAATACCAAGGCAAAGCACAGATGTTTATTTACAAAGCAGGAGACACTGATCCTATGACATTTTTATTACACTGTTGTTCTGGTGGTGCTTTTCTTTTTCTGTTTTTTTTTTACCTCTCATGCCTTGATTTGATCTGATAGATAACAGTATGTCAATGTGACATTTGCTCATAGTCCCATTAATAGCACATTTTATTAACTGAGAAAACAAACCTTGTTTGTACTTTAGCTCACTTTGGACAAAGTCATATATTTAAAGAACCTTTTGTTTTGGGTTGCTTTTTATTTATAATGAAGACCATCACAAATGATCTCCAGAGTAATCTGGAAAATCTGATCAAAATGCAGTTAGTACAAATAATTTCTTTTAGTGAAGAAGGCCCATTTTGAAAACTGCACAAAAGTTTGCCTTTCAAAAACTAATATATACAAGCCACCTTAAAGTCTCAGAGGTGACCTGAGACACATTCCTGTGAGTAAACAATAGTCACAGACAAGTTTTTGAGGGCACTTAAAAGCTTTGCTACCTGGACAAACCGTGTACGCGCTGAGGATGCAGAGTAATTTCTCCTGTTCACATACTGTCTAGCACATAGGGAACAAACAGCCTGAAGACACCAATGTTTTAGTGCTGTCTGTCTGAAAGACAGCACTGCTTCCTGAAGTGTCCCTGCCCCTGGGGCACAGCCCGCTCCCTATGTGCTCCCAAGACCAGTTTGGGGGGCATTCTCCCTGCCATCAGCAGCTCCCAACCTCCATTCAGGAGAAACCTTCCTCTTCTGTCACTTCCACATACACCCAACATCATCTCTCTATGGGTCTTTATGAAACACTGTTTTCGCTTCTAATCAACAGTAATACGATATCTTCACGATTCAGCATCCTTAAAATTTCAAGACATCTTTTTATTAACCAATTACGTGGCCCTGATTAATTTTAGGAACTCTCAGTTTAAAGATACCATTATTCAAATATGCCTGTTTGTACTTTAATCCTGAGACAAATACAAATTCAAAAGCAACATGAAAAAGCAAACAGGTGACTGTAAGTCACGTTGGAAAGCGTGATCCCTACTGTTTCACAGGACAGCACTTTTCACTGTCATTAAAAAAAGACTGAAATACATTCCATTAAGATTTAAATATAAATTGAGATAAGCTCAGCAATCAGACTGGCTTGTGAAATTTCAACTAGTATAATTACAAAATTAACAAATAAGATTTGGAAGGACTATTTAACAATCTATTTCAACTTGATATTCAGGTTGTGCCCTCCCAGTTTCTTTCTGTTCCACTTCAACATTAACCACTGATTTGACCACCAAGGTAACTGCATGGCTTCCTAGCCACTGCCCTTCAGCACGCCAGTTCTTTTCCCTTCTAATTCTGACAAAAATTCTGCCAGTTAAGAAACAGGTCAGAGCTCAAAGACAACAGAGATAACCACTTGCTGCTCCAATACACACTGTGCTCATTCACTGTTACTACAAAGCACTACCAGTAACTTCATACACTAACTAAAAAAGCAGAATCCCATGGAACCGAGAGTCAGTAACACATTAATGAGATGCTTGGGGTACTTGTTTTCATCCTCTTCAGAGATACAGGCTGATGAAGCCCAGCCTTGCCTCAAAATAATTCATAAATTGTTATTTTAGGTACATCTCTTGCAATCTCAGTAAAGATCAGTGCTAACAGAAAAAGTACTTTCTACTTTCTACTCAG